>NC_086446.1:351180724-351518224 GCF_028390025.1 Pseudophryne corroboree | reverse complement strand
TGAATCGTGTTACAGATCCAGCGTGCAATAGTCTGCTTGGAAGCAGGCGCGCCAATCTTGTTGGCCGCATATAGGACAAACAGTGCCTCTGTTTTCCTAATACGAGCCATTCTGGCTACATAGATTTTTAACGCCCTGACCACATCAAGGGACATGGAATCCTCCAAGACATCCATAGCCACAGGCACCACAATAGGTTGGTTCATGTGAAACGACTAAACCACCTTGGGTAGAAATTGGGGACGAGTTCTCAATTCCGCTCTATCGACATGGAAAAATCAGATAGGGGCTCTTGTGAGACAAGGCCGCCAATTCGGACACCCGCCTTGCAGATGCCAAGGCCAATAACATGACCACTTTCCAAGTGAGAAATTTCAAGTCAACAGTTTGAAGAGGTTCAAACCAATGTGATTTAAGGAACTGTAACACCACGTTAAGGTCCCACGGTGCCACTGGGGGCACAAACGGAGGTTGAATGTGCAGTACTCCCTTTACAAAAGTCTGCACTTCTGGAAGAGAGGCCAATTCCTTCTGAAAGAATATTGATAAGGCCGAGATCTGCACCTTAATGGAGCCTAACTTTAGGCCCATATCCACTCCTTAAAGAAAAAATAGCAGCGCTAAATTCAATTAATATAACAAAGAGATGGATTAGATGAAAACAGGTAAAAACATTTATTAACGATTCTGATAAAATACCAATTAAGATCAATATGATCACCGGCAAACTTAATGATACCAGAAATGTCCGTTCCTTTTGAATAACTGGACACCAGTTTAGGCAGATTTATAAAGGCTTAGGAGCTGGTTGCACAGTCCCAAAGAAAATATTACCGCTTCTTATGCCGCTGGAGGGAGAAAGTTCCAATTAGAAGATTCTTCAATCAGGAGTTGGTAACATGATCTCAGTCCTCACCAGTATGCGGAGTTTGACTTGCGGAAACGGTCCTTGATAAGCCTGTTTATATCCACCAAATGTTGAATCTGGACGTCCAGTATGGTCCGGGCACTGGTTCTGAAGCAAACAGCCGGTGATCAGGATGGCACCTGACGCGTTTCGCTGCAGGACCTGCAACCAGCTCCTAAGCCTATATAAATCTGCCTAAACTGGTGTCCAGTTATTCAAAAGGAACGGACATTTCTGGTATCATTAAGTTTGCCGGTGATCCTATTGATCTTAATTGGTATTTTATCAGAATCGTTAATAAATGTTTTTACCCGTTTTCATCTAATCCATCTCTTTGTTATATTAATTGAATTTAGCGCTGCTATTTTTTCTTTATGGCTTGTATGTTTTTCTGTATCAGGATTGACTAATCCTGTTGTTTAGCAGCAGCATTAGAACGACAGCCCAACCTGCGCCCGAGCATTAACCTTGGTTACTTTCTTTCTGTTGCATCCATATCCACTCCTGTCTGTAGAAAATGGAGAAAACGACCCAGCTGGAAATCCTCCGTAGGAGCACTCTTGGATTCACACCAAGACATATACTTCCTCCAGATACGGTGATAGTGCTTCACCGTTACCTCCTTCCTAGCTTTAAGTAGAGTAGGGATGACTTCCCCTGGAATACCTTTCCTAGCTAGGATCTGGTATTCAACCACCATGCCGTCAAACGTAATCGCGGTAAGTCCTGGAACACACACGGCCCCTGTTCTAACAGGTCCTCTCTGAGAGGCCAAGGATCTTCCGTGAGCATTTCCTGAAGATCTGTATACCAGGCCCTTCGAGGCCAATCTGGAACAATGAGTATCGTCTGAACCTTTGTTCTTCTTATGATCCTCAATATTTTTGAGATGAGTGGAAGTAGAGGGAACACATAGACCGCCTGATACACCCATGGTGTTACTAGCGCATCCACCGCTATCGCCTGAGGGTCCCTCGACCTGGAACAATATGTCCGAAGCTTCTTGTTGAGGCGTTTGAGGGAGTCCCCAGCAACTTGTCACTTCTGCAAAGACCTCTTGATGAAGTCCCCACTCTCCTGGATGGAGATCATGCCTGCTGAGGAAGTCTGCTTCCCAGTTGTCCACTCCTGGAATGAATACTGCTGACATGATTTTCCGCCCAGCGAAGAATCCTGGTGGCTTCTGCCATTGCTGCTCTGCTCCTTGTTCCGCCCTGTCTGTTTACATGCGCCATGGCTGTGATGTTGTCTGACTGGATCAGAACGGGTAGGTTTTGAAGAAAATGCTCCGCCTGTCTAAGGCCGTTGTATATGGCCCTTAATTCCAGCACATTTATGTGCAGACAAGCCTCCTGGCTTGACCATATTCCCTGAAAGTTTTTTCCCTGTGTGACCGCTCCCCATCCTCGGAGGCTCGCGTCCGTGGTCACGAGAACCCAATTCTGAATTCGAACCTGCGACCCTCTAGAAGGTGAGCACTCTGGAGCCACCACAGGAGAGAGATCCTGGCCCTGGGGGACAGGCTTATCATCCGATGCATTTGGAGATGGGACCCTGACCACTTGTTCAGTAGGTCCCACTGAAAAGTTCTTGCATGGAACCTGCCAAACGGAATGGCCTCGTAGGCCGCCACCATCTTTCCCAACACTCGAGTGCATTGATGAATCAACACTCTTTTTGGTTTCAGCAGATCCTTGACCATGTTCTGGATTTCCTGAGCTTTTTCCACTGGAAGAAAAACCCTCTATCTTTCCGTATCCAGAATCATGCCCAAAAACGACAGCCGAGTTGTCGGAACCAACTGCAACTTTGGCAAATTTACAAGCCAGCCGTGTTGTTGTAGCACCCTCAGAGAGAGATCCACGCTTTTCAGTAATTGTTCTCTTGATCTCGCTTTTATCAGGAGATCGTCCAAGTACGGGATAATTGTGACACCCTGCTTGCGCAGGAGCACCATCATTTCTGCCATTACCTTGGTGAAAATCCTCGGGGCCGTGGAAAGCCCAAACGGCAAAGTCTGAAATTGGTAATGACAATCCTGCACAGCGAATCTCAGGAACGCCTGATGAGGAGGGTATATGGGGACATGAAGGTATGCATCCTTTATGTCTAGTGAAACCATAAAATCCCCCCCGTCCAGACTGGAGATCCCTGCTCGGAGAGATTCCATCTTGAATTTGAATCTCTTCAAATACAGGTTTAGGGATTTTAGGTTCAGAATCGGTCTGACCGAGCCGTCTGGCTTCGGGACCACGAATAGAGTTGAATAAAAACCCTTTCCCTGTTGTAACCGGGGAACCATGATAATCACTTGCTGTTGACACAGCTTTTGTATTGCCGCTGAAACTATTGTTCTCTATGGGAGAGAAGCTGGTAAGGCAGATTTAAAAAATCGGTGTGGAGGCACGTCTTCGAACTCCAGTTTGTACCCTTGGGTCACAATTCCTAGCACCCAAGGATCCAGGTCCGACTGAACCCAGACCTGGCTGAAGACGTGCCCCTACCGGTGCGGACTCCCGCAGGGGAGCCCCAGCGTCATGCGGTGGATTTGGCAGAAGCCGGAGAGGACTCCTGGGAACTAGCCGTAGCTGGTGTTCTTTTCCCTCTTCCTCTACCTCTGGCGAGGAAAGATGATCCACGCCCCTTTCTGAATTTAGGAGACTGAAAGGACTGCATCTGGTATTGAGGCGTTTTCTTTTGCTGTGGGGGAACAAAAGGCAAAAAAGAAGACTTACCCGTGGTAGCTGTGGAAACCAGATCTGTGAGGCCATCCCCAAACAAAACTTCACCTTTGTAAGGCAAAGCCTCCGTAAGTCTCTTGGAGTCAGCATCACCAGTCCATTGACGGGTCCACAGCGACCTCCTAGCTGAAATTGCCATGGCATTGGCCCTTGATCCCAAGAGGCCAATATCTCTCGCAGCCTCCCTTAGGTATAACGCTGCGTCTTTGATGTGACCAAAGTTAACAGAACAGAATCCCTGTCGAGGGTGTCCATGTCAGATGACAAGTTATCTGCCCAACCTGCAATTGCGCTACTCACCCATGCCGACGCAACCGCCGGTCTGAGCAGGGCTCCCGTAGTTGCATAAATTGATTTTAAAGTGGTTCCTGCTTGCGGTCCGCAGGATCCTTTAGGGTCGCCGTGTCCGGGGACGGTAGGGACACTTTTTTGGATAACCGCGTCAAGGCTTTATCCACCGTGGGTGATAATTCCCACCGTAACCTGTCCTGTGAGGGGAAAGAAAAAAAAAAAGAGAGGCGCCCGTGACTTTCAACCTAGGGAAACTTCCTAATGCCGCACAATATGGAAAGAAGGGGGGAAATTGCCAAACCCAAAAAAATATCAATAACAAGAAAAGCGAACCAAAATGTGCGCAGAAGGAAGAGCCAATAATAAATTTAATTAATTTTTATTTCATTAGGGTTAATAACCAAGTGATAATATGAATTAGCTAAAATATAATCCTTAGAGTGACCACAATAGGATATGAAGAAAAAAAAAAATATTAAATTAAAACATAATATTAAAATCCACAACCATCTGATAACATTCTCACATACAGCTAGTATTTCAGAAGGCCAATAATGGATACAAATGTATCAAAATCCTATAGAATGAAGCCGTGCCTGAAGTAGGTAATACTGTAACCACTTGGGATGCACAAATAAATCACAATGTTTCAAAAAATAATGATACATGTACTAAAAAGTCCACAGTGGCTGGCCAGCCTTATTAACTAATTGATAAAATGTGCACAAAGTTCATCCAAGGTCAGTGTAATAAAAGGGTAAAAAATATGTATTGCCTGTCAATTGAGATTTCACGGGATTAAATCAACGGTGAAAGACTAGAAATCATTATAATAACGATCCAAACTGATAATGGTTAACCGTTAAGTATATAGCCAAAAGTCCCGTACGGCTCAGCGGCTCCTATCCTCGTGTGGCCGCAGGTGTAAATAGCTAAATGTCGGGACAGTGGGTAGAGGCCAGTCCCGTCCCACTAGACAGTATTGAATATAAAGTCCCGAAATAGCTCAGAGGCTCCTAGCCTCGTAAGGCCGCCGGTGTGGGCGGCTAATAAAACAAATTACCGTAGTGATGAATTAAGTCCCGTATCACCCGTAGCAGTACAGTAATTAATATAAACACAAAGTCCCGAATGGCTCAAAAAGCTCCTAGCCTCGTGAGGCCGCTGGTGTGGGTGGCTATTCTAACGGGATAATGTAGTGATGAATAAAGCCCCGTCTCACCCGTAGTAGTTAATGCAGTAGCCGTCCTGCCGGATATTCACCGGACCTCCGCCGTCTCTAATCCACAAGCCGTCCTGTGCTGCGCTGGCTCGGTGATTCTCCAACAGCGCAGCTGGATGATCCTTAGGCTATGATAAAGTGGATGGAAATATTCGTGGCTGGTTAGGGCTAGCTGTGATGTCCGATAGTCTCCAGGCAATAGAGACAACAAGGGATGGTTTGGATATAAAGGTCACTCCAAAGCCGTTCAACCTAACACGTTTCTCGACCGTAGGCACTGGTCGTTTCATCAGAGGAAGTGAAATAAAGGAAAGTCCTCATCTGACTATATTTAAAGCTCCAAATTAAATTATCTGAATAGAAACAGCTGATGAATTTCAATCCATTCAACCATAGGAATCAAATTAAAGTGAAGGAGTCCAATACTCTCATGTGCATATATATATAACTCTTAATATCATACTTAAATATGATTAAATAAAACAAAAACAAATTAATAAACATAATAAAACGAAAAACCAATATATATACAACTATAAAGATAATGTGAATATATAAACTATAATACTCAGGAGTGAAGTGTCTAGAAGTGTATAAAATATTAACAGATTAATAATGGTATGACATGTGAAATCAATATAAATATATATGTAATATAATAAAATAGGTGCAAATTGCAGCGATATTATAATTCATATGGAAAATACAACCAATAAAACTAATTTTCCTAGTTCTCTATGGCAGATATATTGACGATATATTTATTATTTGGGAGGGTGACATAGGATCATTATTAGATTAAGTATGATATTAAGAGTTATATATATGCACATGAAAGAGTATTGGACTCCTTCACTTTAATTTGATTCCTATGGTTGAATGGATTGAAATTCATCAGCTGTTTCTATTCAGATTATTTAAAGCTCCAAATTAAATTTAGTCAGATGAGGACTTTCCTTTATTTCACTTCCTCTGATGAAACGACCAGTGCCTACGGTAGAGAAACGCGTTAGTTTGAACGGCTTTGGAGTGACCTTTATATCCAAACCATCCCTTGTTGTCTCTACTGCCTGGAGACGATCGGACTTCACCGCTAGCCCTAACCCGCCACAAATATTTCCATCCACTTTATCATAGCCTAAGGATCATCCAGCTGCGCTGTTGGAGAAGCACCCAGGCAGCGCAGCACAGGACGGCTTGTGGATTAGAGACGGCGGAGGTCCGGTGAATATCCGGCTGGACGGCTACTGCATTAACTACTACGGGTGAGACGGGGCTTTATTCATCACTACATTATCCCGTTAGAATAGCCACCCACATCAGCGGCCTCACGAGGCTAGGAGCATTTTGAGCCATTCGGGACTTTGTGTTTATATTAATTACTGTACTGCTACGGGTGATACGGGACTTAATTCTTCACTACGGTAATTTGTTTTATTAGCCGCCCACACCGGCGGCCTTACGAGGCTAGGAGCCTCTGAGCTATTTCGGGACTTTATATTCAATACTGTCTAGTGGGACGGGACTGGCCTCTACCCACTGTCCCGACATTTAGCCATTTACACCTGCGGCCACACGAGGATAGGAGCCGCTGAGCCGTACGGGACTTTTGGCTATATACTTAACGGTTAACCATTATCAGTTTGGATCGTTATTATAATGATTTCTAGTCTTTCACCGTTGATTTAATCCCATGAAATCTCAATTGACAGGCAATACATATTTTTTACCCATTTATTACACTGACCTTGGATGAACTTTGTTTGTGCACATTTTATCAATTAGTTAATAAGGCTGGCCAGCCACTGTGGACTTTTTAGTACATGTATCATTATTTTTTGAAACATTGTGATTTATTTGTGCATCCCAAGTGGTTACAGTATTACCTACTTCAGGCACGGCTTCATTCTATAGGATTTTGATACATTTGTATCCATTATTGGCCTTCTGAAAATACTAGCTGTATGTGAGAATGTTATCAGATGGTTGTGGATTTTAATATTATGTTTTAATTTAATATATTAATGTTTTTTTTCTTCATATCCTATTGTGGTCACTCTAAGGATTATATTTTAGCTAATTCCTATTATCACTTGGTTATTAACCCTAATGAAATAAAAATTAATTAAATTAATTTATTATTGGCTCTTCCTTCTGCGCACATTTTGGTTCGCTTTTCCTGTGAGGGGAAAGGATACGCCATAATAATTCTCTTGGGAATCTGCAGCCTCGTCTGGAGTTTCCCAAGCCTTTTCAAATAGAGCGTTCAGTTCATGAGATGGGGAAAACGTTACCTCATGTTTCTTCTCCTTAAACATACAGACCCTTGTGTCAGGGACAGAGGGGTCCTCTGTGATATGCAATACATCTTTTATTGCTATAATCATGTACTGAATACTCTTGGCCACCCTTGGGTGTAACCTCGCATCATCATAGTCGACACTGGAGTCGGAATCCATGTCGGTATCAGTGTCTGCTATCTGGGTAAAGGGACGTTTCTGGGACCATGATGGGTTCTGTGACACAGTAATATCCATGGACTGTCTCCATGCTTGGTTCTGAGACTCAGATTTGTCCAACCTTTTATGTAATAAAGCCACACTTGCATTCAAAACATTCCACATGTCTACCCAATCAGCAGTCGGCGGTGCCGACGGAGTCATTACCACATTCTGCTCCGCTTCCTCCTTCGAAGAGCCTTCCGCCTCAGACATGTCGACACACACATACTGACACCCCCAAACACACTGAATTATAGGGGACAGACCCACAATGAGGTCCTTTGGATAGACAGAGGGAGTTTGCCAGCTCACACCCAGCGCCGCCACAGTCTGAAATATTAACAATACCTCAGACCTGTAAGCGCTTTTATATATAAATATATATCAAATCAGCACCAAATTATTGTGCACCCCCTCGTTTTGCACCCTGTTACTTGTGTATAGCAGGGCAGGATCCGGGAGCAGCTTCTCTGCAGCAAGCTGTGGAGAAAATGGCGCTGGTTAGAGCTGAAAGAAGAAGCCCCGCCCCCTTGATGGCGGGCTTTGGTCCCGCTATTATTTATACTGGCGGGGGTTTGTATACCCTGCCTATGCAGTGTATATACTATGCCAGTCTAGTATCTGAGATAAATTTTGCTGCCCAGGGCGCCCCCCCTGCGCCCTTGTAGTGCCTTGTGTGTGTGTGGGAGCAATGACGCACAGCGCGACAGCTGCGCGGTACCTCACGAAGATCTGACATCTTCTGCCGCCTCTGACGTCTTCTTGCTTCCTAGACTCACCCGGCTTCTATCTTCCGGCTCAGTGAGGAGGACGGCGGCGCGGCTCCGGGAACGAACAGCTAGACGACCCCAGTGTTCAGACCCTCTGGAGCTAATGGTGTCCAGCAGCCTAAGAAGCAGGGAGCCTGTTGCCAGCAGTGCTCCCTGAAAATAAAAAACCTAACAGTCTATTTTCTAGAGAAACTCAGTAGAGCTCCCCTGTAGTGTTTCCAGTCTCCTCTGGGCACAGGATCTAACTGGAGTCTGGAGGAGAGGCATAGAGGGAGGAGCCAGTTCACGCCCATTTAAAGTCTTAAAGTACCCATGTCTCCTGCGGAGCCCGTCTATACCCCCATGGTCCTTACGGAGTCCCCAGCATCCTTTAGGACGTAAGAGAAATGTATTCTTTAATCATGGTTTATAAATGTCACCGACAAGCAATACTTATTTATTTTTGTGTGTGTATTTTTGGAACTTTCTGGACACTTTATCCAAAAAAAAGATAATCCCATTGCCTGGATATCAGTGCTACCAAAATCCAGGAACCATGATCGTATTGTTAAAAGCTTAGCATTAGGTACAGCAAATGTTATTTACAGAACTATAAAACACATCTGGTGCAGTCGGTACAAGTTTAAATGTTATGGTAACCGTAGCCCAATATTTCTGCAGTCCTATAGTAAGAGGTGCACTCACCTCAGTGTAACGCTTGCTGTTCATCAGGTAAATCACCAGCAGTAGCTGCAGGTAGGCTTCTACCTCGGGGAGCAGAGGAGCTGAGGCAGCCTTGCCAGTTCGTGGCCTGAACTGCAAATCACCCTCTGTGTCCATCAGCTGGAGAGTCAGCGTGAAAGAAGTAATAATTAGTTGACCAAGATCCACATAATGCAGTCATGTGACACTGTTAGTAGTAACGTCCAGTACATCTTTTTGCCAAGTAAACCATAACACAATAGAAGTGAAATGAAGATGGCTAGCATGACGTAGAAGCTTAAACAAATACAATTCTACTGACAGGTGCTCACCTCCTCCAGGTAGCCGATAAGCATGTCACGGGTAGCAGGATTGGAGGTGAAGAATCCATTAATGGCTTTATGGAGGACATTGGGGTTAAGACGACGGGAAGTGGAGGGCAAAGCTCGTAATGCGCGTAGAACAAATCGAGGCTCCTTGCCAGAAACTGCCTTCTCAATCTGTTTCACGTGCTCCTTAATGTCTACAGCACAGAAAAATAGAAATCAAGTAAATATCATAGCAAAATGAATTAATTATGTGACTACACATACTTCACACCACAAACACAATGTGTGACTCTGTCTATTTGAAGCATAACAACAATACTTGCTGGATAATCTTTCCCTTTGTTTCTTTTAAAATTTTATATTATGCCTAACAAAAGCAGCTTTTATGCCAGAACCATTGTGTAAATCTTGCATCTCGAAGGTTAATTTTTGTTTGTAATCCACTAAGACTCTGAAGATGGCTACTATGGGATAATGCCTATCAGTTACTGTACTGCATAATTCTACTATGGGATAATGCCTATCAGTTACTGTACTGCATAATTTCCTAAAGATGGCTGCGAATGTGCATTACACCTTCCATATCTCAACCTGGAATCAAAGTGACAAAGAGCTATCACTTATGGGCCCTACACACTTGGCAATAATACTGAAAGATATAAACGATCTTGTTCATTAATGAACGAGATACCATTCATATCTTTCAATGTGGAGGCACCAGCGATGAATGATTCACGGCCCTGCGCTCGTTCATCGCTGGTACCCCGTCGCTTTTGCATGCAGGACAATATGGAAGAGATCTTCCATATTTGCCTGCACTGCTATGGAGCCGTGTGACAGGGGGAGGGGGGGGGGGGATGGGGGATGGGGGAGTGAAGAAACTTCACTCCCCCCGTCACTGCCCGTATCCGCCGTTGGGCAGCTCGGCAGGGATCGCGCAGTGTGTAGGGCCCATTACTTTTCTAATCCTTCGTCAGCACAGAGCCTGCTCGCAAGCTCTGTCCTAGCATCCAAAGGATAATTGCAAGCAGTAATTTACATTACTGCATTGCAATTATAGGCAACATAGCTCAACACATTATTGTGGTATGTGATAAATATGCCCCTGTATGAGATATTTTGGGGTAATCTATATTTGCCTAAATGGATAAAACCATTTACAATATTAAGATGGCTACTAAATGTAACTCCAGTGTCATGTCATTGCATGGCGATACATTTACAGCTCAAAAACACAGAAATTATAGCATTATATAATATATAGAAATTACAGCAATATAAGCAGAAGTTATCTGAATGAGGGGCAAGAGCTCACTGCCACGCCAATGGCTCAAACAGGTAGTAATATATTGACAAACAGGGTGTTCAGATTTTTAGGACAATCAAACTTTGTGATCTTAATATCACTTACTTTATTTTTCCTTTAGGAGGGAGTTCATTTAAACATGCTATTGACTAGCGCCGGGAATAAATGCCTGGAACTAATCAATTCGCTGCGGATTTCTGCTCTCACCCTCCTGAGGTGAAAGCAGAAATCCGATAAAACTAGTGTCACGTTAACAGCATCGCACCCAGCACTTAATGGAGAACGCCATTTACCGCGACTTAACAGCATTCTTTAGGCATTGCAACCTGCATCTCCCGACTTAAGTGCAGGATGCGATGTGGCTAATTGAACCAGTGGCGTGCGGTGAGGTCATTGGCTGGTGAGGCACTGCAGCCATAATGATCCGCAAAGTCTGGTGATGAAACTTACTGCCACTTGTGATGTCATTGAAGTAGGTTGACAGTGCCTGCCTACTTCTATTTTTTTATTTAAACATTTAAAAAAAAAATATATATATGTTTTAGGTAGCCCGTGAGTTGAAATAGTTGGGGGATTTGGGATCAGAGTTAGGTACCCCTTTTTACACATTACGGCAGACAGCGTCCCTTTTTTACACATTACGACAGACAGCGTCCCCTTTTTTACACATTACGACAGACAGCGTCCCCTTTTTTACACATTACGGCAGACAGCGTCCCCTTTTTTACACATTACGGCAGACAGCGTCCCCTTTTTTACACATTACGGCAGACAGCGTCCCCTTTTTTACACATTACGGCAGACAGCGTCCCCTTTTTTACACATTACGGCAGACAGCGTCCCCTTTTTTACACATTACAGCAGACAGCGTCCCCTTTTTTACACATTACAGCAGACAGCGTCCCCTTTTTTACACATTACGGCAGACAGCGTCCCCTTTTTTTTTTTTTTTTTACACATTACGGCAGACAGCGTCCCCTTTTTTTTTTTTTTTACACATTACGGCAGACAGCGTCCTTTTTTACACATTACGGCAGACAACGTCCTCTTTTTACACATTACGGCAGACAGCGTCCCCTTTTTTACACATTACGACAGACAGCGTCCCCTTTTTTTACACATTACGGCAGACAGCATCCCCTTTTTTTTTTACACATTACGGCAGACAGCATCCCCTTTTTTTTTACACATTACAGCAGACAGCATCCCCTTTTTTTTTTTACACATTACAGCAGACAGCATCCCCTTTTTTACACATTACGACAGACAACATGCCCTTTTTACACATTACGGCAGACAGCGCCCCCCTTTTTTACACATTACGGCAGACAACGTGCCCTTTTTACACATTACCGCAGACAGCGTCCTCTTTTTACACATTACCGCAGACAGCGTCCTCTTTTTACACATTACGTCAGACAGCGCCCCCCTTTTTTACACATTACAGCAGACCGATTCCCCTTTTTTATTTTTCTTACACATTACATCAGCAGACCAGAGAGAGAGAGTGTGAGTGACTGAGTGAGTGTGTGTGTGTGTTTGTTTGGTACTCGCCTTGGGGGGCCACGATCCACCATCCACAGGACGCAGATCCTGGCAGCTGCTGCAACGCTTCGGAGCCCCTTAGAGCGGAAGACAGCCAGCGGCAGCAGGGAGCTGGTCTCAGGGGCTGAGCAGAGACGGCGGGACTCGGGGACGGCGGGACAAGGGGAAGGCGCGCCTCACAACCCTTGCAGCGGCAGGACAGAGACTTGGGCTCCGGGACAGCTCCCCTCCCGCTCTGCTGATTCCCGGCTGACGGGCAGCCAGCAGCTTCCCGCTCCACCGCTGCTGCTGGTCAGTGTTAGCTACAGGGGCGTGCTATGGGTTGAAAGCACGCCCCTGCCACTCCCCTGTCAAAGCGGCACTTCCACTAAGTGCCGCTTCAGCTGCATTTTAGAATGGGCTTTTACAGCCCAATTCTTGGTCCTGCCTCCCCGCTTCCTGTCCTTTGCACTGACAGCGGGAGGCACTGACAGCGGTGCCTCCTAAACTCAGTTAAAAAGAATATTTAGACACCAAGAATCATTAAAATAATATAAAGCCTAATGCATATACTTATGACACAGAATATGTGTCATAAGTATTTTCTTTATATTATTTTAATGATTATGACAGGGGAGGCACTGCCTCCCCTGCCTGCACGTCCCTGAATTGAACAGATCCGGGCACTCATTCCTGGCACTAGCCGATAAGAGTGTTTAACTGAATTTCCTCCAGATTGTCTAAAGTACAGTACATGTATTGGTAAGTGTATGTACAACACAGCAAACATTACAGGAGGCAGTCCTAGGGCATGCATATGCAGAATAAACATTGCTTTAGGCAGCCCTAATGCACACATATGCAGAGACATTGCAAAAGCCAGTCATAGTATATGGCTACACTTCTTCGACATTGTTGAATATATACATACAGGCTTCCAGTATCATCCCTTTAAGCCGGGACTCTCGTGGGTTACACAGGTTTGGTGGCCGATTAAAACTGGGTGAAATGAAGGCTTGAAGTCAGCCAGCCACAGACTCTGTAATTTGTGTCCCGGTTTAAAAGGATAGAATGGCAAGTGTGTGTATACACACACACACACACACATGAAGGCAACATATATTTATATAGACCGTATTATTGAGTGTATCCTATCCTCTGGGCATTAGCACAGCATACAGTGAATGTAAGTATGACACAGACACAATAACATGGGGCATATACAGGTAACAATGGTGTGTGTGTGTGTACCCTCCAGAGTAACGCTATCCAGTTCCTTTTTTCCCCCCTCAGCGGTGGTCGCCGCCGCGGGCTCCTCTTCCTTCATCTCTACATCCACCGGTTCTCGCCGTTTTGCCGTAGCCTCCTTCATGCTGAGTAGTACCCGGTGCCCGCAGAGCCAGTTTCCGCTTCCGGTCCGGGAATGACTGGCAAGTCTGTCTCTCGCTCTGCCGTAGCGCAAGGACTGCCGGGAACAGGCGCGCAGGTTGGATAGTGGATCGCCGAGCTCATTGATTATCGGTGTTTGTCGGAGTCACTCATGACAGACAGTTGTGAACTACTACTGCTGCTGCTGTGCTGAGTTGATCTGCCTCAGCATGTTATAATGTGATTTGACCACTGTTCTAGGGCCTAATTCAGACCTGATCGCAGCAGCATATTTGTTAGCAGTTGGGCAAAACCATGTGCACTGCAGGGGGGGGGGGGGCAGATATAACGTGCAGAGAGAGTTAGATTTGGGTGGGTTATTTTGTTTCTGTGCCGGGTAAATACTGGCTGCTTTATTTTTACACTGCAATTTAGATTGCAGATTGAACACAACGACCCAAATCTTACTCTCTCTGCACATGTTATATCTGCACCCCCTGCAGTGTACATGGTTTTGTCCATTAGTTAACAAATTTGCAGCTGTGATCATATCTGAATTAGGCCCTTAGGGGGTCATTCCGAGTTGTTCGCTTGTTGCCAATTTTCGCAACGGAGCGATTAAGGCGGAAATGCGCATGGTACGCAGTGCGCATGCGCTAAGTATTTTAGATCAAAACTTAGTAGATTTACTCACGTCCGAACGAAGAATTTCCATCATTGAAGTGATCGAAGTGTGATTGACAGGAAGTGGGTGTTTCTGGGCGGAAACTGACCGTTTTCTGGGAGTGTGCGGAAAAACGCAGGCGTGTCAGGATAAAACGCGGGAGTGTCTGGAGAAACGGGGGAGTGGCTGGCCGAACGCAGGGTGTGTTTGTGACGTCAAACCAGGAACGAAACTGACTGAACTGATCGCAGTGTAGGAGTAAGTCTCGAGCTAATCAGAAACTGCTAAGAATTTTCTATTCGCAACTCTGCTAATCTTTCGTTCGCAATTCTGCTAAGCTAAGATACACTCCCAGAGGGCGGCGGCCTAGCGTGTGCAATGCTGCTAAAATCTGCTAGTGAGCGAACAACTCGGAATGACCCCCCTAGTTTCCAGGGACGATAGTACGTTTTAATGATTAGGGGTCTATTCATAAAGCAGAGAAAAGCTCTTCTCTGGTTCGTGCTATTCACGGAGCGAGTTACTGTGTAGGAGCTCCTGACTTCTCCAGCGGCACCCTTGCTCTGCAGCTGAATCGCATCACCATACTGTTGTATGGTGAGTGGAATTCATGAGCTTTCCGCTTCTCCATGGAGTTCAGGTTCGCCATCTCAGGATAGCGTAATCTGAACTGCGGTGCGGTAACTGCAGGGAAGCTCAAATGCTTAGGCAGTACGGATGGTGAAATGGTTAGTATTACTGCCTCACAGCACTGAGGTCATGGGTTCCATTCCCACCACGGCCATAACTGTGTGGAGTTTGTATATTCTCCCCGTACTTGTGTGGGTTTCCTCTGGGTACTAATTAACCCTAGCATGAATGTGTCTGTGTGTACATGTGATAGGAAATATAGATTGTAAGCTCTACTGGAGCAGGGACTGATGTGAATGGGCAAATAGTCTCTGTAAAGCGCTGCGTAATATCTGTGCGCTATATAAGAAACTGGTTGTAAATAAACATAATAAATGCTTCCTTGCTATCTGCCCTGCACTTATGCTGGCACCGCCACCCTGGCCTTCCCGGGAGGCCGCCCCCTAACCTCCAGGCATCCACTGCGGCCTCCCGGACCCGCTGGCATACTCCGGACATCACAGAAGGGGACCGCTGGAGGAGACAACGTCGCTGGAGCCCCAGATACCGCATCGCTTCTCCAGAAAGGTGAGTATACATGAATTGCTACTTATCACAGCTATACATTGCATCGAACCAATGTGATTTATATGCTTTTTGTTCTCTTTATGAATAGATCCCTTAGTCCTTTAGAACTTTTTTGTATATGGATCCAAAATACACCTTCTGCACAGTACTAGACTTCATAGTATTTAGAATGCTGCGTACAGTTTTAGCTAGCTACTGTTTGCGCATTATCCCTGAATTATTATTGTAATATGGAATACAATATCTACAAAGACGTTCATTTGAAGGAGTGCCACAAATGGTCTTATCTACTTCCTTTTTCTACCCTATTGTGGAGTGGCGTTGAGTATACGTTGCCGGCTGCCAGGATCCCTGTGGTCCGCATACCCACACCTTGCGGGCACACTGCGCCCGCCACGCTGCGGGTTCGCTGTGCTCGCCACAGGTGCTATTCCCACTATATGGGAGGTGCTATTCCCACTTTATGGTTGTCGTGGACACCCACGAGTGGGAATAACCCATTAGCTGTGATTTCGACTGGCGACATTGTGAGTGTTCGGGATCCCTGCGACGGTATGCTGACTGCCGGGAATCCGGGCGACGGCAACATAACCGCATCCCGTGGAGTGTATGGTTACACTCTTTGATAATTTCTATTGTGGCTGCTCCTGTGTGTGTAGTGTTTTCTACATCTTATTTGCTTATATTATTGTAATGAGGCTAATAAAAAGCATATGCCTTCATAGAGTAGTGATTGAATTTCTTAAATGGGCTCGTTCAATGAGTCCTGCAATTCACGCTGATTCTCACAGCTAGCTGTGCTGTCGGGTTGCAGTTAAAATGCCGGCTGTCGGGATCCCAGCGCAACAGGGCTATTCCTACTCGCGGGTGTCCATGACACCCATAGAATGGGAAAAGATCCTGTGGCGAGTGTAGCAAGCCACCGAGCCCGCAAGGGGACTCTTAGGACTCGCCCCGCTGCCGGCATTCTGGGTTACTTTCGGTCAACCGCTGACCACAAAGTTCCCACCATTGGTTACAATGGAGCGCATAGGCGCTACATTGTATCACTGCCGTGTGCTACCTGACAGACACTACAGGAGCACACAGCCAATCAGGAGGGTGCCACGACGTGGCGCTCCCTGATTGGCTGAAGGGACCCTCTTTGACAGGAGTCAGGGGGGGTCCTGGCAGTCGGGGAAAGGGGTCCCATGTGTAAACATGGGACCCCATTCAGTGCGTGGTCGGGTTTGCGTTCTATATTTTTGCCAAGTACGTGGATTATTCAAAGGCCGGATTCTTCACTGGATTATGTGAGTATAATTTTTTTTTAACAGGTACCCCGAGGATTCTACATGGAGAAGAGGACCGAGCCTCGTGGGAACATAGGTAAGTATGTGTGTATGTTGGTGTGCATGTATGTAATAAAGTTGTACTGTCACGGTGTGTGTGTCCTGTTTTTATTGGGGTATTTTTTTTAGTAGTAGTACTACAGGTACCAGCGGGCCCGGTTTTCCACCGCATGCTGGTACTTGTGGTTCTCCAAGTACCAGCTTGCGGGGGAGGCTTGCTGGGACTTTTAGTACTGCTACTAAAAACAATATTCACACTTGGCTATCAGCCCCCCATCCGCCGCCCTTGGATGGGGGGGACAGCCTCAGGCTTCACCCCTGGCCCTTGGGTGGCTGGAGGGGGGGGACCCCTTGATTGAAGGGGTCCCCACTCCTCCAGGGTACCCCGGCCAGGGGTGACTAGTTGGGGTGTTAATGGCACGGCCGCAGGGACCGATATCAAAGTGTCCCCCGGCTGTGGCATTATCTCCCCAGCTAGTGGAGCCCGGTGCTGGTTTCAGAAATACGGGGGACCCCTACGCTTTTTGTCGCCCGTATTTTTGGAACCAGGACCAGGCGCAGAGCCCGGTGCTGGTTGATTAAATATGGGGGAACCCCTGACATTTTTTCCCCCATATTTTTTAAACTACGATCGGCTCAAAGAGCCCTAGGCTGGTTTTGCTTAGGAGGGGGGACCCCACGCAATTTTTTTTACTGATTTTACACTAAAGAGACCCTTTCCCATAGATAACCATGCACAGATCTCACTGATCCGTGCATGGTTATCCAAACTCGACTGGAAAAAGCAGGTCTATTTTTTTGCTGCTTTTTTAAACGATTCGAAAAAAAACAGACCCGCACTTGAGCACTCAGAAACTAACACCCAAATACGAATGAATAGTGAATGGCCGTATTCTATGAAATAACAGCCGCGTTTGACCGATGGTCTATTCATTCGTATTTCGGAAGGCTGTCATTCAAACCATTACAAATAGACCAGACACTGCCGAGATTGGTGCTTAGTAAATTCCCGGATTGGGACTTATAAAAAAAAAAAAAACACAAATCGGCCAAACTCGGATTTTTACTAAATACTGGCCATTGTCTAGATCAGTGGTTCTCAAACTCGGTCCTCAGGACCCCACACAGTGCATGTTTTGCAGGTAACCCAGCAGGTGCACAGGTGTATTAATTAATCACTGACACATTTTAAAAGGTCCACAGGTGGAGTTAATTATGTCACTTGTGATTCTGTGAGGAGACCTGCAAAACATGCACCGTGTGGGGTCCTGAGGACCGAGTTTGAGAACCTGTGGTCTAGATGGATTAAGCTGACTATTCGTCAGGCTTACTTTCATGCTAGTCTACAACGCCTGCATCCATTTCAGTCCATTCCACGTCATGGGCAGCAGGACGTGGAGCTTTTACGACACAACTTTGCCGTGCAGCTACATGGTCATCAGTGCACACGTTTGTGCGCTTTTACAAGTTTGATACGTTTGCGGCATCAGCATCTAACGTTGGCCGTCTAGTGTTACAGGTGCCAAACAGCTCTCCCGCCCAAGGGGGAAACTTTAGTACGTCCCAAGAGTACTCCAGTGACCCCTAGTGGATGAAAAACAAAATAGGATTTTGGTACTTACCATACAAATCCTTTTCTTTGAATCCACAGGGGGCACTGGACGCCCGCCCAAAGCAGTTTTCACTTGTCTTGTGGTAAGTTCAGTAGATCTTATGGTAACCCATTCTCACCGAATGTTCAAATGTTAAAGTAATTGTTATCTATTGTCAACTTTTTAGTTGTCCGTTATGTTATGTGTCAACTTTATAGTTGTCCGTTATATTGTAATGTTATATGTAATTCTCCATTGTTCATCCTCTCTATCGCTCCTGTTCGGCTCAGTAAAAAGCACTGAGGTACCTTGGGTGTATGGTGGGGTGGAGGGTTACTAATGTAAATATTGAAATGTGCCAATCCCTGCTAACACCACGTCCATGTCCCCAAGAGTACTCCAGTGCCCCCTGTGGATTCAAAGAAAAGGATTTATCTGGAAAGTACCAAAATCCTATTTTTTTCCATATGCTTAATTAATTTTAGCTACTTTTTCTACAAGCTAAAGGTGCATACACACAAGGAGATTTTAATTTCAAAATATTTTGACAAAGTCTCTGAAAGATATATCTTTCACCAAAGTAGTGCATACACATTGAGCTATTTTCCCAAAGAGCAAGAGATTTTCACGAGGCAAAAGACTTTGCTGAAATTCTTTCATTAGAAAGGCTATTTACGTAATGGCCTGTGCCAGCAATGTATATATTACTGGGGGACAGTCGCATTCAACATTGGTGACAGTGGGTGCTGGCTACTCACTTTGTACATGACTTTTGTTTTTCCCCCTGTGCTGCTTTTGCTGCGCTGTGCTCCATGGGCTTGAGACACAAAATGGGGCTTGGGGAGGGGGAAGGAGCAGGGTGGGGTCACAGTGCTGAAAATCGTACATCTTTCATCCATCATCGCTCGCGCCGTACACACTGAGCGATTATGGATGAAAAATTAGCGGTTTTCGCAACACATACTGGAAAAATGAGACGACGGACTACCTCGCTGGCGATGATGTGGGAGCGCGCATCATCGCTCGTAGTCCATCGCTGGGACATGCACACTAGGCGACTTTGAGCTCAAAATAGCTCAAAATGGGCAAAATGAGCGATTTTGATCTCAAAACCACCTAGTGTGTATGGGCCTCAAGTCTTCCTCCATCATCTCTTCAAGTCTACGACCCCTTTTCTTGATCTCACAAACACTGTTGTCAAACCAAGGATCTGGATGGTGGGCTATGCAGGGTCCAATATGCACAGGAGTGGCAATATACATTGCAGCCATCATATCCCTATTATAGTAAAGGACAAAGAAACAAGGATCTTCACAGACTCCCAATACCGCAGAGATCCAGATTTGATGCAAGAGCCTGGGAAATCATACCACTCCATGGGCAAAGTTCTATTTTGAGGGGTTTATATTTATATCAGACTGTTTTTGTTTTGTTTTTTTCCAATTTGGAAGACAAGATCAAGAGTGTAATCACTTTTATGTGTAACAGAAGGAATAACTTGTGAGGCCCAGATCATTCATTATGTGCAGGAGGTCTTTGCCAAGTTGTGAGAGCTTTCATCAACCCATGCATTGAAATCCCTAAAGAGGAGACGGTTTTACAGTGGAGTGAGCAAGCTCCCCAACAGCACAGAGTATATCAGGAATTGAGGGATGTATGAGTGAGAACAGGGTTGCATCGGACAGGTGCAGTGTCATGATGTGGGAAGTGGAATGGAAGCAAACAGGAAGCCACATTCTGACAGTTATACAGTGTAGGGAGCAAATTCCCCAGTAGCACAGAGTATATAAAGAAATTACTGATATGTCAGGGAGGACAGGGTTGCATATGACCTGGGCAGTATCATGATGTTATGAGGGGAATGGAGGCATCAGGAACCCACAAACTGAATGTTATATGGTGGCAGAAACAAGATCCCCAGTAACAGAGAGCATATCAGGAAATGAGTTAGGGTTGCATGTGACAGGTGTAGTGTCATGATGTGAGGAGTTTAATGGAGGCAAGTAGGAAATCACATTCTGATTGTTATACTGAATGTTGTACAGTGCATGAAACAAGATATTTAGTACCACAGAGTATATCAGCAAAAGACAGGGGATCCAGTTAGGATCCCAGCTGTTGGAATCCCGACAGTCAAAGTACAGAAGTTGGAATACCAACACTGCTCGGAATGCCGACGCTGGCATCCCAACTAGACACACAATCCCAGCTCCGTAATCCTGACCACAGGATAGGCTGTGGGGAAGGAGGGAGGGGGGTTAGGGTTAGTAAAGCATTGGGGAAGGGTAGGTATACTTATCTTGCCTCTGTTGGGACGCAGCGGTTGGTTGGTATTTTGATAGCTGGCATATCGAGCCCAGCCCAAAGACAGAGCTGCATGTAGCTAGAGTAGTGACAATGGGGTCTATTTACTGAGCCTTGGATGGAGATAAAGTCGCTGGAGATAAAGTACCAGCCAATTTCCCTCACCTGTATAAGTGAGGGAAGGAAAAGCGCAAGAGGGAAGAGGACCCTACCCGGTGCATGCCACCAAAGAGGTGCTATGGCCTCGTGGGCCGACCATGTTTTCATCACTCCTGGTAGGCACACTAGTCTGCCTGCACAGTGTACACCAGGGCCGGACTGGCCATCTGGCACTTCTGGCAAATGCCAGAAGGGCCGATGGCCACTTGGGCCGGTCCAGCGGTCACTGAGACACGCTGCCGCTCAGTCCGGCGGCAGCATGTCTCAGCTGTCAGGAGAGGAGAGCAGAGCGCCCGCCAGCGCGGCTGTGTCTGGTGCTGCGGCGGCTTCGTTCAAACCAGCCGCCGGTTCGTGAGCCAATCAGAGCTCGCGGACCGGCAGCCAATCAGAAGCCGCCGGTCCGCGAGCTCTGATTGGCTCACGAACCGGCGGCTGGTTTGAACGAAGCCGCCGCAGCACCAGACACAGCCGCGCTGGCGGGCGCTCTGCTCTCCTGATTCACCCCCGTCCCTCACAGCCCGGAGGAGCAGCAGCAGCAGCAGCAGTGCAGCAGCGGTAAGTAGCTGCAGCACTGGCTGCTGTGGGGACAATTGTATATCTGGCACTGTGGGGGGCAATTGGCTGGCACTGTGGGGCATTTGTATACCTGGCACTGTGGGGGCAATTGTTTACCTGGCACTGTGGGGGCATTTGTATACCTGGCACTGTGGGGGCATTTGTATACCTGGCACTGTGGGGGCAATTGTTTACCTGGCACTGTGGTGGCATTTGTATACCTGGCACTGTGGGGGCATTTGTATACCTGGCACTGTGGGGGCAATTGTTTACCTGGCACTGTGGGGGCATTTGTATACCTGGCACTGTGGGGGCATTTGTATACCTGGCACTGTGGGGGCAATTGTTTACCTGGCACTGTGGTGGCATTTGTATACCTGGCACTGTGGGGGCATTTGTATACCTGGCACTGTGGGGGCAATTGTTTACCTGGCACTGTGGGGGCATTTGTATACCTGGCACTGTGGGGGCATTTGTATACCTGGCACTGTGGGGGCATTTGTATACCTGGCACTGTGGGGGCAATTGTTTACCTGGCACTGTGGGGGCATTTGTATACCTGGCACTGTGGGGGCATTTGTATACCTGGCACTGTGGGGGCAATTGTTTACCTGGCACTGTGGTGGCATTTGTATACCTGGCACTGTGGGGGCATTTGTATACCTGGCACTGTGGGGGCAATTGTTTACCTGGCACTGTGGGGGCATTTGTATACCTGGCACTGTGGGGGCATTTGTATACCTGGCACTGTGGGGGCATTTGTATACCTGGCACTGTGGGGGCAATTGTTTACCTGGCACTGTGGGGGCATTTGTATACCTGGCACTGTGGGGGCATTTGTATACCTGGCACTGTGGGGGCAATTGTGGATCTGGCACTGCACTATTGGGGGCATATAATGTAAATTTCGGCTCATACTGGGTGCTATAATGTAAATTTCGGCTCATACTGGGTTCTATAATGTGAATTTCGGCTCATACTGTGGTATAATGTGAAAGAGGCACCAGTACTAGATAGTATAAGGGGTCCTACTATTGTGGTGCATAATGCGTATAAGGGGTGTATGGTGTAATAAACTACACTGAAGGACACGCCCCTTTTGAGTGACCACGCCCCCTTTTCCGGAGTGCGCGCCTTCGGCGCGCGCTTATTTACAAACTTTACATTTACATACCCCCACTTAAAAATTTCCACTTCAACCACAGGTTGTGTGTATTTTAATAGAAAATGATGTACGCTTGTATGTTGTTAGAATATTAATTATATTTGTAAGAGCATAGACTAATAAGTGGGAGGAGTCAGGAATAGTAAGGGGAGGAGTCACAGAGGTGGGCCTGTGTGCTTCAAAAATGCCAGGGCCTATTTTTAGTTCCAGTCCGGCCCTGGTGTACACTGCTGATTCTTACTCTATGACAGGAGCCAAGTGCTGCACATAATGTTATAGTGCATCACCTGGCTCCCTGTCACAGAGGAGGAGCCGGCATTTTGGTGTCACCCCTCAGAGTGTGACAAGCACCCCCAGTGATGCCGCTGCCAAAGGATATATTTTAAATAAGGATTATTTAAACTAACTTTTCTGTTGCTGTTTTAAAGCCACACAAATTATTCTATAACAAATCAGGCTTGTGGAAATTTATTAGGATCCATTCCTAATGTTAGGGAGTGAAAATGACAGTTTGAGACATCTTTGAAGTGAACTTTCCTTGCAAAGGTAAATGTAACATGTATCCCAGGAATTATCTGGGATTCTGTGTTTTGAAATGAACAGTGACCTCCAGAAATTCAGAGGCTGGGGATACTGTATATTATTAATCAGGGCCGGTTCTAGACCTTGTGGCGCCCAGGGCGAAAGTTTCCTTTGGCCCCTCCCACCGAGACGGCGAAATAGGGTTAGTGCGTGCCGTAGGCGCGCGTAAAAAAATGGTGTAGTTTCATAGGAAAGGGGCGTGGTCAGTTTTGCTCCCTGTAGTTTTGCCCCCTGTAGCGTTGTGCATCCTGTAGAGCTGTGCCCACAGTAGCTGTTATGCCCCCTGCAGCTGTTGTGCCCCCTGCAGCTGTTATGCCCCCTGCAGCTGTTGTGTCCCCAATAGCTGTTATGCCCCCTGCAGCTGTGCCCCCAGTAGCTGTTATGCCCCTCTGCAGCTGTGCCCACATTAGTTGTGGTCCCAGTAGTTGTGCCCCCTGCAGCTGTGCGCCCATTAGTTGTGGCCCCAGTAGTTGTGCCCCCTGCAGCTGTGCCCCCATTAGTTGTGGCCCCAGTAGTTGTGCTCCCATTAGTTGTGCCCCCCTTAGTGTGCCCCCTGCAGCTGTGCCCCCAGTAGTTGTGCCCCCATTAGTTGTAGCCCAAGTAGTTGTGCCCCCCTTAGTATGCCCCCTGCAGCTGTGCCTCCATTAGTAGTGCCCAAAAGTAGCTGCGCACCTAGTAAAAAAAATAAAAAATACCAGCCCCGTTCCTGTTCCCGATCACTGCACTCTGTCTCCGGCGCCGCTCCTCTGCGCTATGGGAGAGACGTCAGAAAACAGAGAGGTAAATGATATCTAGAAGCACCAGAGCAGAGAGCAACACCCCAGGCAGGAAAGAGGAACTTCATAGGTTGAGACAGGCGCAGCAAATGTCAGAGGGGGTCATTCCAAGTTGATCGCACGCTGCAACTTCTTGCATCCCATGCGATTAACTAGACGCCGCCCATGGGGGTGTGTTTTTTTGCATAGCAAGGCTGCGATCGCTTATGCAGCCCTGCGATGCAAAAAAAGTTTTGTGCAGAACTAGACCAGGGTATGAGTTACTTACCCTTTGTGATGAATCCAGCGTTGAAGGTCCCGGAATTGACGTCAGACATCCGCCCTCCAAACACCTGGACACACCTGCGTTCGCCACACCACTCCCAGAAATGGTCAGTTGACGCCCCGAAACACCTTTGTCCTGTCAATCTTCTTGCGATCGCGGCAGTGATCGCTTTCTTTGTTCTGCTTGGCGTTGCCCAGCGACGGCCGTCGCTGGGCAAAGACATGCCTGCGCATTGTGGCCGCCGCGCATGCGCAGAGCCGACCTGTTCACACCGCTGCGAAAAACAGCAGCGTGTGAATGGGTTGGATTGACGCCCAGAGTTCGGCCGGCATCCTGCACAGCCGCCGAACTCGGACTTCATTACATTCCGGCCATATCTTGATTATTATCCATTTCATTTCCATGCTGATTTCCATGTTGGAATCTGTCCTCATCTACCTTACTACTTCATCAGTTCTTGGACAACCATGTTCTATGGCAACACTCCAGGAAGTTTTTGTTTTTTGTTATGGCCATTTTGTCTATCTAATATCTATTAGATCAAGAGATGTTTAGTCCAGTATGCTACCAAATTAAATCTATAACTTTTATTTAATATTAATTAATTAAAATATTAATTTTCTTTTTTATACCTGAGACAGTTATATCTGGCAAAGTAGTAGTGGAAGTATGAAGCAGAATTAACCTATTTTTAAATTAGTTATATTATTTAAATTGTTTGACTTTATAGATTATGCCTGTTTTATATATTTGGAGAATTCTCTGACATAGGTTAATTAAAACCTTGTCTCATAAGCACTGTTCATGAGTTTTCAAGATAGTTGTGAAGCTAACATTGTATTCACAGGATGCTTTGATATTCAAACTTTTGTTTACAAATGTATCTTTCATTAATTCTAAATTATCCCAGTTTTACACTGGGATCACTGCACCACCTGCAGGAAATCACACCAATTGCAGGACACTTGTTTCAAATAGTCATACATTTATTTATTATTTATTAACAGTTTCTTATATAACACAGCAAATTCCGTTGCAATTTACAATCGGAAACAATGATAAAACAAATCTGGGTAATAACAAACAGTCATAAAGGTAGGAAGGCCCTGCTCACAAGCATACAATTTATTCTGTTATTAATACAGTATATGTGATAACAATATATCTATCTATATATATATATATATATATATATATATATATATATATTAAAAACAACATTTTTATAACTTTCTGATGAAACGGACAGGTATTCCACAGATACGTGCTCCAAGCAACCACGAGCTCACCTTTTTTTATACCAGAAATATTATGGGCTGATTCAGAGGTGAATACAAATCCCATTGCTACTGTGAAAATTTGCAAATACTGCAGCTGCAGGGATTTGTAGAGACACCCACTTCCAGCATCTAAAAACCACTGCTTGCGTACAAAGATGCACCATTGGTCACAATATGTAGAAGCTTAGAATGTCAGAACTAAAAGGCCCTACATATTTAACGATCCGCTGCCGAGCTGCCCGACGGTGGATACGGCCGACGGGCGACCCGGCGGCGGGGGGGCAGTGATGGGGGGAGTGAAGTTCCTTCACTCCCCCCGTCACCCGGCTCCATAGAAGTGCAGGCAAATATGGACGAGATCGTCCATATTGGCCTGCATGCACAGCCGACGGGGCACCAGCGATGAACGAGTGCGGGGCCGCACATCGTTCATCGCTTGTGCCTCCACACTGAAAGGTATGAATGCTATCTCGTTCATTAATGAACGGGATCGTTCATATCCTTCAGACAGATCGACCCGTGTGTAGGGCCTTTAAGCTGCTGGAGTCTTTACAACTGCACATAAAAAAACAGTCGTAGGCTGCCCCACCCCTCCCCCCTTTGAAAAATGGTCTCAGCACTGCTGCCCCCGTTACCTTTCACAAATGTTTACTGAACGTCAATTTCTCTGCATCCAAACTTTCACTGCGACCACCATCAGTACACAATCACGACTCGCAAGCATAGTAGATATAAAACACGAATACAAAATACTGTATGAGCAATAAATACACTATTACATACAATGTACATTATATTTTTCTCTTCTCTCATTCCACATGCGCCGAAGAGATTCTTCAACTACTATATATTTCTGGCAAAGCTAACACAGTACAAAAATGCAAAGCTTGTTCCAGTCAATAACCACTTGCCTGGCGTAGTCGCATTACATGCGACCATGCCAAGCAGGACTTTCCCTGACACAGTCGCAGCACAAGTAACAGTGCCAGACCTGCCCACAAGCTAATCTTCCAGCAGCCACCAGGCTAGGAGAGCGTACTGGCCTCCTTGCATTGGTGGTACGCTGCTACCATTGCAATGTTATGATTTTTACAAGTCAGCGCTAGCAAAACATGGTAAGTGAGTAATCTGTTATGTCTCTTTTATCCTATTCCTTGGATCACTATCACTTCAGAGAGAATCACTATTATTTCAGAGAGGCAAGTTTCCCCTGGTGCTCTAACAGTTTTTGCAGAACAGGCCAACTGTTAACGTAAAATGCATGTGTGACCTTCCCAAGTGAAACTCTGTTGTCTGCTTTTGATATGCATGTTGACCCATTTAAGGAAAGATAAACATATGCTCATTTCTATTTTGCCTATAGATGTCTCCTCATCAGCATTTTCCACACATTAATCGGGTGTGGATTATTAGATCTACACAAAAAACGTCTACAGTCAATAGGTCGACCAATAATGGTCGACATGCATTAGGTTGGCAAAAAGTCGATATGGAATAGGTAGACAGTAGAAAAGGTCAACAGGGTCAAAAGGTCGAGATAGAAATGGTTGACACAAAAAAGGTAGACACTATAGGTTTCTTTCTTTGTTTTTTGGGGTGTTTTGGCACTTTTCTGACACAAGCAAGCCCCATTAGTTTACCGCGTCCCCTCGCATGGCTCGCTTCGCTTGCCGTGCTTCAGCCAAGCTTCCTTGCTCCGCTACTGCTGCACTTCTCACAGGTTACTATTCCCAATAGTAGTCTATGTGGATAGTAAAGTATGAAAAAGCTGCAAAAATAAAAAATAGAATAAAAAAGTGTGGCGACCATTGTCACGTTGACCTTTTGACCCTGTCGACCTAATGCATTAGTGGTTGACCTATTAACTGTAGACCTTTTTAGTGTACATCTATAGACCAGATCAATGGCGGAACTACCGCCTGTGCAAGCAGTGCCTTGCACTGGGGCCCACCGCTGTCAAGGGGCACATAGCCAGCTGCATTCCACCTCTTCAGTGGCATGCCAGTGAAGAGGTGAAATGCCGCTGGCTTTGGGCCCTTTGACAGTGGTGGGCCCCTCTCCCCCTCCCTCCTTCTTACTCTGCTCGACCGGCCCGGTGGATGACGCGATTGTGTCATTCCGGAAAACTCCGCCAGCCGAATGGAGTACACAGGACGAGGGAGGAGGGAAGGGGAGAGCATTATAGTGCTGGTGGGCTAGTGAACACCAGCAAGTGCTAGGGATGGCCATTGGTGGGTTATCCATCGATGGATAACATCGATGGTCAGTAGCCATCCCTAGCTACCCCTAGGCAACGAGCATTCCTTAGGCAACGAGCATTCCCCATGGCAACGAGCATGGATCCCAGAGCATAATACCCCTGGGAATAAGCATGACACAACATGTAAAACGCCTGGCAACGCACATGAAACCCCTGGCAACGCACAGGTAAAAATATCTAAACTGGCACTGTGGGGGCATATCTAGCACTGTGGGGGCATATCTGGCACTATGAGGGCATATCTGGCACCGTGGGGGCATGTGTATCTGGCAATGTGGGGGCATATCTGGCAACGTGGGGGAATATGTGTATCTGGCACAGTGGGGGCATATCTAGCACTGTGGGGGCATGTGTATTTGGCACTGTGGGGGCATATCTGGCACTATGAGGGCATATCTGACACCGTGGGGGAATATGTGTATCTGGCACTGTAGGGGCATATCTAGCACTGTTGGGGCATGTGTATCTGGCAATGTGGGGGCATATCTAGCACCGTGGGGGCATATCTGGCACTGTGGGGGCATATGTGTATATTGCACTGAGGGGGTATGTGTGTATCTGGCACTGTGCAGGCATATCTGGCACTGTGGGGGCATATGTGTATCTGGCACTGCACTATTTGGGTCATATGTGTATTATGCTCCAATTTTCATTGGCCACACCCATTATCAGTACAACAACAACAAAAGTTCTACTTGCACCACTGTGTGTGTGTGTGTGTGTGTGTGTGTGTGTGTGTGTGTGTGTGTGTGTGTGTGTATATATATATGTATATATGAATAATATATATATATATATTAAACGGGAGCATGCAAAGAATCTCGAATTTGGAGTTGGGGGGAGGGGGGTGGACTTGGATGGGATGAGGGGGGGGGGGGGGGGGCAAAGCATTTTGTTGCACCTGGGCCCACCGCTCGCTAGTTCCGCCACTGGGCCAGATACCCATTATTCACATATAACTTAACAGTAAATAGTTTTATTTTTCAAGAACACAGCTTAGTACTGTAGGATTCCAAAAAGAAGACTTACTTTCAGAAACTCACCATTGATATGACTTAAAATAACTTACACTTAACGTTTCACTAATAAAACGAATTCGTAGTTTAGTTAAAATTACCTTTAAACTCTCTTGTTAAATATTTCATCACAAAAGGCAATAACATGTAATTTTAACATAAACTAACACAGCTATTATACCTATATCTATGACAAACTAAGAAGTAAGAAAATCCCCTTTTCTCTTTTTTATACTGCAGTATAAAACCCTGATTGCATAAGAAGTCCTTAGAGGACAAAAGTCTAGGTTAAACTCATTGGTGAGAAAGGGGGGGCCTAGTTTGCACACCATAATTAGGTAATGAGGAGCTACTCTGCTTGAGACTTAATACAATATACAGATGGAAAAAAAAGATGCAGGTGCACTATCTCACACTACCTCAACCTGTAATAACTAGAGGCATTTAGCATAATCCTGGCCAGGGATATGAGCTTACCCACCGCACCAAGGTAGCCTCTCATTGGGTAAGTCCCTAACACTAACTACAGGGGTTCAGGTCTGGGGGGCAGGACACCCCAAAGCCACCCAGCCAGACAACCCCAGGGCACCGCAAGAGTGATACAAGTAAAGAATTAGATAGGTAGGAGCAGCTACTGCTGCATGTGTGAGTAATGTGAAGAATGAAAAAGAATGGTGTGAAAGTATTATACATATATAAAACAAACTATAAGTGCCATAGTGTATTAAAATAAATGTTAGATTGCGATGCCCCGAGGGTGTCCAGCCACGGCGGGTCTAGGAAGCCCCGCGCCCCAGAGAATCCCCCCAATATTGACTGCCATAATAAACAAATGTAGGAGTCTTATCTCAGTGGGTTCATTCCACATATGTAAGCCGGAGTGCTGGGCCCTCTATTTAAAATCAGTGAGTGGTGGGGAGGGTGCTAAACTAGCTGAAGTGTCTCATGCCTTCAGATATATGTATGAATCATACATATATAGCCGGAGTGCTGGGCCCTCTATTTAAAATCAGTGAGTGGTGGGGAGGGTGCTAAACTAGCTGAAGTGTCTCATGCCTTCAGATATATGTATGAATCATACATAGAATCAGTTGCAAAGGAAGGGGGGCCTAGTTTGCACACCATAATTAGGTAATAAGGTGCTGCTCTGCTTAAGACTTAATACAATATACAGAGGGGAAAAATAGGATTTTAATACCTACCGGTAAATCCTTTTCTCTTAGTCCGTAGAGGATGCTGGGGTCACATTAGAACCATGGGGTATAGATGGGATCCGCAGGAGACATGGGCACCTCAAGACTTCGAAAGGGTGTGAACTGGCTCCTCCTCCCTCCATACCCCTCCTCCAGACTCCAGTTATAGGAACTGTGCCCAGGGAGACGGACATTTCGAGGAAAGGATTTATTGTTAAACTAAGGTGAGATTCATACCAGCTCACACCTCAAGCATGCCGCACAACGTGGCATTCAACAGAACACAAGCCAACGGCATGAACAATTGCAGCAACATGCTGACAATAAACGTAACACAACATGTGTGTAACCACAACTAATAACTGCAGATACAGTACGCACTGAGACAGGCGCCCAGCATCCTTTACGGACTAAGAGAAAAGGATTTACCGGTAGGTATTAAAATCCTATTTTCTCATACGTCCTAGAGGATGCTGGGGTCACATTAGAACCATGGGGTTATACCAAAGCTCTAGAACGGGCGGGAGAGTGCGGATGACTCTGCAGCTCCGATTGATAAAACTTGAGGTCATCATCGGCCAAGGTATCAAACTTGTAAAACTTAGCAAAAGTGTTTGATCCCGACCAAGTAGCTGTCCGGCAAAGCTGTAACGCCGAGACCCCCTGGGCAGACGCCCAGGACGAGCCCACCTTCTTAGTAGAATGGGCCTTCACCGATTTCGGTAACGGCAATCCTGCCGTGGAATGAGCACGCTGAATCGTACCACAGATCCAGCGCGCAATGGTCCGCTTGGAAGCAGGACACCCAATCTTGTTGGGAGCATACAGGACACACAGAACCTCTGTTTTCCTAGTCTGAGCCGTTCTGGCGACATAAATCTTCAAAGCTCTAACCACCTCCAGAGACTTTGACTCAGCGAAAGCGTCCGTAGCCACAGGTACCACAATAGGTTGGTTCATGGGGAAAGAGGAAACCACCTTCGGTAGAAATTGCTGACGTGTCCTCAATTCAGCTCTATCTTCATGGAAGATCAAATAAGGGCTCTTGTGAGACAAGGCCGCTAACTCAGACACCCGCCTTGCAGATGCCAAGGCCAACAGGATGACCACTTTCCAAGTGAGGAACTTCAACTCCACCTTCTGTAAAGGTTCAAACCAATGTGATAGAAGGAACTGCAACACGACATTAAGTTCCCATGGTGCCACTGGAGGCACAAATGGAGGTTGGATGTGCAACACGCCCTTCACGAAAGTCTGAACTTCTGGAAGGGAGGCCAATTGTTTCTGAAAGAAAAATGATAAGGCTGAAATCTGTACCTTAATTGAGCCCAATTTTAGGCCCGCATCCACACCTGCTTGTAGAAAATGGAGAAAACGTCCTAGCTGAAACTCTTCCGTAGGAGCCTTCTTGGATTCACACCAAGAAACATATTTTCTCCAAATACGGTGGTAATGTTTAGACGTTACCCCTTTTCTGGCCTGAATAAGTGTGGAAATGACTTCACTGGGAATACCCTTACGGGCTAGGATTTTGCGCTCAACCGCCATGCCGTCAAACGTAGCCGCGGTAAGTCCTGATACATGCAAGGCCCCTGTTGTAACAGGTCTCGCGCAGAGAGGATCTGGATACCAAGCCCTCCTTGGCTAGTCTGGGACAATGAGGATCGCCCGAATCTTTGTTCTTCTTATGATCTTTAGAACTTTTGGAATGAGAGGAAGTGGAGGGAATACATACACCGACTGAAACACCCACGGTGTCACCAGTGCATCCACTGCTATTGCTTGAGGGTCCCTTGACCTGGAACAATATCTCTGAAGCTTCTTGTTGAGACGAGATGCCAGCATGTCTACTTGAGGAACTCCCCAACGACTTGTCACCTCTGCGAAGACTTCTTGGTGGAGGCCCCACTCTCCTGGAGGGAGATCGTGTCTGCTGAGGAAGTCTGCTTCCCAGTTGTCCACTCCTGGAATGAAGATCGCTGACAGAGCTTGTATGCTTTTCCGCCCAGCTGAGAATCCTTGTGGCTTCTGCCATCGCTGCTCTGCTTTTCGTTCCGCCCTGACGGTTTATGTACGCTACTGCTGTTACATTGTCCGACTGGATCAGTACGGGTAGATCTTGAAGAATATGTTCCGCTTGCAGAAGGCCGTTGTAAATGGCCCTTAACTCCAGAACGTTTATGTGGAGACAAGTTTCCTGACTTGACCATCTTCCTTGGAAGTTTTCTCCCAGCGTGACTGCCCCCCAGCCTCGGAGGCTTGCATCCGTGGTTACTAGGATCCAGTCCTGGATCCCGAACCTGCGCCCCTCTAGGAGGTGAGAGCTGTGCAGCCAACACAGGAGTGAGACCCTGGTCTTGGAAGACAGGATTATCCTCCGGTGCATGTGTAGGTGGGACCCGGACCACTTGTCCAACAGGTCCCACTGGAACACTCTGGCATGGAACCTGCCAAACTGAATGGCCTCGTAGGCCACAACCATCTTCCCCAGCAACCGAATGCATTGATGGATTGACACTCTTGCTGGTTTCAGAACTTGTTTGACCAGACTCTGGATCTCCAGAGCCTTTTCCACTGGAAGAAAAACTCTCTGAAGTTCTGTGTCCAGTATCATTCCCAAAAACGACAATCGCGTTGTTGGAAGCAACTGCGACTTTGGCAAGTTTAGGATCCAACCATGTTGTTGAAGAACTGTCAGGGAGAGAGCAATGTTTCACACCAACTGGTCCCTGGATCTCGCCTTTATCAGGAGATCGTCCAAGTACGGGATAATAGTGACTCCTTGTTTGCGAAGGAGAACCATCATTTCCGCCATCACCTTTGTGAAAATCCTCGGAGCCGTGGATAGACCAAACGGCAACGTCTGAAATTGGTAATGACAATCCTGAATCGCAAATCTCAGGTAAGCCTGATGTGGAGGATAAATGGGAACATGTAAGTAGGCATCCTTTATGTCCACCGAAACCATGAAATCTCCTTCCTCCAGACTGGAGATCACTGCCCTGAGAGATTCCATTTTGAATTTGAACTTCTTCAGGTAGAAATTTAGGGATTTCAGGTTTTGGATTGGCCTGACCGAGCCGTCCGGCTTTGGGGCCACGAAAAAGCTTGAATAAAAGCCTTCTCCCTGTTGTGACGGGGGAACCAGGATAATGACTTGATTCTGACACAACTTTTGTATAGCCTCGCTTACTACCTCCCTGTCCGGAGGAGAAACTGGTAAGGCCGATTTGAAAAATCGGCGACGGGGAACGTCTTGAAACTCCAGTTTGTACCCTTGGGACACTATTTGTAAAACCCACGGGTCTAGGCCCGAACGAATCCAGAAGTGACTGAAGAGTTTTAGATGTGCCCCCACCGGTGCGGACTGCCGCAAGAGAGCCCCAGCGTCATGCGGTGGATTTGGCAGAAGCAGGGGAAGACTTCTGCTCCTGCGAACTCGACAAGGTTGTTGATACTTTACCTCTTCCCCTCCCTCTACTAGCAAGAAAGGAAGAGCCTCGCCCTCTTCTGTATTTATTGGGCCGAAAGGACTGCATTTTATAGTGGAGCGTTTTCTTTTGTTGCTGAGGAACATAAGGCAAAAAAGATGACTTACCCGCGGTAGCCGTAGATACCAAATCATCGAGGCCATCCCCAAACAAGACAGCACCTTTATATGGGAGAGACTCCAGATTTTTTTTTGGAGTCTGCATCAGCATTCCATTGGTGAATCCACAATGCTCGCCTAGGCATTGGCTTTTGATCCCAAAAGGCCAATATCTCTCGCAGTTTCCTTTAGGTATGCTGCAGCATCCTTGATATGACCCAGCGTCAAGAGGATGCTATCCCTTTCCAGTGTATCTATATCAGATGACAAGTTATCTGGCCAGTTTCAAATAGCACTACTCACCCACGCAGATGCAATGGCAGGTCTTAGCAGCGTACCCGTGGTCGCATAAATGTATTTTAACGTAGTTTTTTCTTGCTTACGATCTGCTCGGTCCTTAAGGGCCGCCGTGCCCGGTGCTGGGAGAGCCACCGTTTTAGACAAATGTGACAGGGCATTGTCCAAAATGGGGGGTGACTCCCACTTTTTCCTGTCCTCAGTGGGAAAAAAATAAGCAACCGGAATCCTTTTGGGGATTTGAAACTTTCTGTCAGTGTTTTCCCAAACTTTTTCAAATAGAGCGTTCCGTTCATGAGAGGGAGGAAACGTCACCTCCGGTTTCTTTTCTTTATACATACAGACCTGTTTATCAGGAACAGCAGGGTCCTCATGTACTGAATGCTCTTTGCAAATTTTGGATCTAATCTGGAATCACTATAGTCGACACTGGAATCAGTGTCCATGTCAGTATCAGTGTGCATCAACTGGGCAAAAGAACGTTTTTGCGACCCCGAGGGGTCCTGGACTTGCAATAACATATCCTCCACAGATTTTTTCCAAGCCTGGGTCTGAGACTCAGACTTATCTAATCTCTTACTGATAAGAGCCATATTCGCATTCAAGACATTCACCCAGTCAGGAGTCGGCGGTGCCGACAGGGTCACCCCCACATTCGTCTGTGTCCCTAATACAGCCTCCTCCTGGGAAGAGCACTCACCCTCAGACATGTTGAAACACGTGTACCAAACACCCACAGACACACCGGGCCTATAGGGGACAGACCCACAGCAAAGTCTGTCAGAGGGACACAGAGAGGATTTGCCAGCTCACAACCCAGCGCCAAACTAACAACTCTGAAAACACAAAAAAATGCCTCAGACCTGTAGCGCTTTTAAATGCCAATATACTGCACCAACATGTACTGCGCACCCCCCCCCCCCCCCCATTTTGGCCCTGATACTTGTCAGCAGTGTAAGGAAGGACCAGCGTCTCTGCAGCCTTGTGGAGAGGAAATGGCGCCGAGCAGTGAGCTGTGAGAGTGAGGAAGAAGCTCCACCCCCGTAATGGCGCGCTTCTGTCCCGTTCTAATTAAACAAATAATTATACTTGCGGGGGTTAGGACAGTGCTCAGGCACTAATGTCCCCTCTTGCCAGTTAACTTTTAATAAGGATTTATGCTGCCCAGGGTGCCCCCCCCTCCCCCGCGCCCTGCACTGCCTGTGTATGTGTGGGAGCATGGCGCGCAGCGTTCCACTCGCTGCGCGGTACCTCAGAAAGCCGTCACTGGAGAAGTATTCTGATCTTCTGCTACTCACCTGTCTTCTGGCTCTGTAAGGGGGTGACGGCAGGCTGCGGGAGTGAGCATCCGGGAGCGCCCAGCGATCATCACCCTCAGGAGCTAATGGTGTCCTGTCAGCCAGAAGCAGAGCCATTGAACTCACCAGAAGTTGGTCATACTTCTCTCCCCTAAGTCCCACGAAGCAGGGAGACTGTTGCCAGCAGTCCTCCCTGAAAATAAAAAACCTAACATAAGTCTTTTCAGAGAAACTTAGTAGAGCTCCCCTAGAGTGCATCCAGTCTGCCTGGGCATAATTCTAAAACTGGAGTCTGGAGGAGGGGCATGGAGGGAGGAGCCAGTTCACACCCTTTCGAAGTCTTGAGGTGCCCATGTCTCCTGCGGAGCCCGTCTATACCCCATGGTTTTAATGTGACCCCGGCATCCTCTAGGACGTATGAGAAAGATGCAGGTGCACTATCTCACACTAGCTCAACCTGTAATAACCAGAGGCATTTAGCATAATCCTGGCCAGGGCTATGATCTTACCCACCGCAACAAAGGTAGCCTCTCGTTGGTGTACAGATTTCTGCTGTGTTTATTGCAGTAAATTCTGACTGAACAGCTGGATGTCTATGACAGTAGTATGAAAGACAAAAGATTGGCTGCGCAGTATACATTTCAATAAATGCTGGGGACCACTGTGTGTAAAACTATATATAACATTTACTCATACTTACTTACTCTCCCGGAATGGGCAGGAGGCGCCCGAAAATCGGGTGACCCTCACGGCCCCCTGGAAGAGCAAGCAAGTCTCCCGATTTGAGGGGTTCCCCCTGCCCGTCCGCCCACTTTGTGTGTAAAGTGGGCGGTCCGGGCAGTCGATGACGCGATTCTTGCTGAATCGCATCATCATAGCCACGCCCCCTGCAGTGTAATGCTGGCGATCGCGGCATTACAGCACGGGGACGTGGCTTAAAGGAGGCGTCACCGTAACCCCACCCCCGTCCCGGCCTTGCTCCACCCCCGTCCCGCCTCCGGTCCACCCCCTCCTTACGTTACAGTGCTCCCCGGACCGCCTGTTGAGCCGACCTGGCTGCTCTCCCGCAGAGAGCAGCCAGAATGTCGGTAAGTATGCATTTACTGCTGCATAACTTTCAACAACACATTAAAATATATATCAAATGGGATGCGGTCTGGATGCCGGCAGTCGGAATTCCGGCTCCGGAATCCGTACATATGGCCATAATGCCAACTCTGGATCTCCGATACCAGATGAAGTGCCAACGTCAGAATCCCAACAGCCAGCATCCCGATCGTAAGTATGTGGGGACTAGCAGCACTAGACTGCATGCGGGGGGTTAGGTTTAGGCACCCCCAGGAAGGTTAGCATGCAGGGAAGGGACGGTTAGGGTTGCGGGGAAGGGGTCTTAGGGTTAGGCAGTCCCAGGGAAGGTTAGGGTTAGCATGCAGGGGAGGGAGGGTTAAGTTTAGGCTGTGGGGAGGGGGGTTAGGTTTATTCACCACTAGGAAGGGTTAGGCTGCAGGGGGAGGTTAGGGTTAGCTTAGGCTGCGGGAATGGAGAGTTATGGCAAGGGGGATATTGGAGGGGGGGTAGGTTTAGGCACGCTTAGGAAAGGTTAGGGTTAGGATGCAGGAGAGGGGGGTTAGGTTTAGTCACCACTAGGGAGGGTTAGGCTGCGGGGGGAGGTTAGGGTTAGGTTAGGATGCGGGAATGGAGAGTTATGGTAAGGGGATATTGGAGGGGGGGTAGGTTTAGGCATGCTCAGGAAAGGTTAGGGTTAGGATGCAGGAGAGGGGGGTTAGGTTTAGTCACCACTAGGGAGGGTTAGGCTGCGGGAATGGAGAGTTATGATAAGGGGATATTGGAGGGGGGGTAGGTTTAGGCATGCTCAGGAAAGGTTAGGGTTAGGATGCAGGAGAGGGGGGTTAGGTTTAGTCACCACTAGGGAGAGTTAGGCTGCGGGAATGGAGAGTTATGGTAAGGGGATATTGGAGGGGGGGTAGGTTTAGGCATGCTCAGGAAAGGTTAGGGTTAGGATGCAGGAGAGGGGGGTTAGGTTTAGTCACCACTAGGGAGGGTTAGGCTGCAGGGGGGAGGTTAGGTTAAGCTGCGGGAATGGAGAGTTATGGTAAGGGGGATATTGGAGGGGGGTGTAGGTATACTTACCTAGCCCCTGTCAGGAATAGTTTTCATCGTGATGTCGTGGTCGGTCTTCTGATCATTGACATCCAGACTGCTGGGATATCATATCACACCCTATCAAACATATTAAAAAAATTGTACTGCACAAAGTATCATATCTATTGATAGTCAGAGTTTCACTTTGACTTATTTCTGTATCACTGCAAGTTGTATATATAAAATATAAATGTATCACAAAGCACAGACTCCTAAAGCAGATACTTCACAATTAGTACAGTAGTAATCCTTTTAGTGCTATGTTTCAGGTGTTTGCAGCACAATATTGGGGGCACAACTACTGATGGCACAGCTACAAGGGGCACAACTACTGAGGCCACAGCTACAGGGGGCACAGTACTGGGGGCACAACTACTGAGGGCACAGTACTGGGGGCACAGCTAGAGGGGGCTTAACTGTGACCACGCCCCTTCCCCATGAATACACGCCCCCTTTTTTTTCTACGGCGCGCACTAACCCTGTTTTACCTGTTGGGGGGTGGGGTGGACTTTCGCCCTGGGTGCCACAAGGTCTAGAACCGACCCTGCTCAGGACACTTGCAGGGGTGCCTTGGATTGCTGGTCCAGGACCAATTCATATTATATATGGTCAATGTGAAAGGCAAAACCAGTGCTGGTGGTGGGCAATCATAACATATGTGGCCTAACGGAAGCATACAGTATGTCCCTCACCACATAACTGAACCTCAAGATGAAATAAAAACACAATGTACTTCATTTAATATTTCTTTCTATATTTCTCAGTAAGAAACCTTTGGCCTAGGGGTGCCGTGAAAACAATTCTGATACTCTAGGGCGCTGTGATTCAAAAAAGTTTGAGAACCACTGCTCTAAGTGTTATCTATAATTGTAACAATGCATTTGTCTGCTAAAGACACCCCACCCCCCTTTAGGTAAGCTCCAGAAAATGGGCCTTGTAAGTCACTGAAAATCAGGTAACAATGGATGTTCAAAGTATAAGGATGCTCCAGTTGCTGCATATAGGGTTTTCTTCGGAAATGGTCAACTCCTTATTAATGTTGTTTTAGTGTACAGTCCAGCAGAGTGCGCCAGAGGCACATTTTTAAAACGCCGCTAGGCTCACAGCTGCAGTAGGTAGCAAACGCCCATTCACATGGGAAGATTGATTGAAACCACAATGTATAGTGACATCTTTGCAACTTGCTCATAACACCCTAATACACACTTTGCTTTTATAACAGTGTTGGTGAATTATCTTGGGAGTTCCTGTGCACAAGTCATTCTGTGAAATTGCACCCACTGCTTAAGCCTAGCATAGGAAGAAGTGAAACTGGCGATCAGCAATTTAAGGGGAACCAACAATAAAACTGAATGATGCTGGTTCCAGATTTAGATTAATTTAATGTAGAACAAATTCCGCCTAGCATTTGGAATTGACTGTGCTCGATCCATTGCCTCTAGGGACAAAATATCTGTAAAGTTACTGGATCAAATATAGGAAAGAAGATAGTGTAATTTATTTGTGTAAATAAAAAAGTATAATCATATTTTCGCATAATATAAAAGAAACATTGCTTTGTCCTATCCTAGCAATCAAGACCCTGTAGAATTGCAAACATTGATGTGATGTCACTAAATATAAAAGTGCATTTTTATTTTATTTTTAATTAAAACAAACATCTCTGTAAGCTTTAGGCTGACATATTTGAGGTGGTAAGAGGGCTAAATAATTTTATATATTAGAATTTAGTATCAAGGGGAGTAGGTAAAAAGCTGGAGTTTAATGTACCAGGGTGGCTGCTTAGAAATCGTCCAATTGTGCATAATCGTACAATCGTCCAGGGGCTCTGAAACCTTTATAGGTTAAGGACCTTTGACAGAGGCTCGCAATGGGCCTAAGGCTGTGTAAACACGGTGCGATGCACTGTACAACCCGACATTGACTATTTGACGTTTCTGGAGGCCGGCCCCACCGATATAGTCAATGTTGGGCTGCATGCACAGTCTATTTTTCCTTGCGATGCAGATCCCGCGGGACCGCGCATCGACATTGCAAGGACTATACACACGGTGCAATATGCACTATATTTGCTTCTGATTTTGATTATATAGTCAAAATCATAAGAAAAATCGCACTGTGTGTACACACCTTAATTCTGAGTTGTGCGCTAGACCGATGGTGGTTGTATCTAGCGATTATAGCAAATAGCATGCGTTGTGGGCTGTATACTCAACTCTGCAAACTTTCAATCTATTCAGTCATACGCTTCTCAATCTTTTCTCTAGACCAGAGGCGTAGCTAGGGTTTTTGGAGCCCAGGGCAAGATGTAAAATGGCGCCCCCCCCCCCCCCCCCCAAAAAAAAAAAAAAGCACACAAAAAGAAGCATGTGCGCGTGCTGAAAAAATGGGCGTGGCCACACACCAGAAGGTGGTGTGGATATGCTCCAGAATGGGTGTGGCCACTGAAAATGGCCCACAGTGCCAGTTACATTGCCCCACAGTGCCAGATACATGCCCCACAGTGCCAGATACATGCCCCACAGTGCCAGTTACATTGCCCCACAGTGCCAGTTACATTGCCCCACAGTGCCGGATACATGCCCCACAGTGCCGGATACATGCCCCACAGTGCCAATTACATTGCCCCGCAGTGCCAGTTACACTGCCCCAGTGTCAGATACAATGCCCCACAGTGCCAGATACATGCCCCACAGTGCCGGATACATGCCCCACAGTGCCGGATACATGCCCCACAGTGCCAGTTACATTGCCCACAGTGCCAGTTACATTGCCCCACAGTGCCGGATACAATGCCCCACAGTGCCGGATACATGGTCCACTGTGCCAGATACATGCCCCACAGTGCCAGTTACATTGCCCCACTGTGCCAGATACATGCCCCACAGTGCCAGTTACAGTGCCCCACTGTGCCAGATACATGCCCCACAGTGCCAGTTACATTGCCCCACTGTGTCAGATACATGCCCCACAGTGCCAGTTACATTGCCCCACTGTGCCAGATACATGCCCCACAGTGCCAGTTACATGCCCCACAGTGCCAGATACATGCCCCACAGTGCCAGATACATGCCCCACAGTGCCAGGCCCCACTCAGTGCCAGTTACATGCCCTATTTGGTGCCAGATACATGCCCCACTGTGCCCGTGCCCCCCCCCCCTGTTCACTCACCCTCCGCTTATGTGAGGGGAGGAGAGCGCAGCGCCTTTCCTTCCCCTCACCGCTCCGTCCAGGTCTCCCGTCCCGTCTCCGGCGGCTGTGTCTGGCGCCGGTTCGCTAGCCAATCAGAGCTCGCGGACCGGCAGCCAATCAGGAGCCGGTCTGCAAGCTCTGATTGGCTAACGCCGGAGACCGGACACAGCAGCGCTGCTGGCAGCGCTGCTAGTGCTGGCAGCGGCGGTGAGGGGAGGGAGAGACGCTGCGCTCTTCTCCCCTCACATTTAGGGTTGACGGGGGCGAGTGGGGCATGATGCCCTGCCCGCCGGCGGCGCCCCCCTCTCCTGGGCCTGCCAAGGCGCACAGGGCACGTGCCCCACTCGCCCTACCCTAGATACGCCTCTGCTCTAGACTACTAAATTGTCGATTCTAGGCAGCAACAATGCGAATACACACAAGAGAACAGTTTAGTTTATGCTTCATGGGCACGTAGCCTGAGTTGCTTGCTATACTTGTAAAAGAAGACATCAAATTCAGACGGATCTCATGCATCTAGCATGATATAAAACCAGGTACACAACTGCACATAAATTGTGACCCGACAGAGTAATGATCAGATATGGGTGCACTTGTACACACTAGGCAATTTTTAGCTCAATGTGTAAATGTGTAATGGATCGGGTAGTGGAGAATAAGTTAGGTCAAGCACACCATCAGATCCGACCTCCCAAGTGCTCATATAAAACGAGGACAGATGTCTCTCTCAATCAATATATATATATATATATATATATATATATATATATAGTTATATAGTTATATAGTACTTACAGGATGGCACTCCAGGAGACTAACAAAGCAGCAAAAAAAGACGCAAATCACTTAGCTGTTCCGATCAATGTTTCGGAGTAGTTATCTCCTTTATCAAGACCAGGAGATAACTGTGTTGGGTACATTCAGGTTGTTTCTTTAATATTGTGTCAAAGATCATCTGGAAGTTGGAAATTACATCATTGTTTGCTGTTGATACACAGAAATACCCTGCAATTGCATACATGAGATCCCATCCATTTTAGTCTGGTCCAGGTTTTGGAGCAAGCGCTCCCAGCAATCAGGCACACCGGTGCCACACTTTTATAAAGCTTGTTAGGGCAAGGGCTCAGGGCTTCTGATGGCAACAAGTGGCCGGGCGATAGAGGGTGGGCCAGTGGGTTAAGGCAGTGGCGTCACAAGGCAGGTGCCGGGGGTGCGGCCCGCACCCGGGTGTGACGCCTGAAGGAGGGTGACATCAAATGTCAGCTCCTCCGCACTGACAGGAACCAGGTGCTGCAGTGAGAAAGTCTCCTACAGCACCCGGCTCCTGTCACAGAAGAGGAGCCGACAGCGGACGGAGACTGGCTCTGGGGGAAGCCCAGCATCCCCGGAGATGCTGAGCACGCCCCCAGGGTGACGATTCCGGGATCCCCGCGAAGCCACGCCCCCTAAGTACAAGGCCACACCCATTTTTGCCGCGATCGCGGCAGGAGATCAGGGGCGCGCACCGGGTGTCACCACACTCGGTGACGCCTCGGGGTTAAGGACAGGGAGCCTGAGACTTGTACACATGCTGTTTGTGAATCGGTGCCTGGTTAAGGTACCTTGTAAACTTGCCTTGTTAAAGACCTGTTACTGTGCTGTGGAGGTAAACAGACTGCTTTTCCCTTACAACCGTGTCAGTGTCTTGTCTGGTGGAAGGTCGCTTTCTTACAAGTGGCACCCAAACAGGGACCCTCTGATGGATTCACTAAGCGCAGCAGAAACCCAGCGGCTGCAGGAGCCACCAGAGCCATGACAATCTCCATAGACTCCAGCCGGGGTGTGTGTATCAATTGTTTTGTTTTTTTGAAGTGTTTTTTTTTGTTGTATTGTGGTTTGGTGGTATATGTTAAGGGACGCAAGATTCATATATTGTGTATCCGTCTCGTCAACCATGGAGGAGTTGTTAAGGGCCCTAACTAATGTGGCTGCGGGGCAACAATCCCAGATGCAGCTTCTTCAAACACAAGTACAGGCTCAGCAGGAAACCCTGCACCTGATTCGCAATGAAGTGGGTCTCCTGCGACAGCATCATCAGGAGTCTAAGCTGTTGCAAAAGATGTATCCCTCAGACTATGTAGAGGCCTATCTGGGGACCTTTGAGCGTGTGGCCGCACGCCTGGGATGGCCAGAGGACAGCTGGGCGAATAAGCTGGCCCCATATTTGATGGGGATCCCCAGAAAACGTACCATGATCTCCCAGCAGACCAGGCATCCTCCTATTCACAGCTTAAAGCTGCCATATTGGGTTGTATCGGCGTAACCAAGCCTGCAAAGCCCAGCGGCTCCAGGACTGGTGTTGGACCACGACAGAGAATTCTTGAATCCAACTGGCTGAACTTCTAAAGATGGTAAGGTCTTAGCTACAGCCAGAGAGGAATATGGCCACCCAAGTGGTGGAGACCGTAGCCATAGACCACTGTGTGCTGGTCTTAGACAGAGGCATGCAGCGGTGGGTTCTTCAGGCTGACCACCAAAATATGGAGGACCTAGCCGCTGCAATAGAGATATACTGTGCTGTGGAAAATGGCTAAGCCCTTAGTCCGAGAGACTCGACCAGTTCCAAGTTCCCGAACCTGTCAAACTCCGGAAACAGGGGCCCGGACCAATCCGGTCGTCTGCTATGAGTACGGGGAACAGGGCCACATCCGAAGGACTGTACCAAACAGCCAGAGCCTGTGGAGTGTGGAGCAGGGAAATCAGGGCAACCAGCCTATAGCTGTGTCTGAAGCAACGGTTTGTCTGTGCCCTCCCGGTTCCAGGTGACCCTCTAGATCGCAGTGTGGCCAATCCAGGCCCTTTTCGATACCGAGAGTGAGTTGTCAATTATCTCCGCTGGGTCGGTCCCCAAAGGCATTGACCAGGTCTTACCTGCGGTTGAGGTGCTCTGCGTCCAAGGTGCCGCTCGCAAGTACCCCAGAGTGCGGTTTCCAGTGCAACATTGGGGGCGGACAATCCAGCTGGTAGAAGCCGTCGCCCCTCGCTTGCCTTACCCTTTGATCCTGGGGTGGCATTTCCCCGGCCTATCGGAACTGCTGGCGTTTCAACTCGAGGAACTGTCTTCCTCCCCAAGCTCCGTGGCTCGAAGGTCTTCAGGATTTTGGACGAGACCAGCGAGAAGACCCAAACCTTGCAAATGCTTTCCAGGACATTTGTGGTTATAAAGGGAAAATGTATTTGTCCTCTGCAGAGGGTACAGCAGCGATTCTTCTGGCCGGGAATCCGGGCGTTGGTAGCAAAGTACTGTCAAGAGTGTCCCATCTACCAGCGTACCGCACCAAAGCCCCAGTACAGAACTGCCCTCATACCTCTCCCGGTAATCTCCGTTTCCTTGGAAAGGATATTGTGGGGATGGTGGAAAAATCAGCAAGGAGACACCAGTATATCTTCGTCCTACTTGATTATGCCACACGATACCCTGAAGCCATTCCTCTATGGAATATGAAGACAGCAACCATTGCCAAAGTACTTTCTATTACATCCTAGTGGATTCTGGGGTCCACATTAGTACCATGTGGTATAGACGGGTCCACTAGGAGCCACTGGCACTTTAAGAGTTTAAGAGTGTGGGCTGGTGCCTCCCTCTATGCCCCTCCTACCAGACTCAGTTTAGAAAATGTGCCCGGAGGAGCCGGTCACAGCTAGGAGAGCTCCTAGAGCTTCTTTAGTTTTATTTTTTTCCAAGAGTTATTTAGGCACAGGGAGGCTGCTGGCAACAGCCTCCCTGCTTCGTGGGACTAAGGGGGAGAGTAGTGTCCGCCCTGAGGGGTCTGAGCCACTATCTCCGCTGATAGTGGCTCCGTCTGAGCTCCTGAGGGTGATGATCGTTAGCCGCCCCAGATGACTGCTCACTCCCGCAGCATGCCGCCACCCCCTTACGGAGTCAGAAGATTCCGGTGGCGAGTGAGTCACCAGCCCCCCTGGCAAGCGGAGAGCCGGTGTGAAAATGGCGACAACAGGGTAGGAGCGCTCCAGAGGCTCAGCAGTACATAGTGCGGCGCTGTGAGGGGCGCCCTGAGCCAGCGCCTATACCCTACACTGGTTGCAAGCCTGTCAGGGACCTCGGTTACACTTCCAGCAACAATCCTCAGGCCAGTATAAAAAACTGAAGAACGGAAAGCAGCGCCATGTAGGGGGCAGAGCTTCTCCTCAGAGCGGACCCAGCAGCATTCAGCGCAATTTTCCTGCCTGCAGATCCTCTACAGAGAAGCTGACAGGGAGAGCTGTCCCTCCAAGCAACTCCAGCTATCCTGTGCGGTACCAGGGGTTTGTAGAAGGGGGAAAGGAGGCGGTGTAAATACTGTGTAGTCTATTAAGGTACACAGTAAGTGCCAGGTAGTGGTATTATATCTTCCTAGGAAAGCGCTGTGTGTGGGTTGGCTCCAATCTCTGTGTTTCTCTGTGGCATACTTGGGGGGAAACTGTGTCTGACATTTTCGTGTGTGTGTGTGTGTGTGTGTGTGTGTGTGTGTGTGTGTGTGTGTGTGTGTGTGTGTTTTACATAGCCATGTCTAGGGACTCTGTGTCTTATGCTGCAGAGGACATTTCCTCTCAGGAGGAAACCATTCCATGTGCACAGAAATGTAATGTGTTATCTGAGATCCCTATTAATGAACCTGAGTGGTTAACCTCTATTAAGGGTATGATCTCTCAGATCTCTAATAGGATAGCTCATACTGAGACTGAAACTCAGGTTTTAAAGAAGTCTATGGCAGTTTGGTCAGGTTCTGTCCCTATTCCTTCAAAATCCCCTAGCATATACCCACAGAAACGTGCACTTGCCCAGATTATGCAAGATGACATGGATACCGAATCTGACACGGCAGACGATGATGGGGAGGTGCTGAGGGGGGCAGCATCCCTTGCAAAAGGGGTGCAGCTAATGATTGAGGCCATTAGAGATGTGCTAAATATTACTGACACAACACCTGAGCAGGTTGAGGAGGCTTACTTCAGACAATAAGAAAGCCTCGCTACCCTTCCCTGCATCTAAAGAATTAAACACTTTATTTGAAAACTCCGGAGAAAACCCGGAGAAAAAATTCCAGATCCCAAAAAGGGTTCTGATTGCTCTTCCCTTCCCTGAGGAAGATAGAAAAAAATGGGAAAATCCACCCATAGTTGACGCGTCTGTTTCCAGACTGTCAAAAAAGGTGGTTTTACCTGTCCCAGGATCTACCGTGTTAAAAGAACTGGCAGATCGTAAGATTGACACCGCTCAAATCCATATACACTGCTTCAGGGGTGGCGCTGAAGCCTACTATTGCCTGTGCATGGATCTCTAAAGCTATAGTAAAGTGGTCAGGCATATTACTAGAGGATTTGGATTCACTGGATAGAAGTGACATTGAATTATTTTTACGTAACATACAGGATTCTGCGAGATTCATAGTGGAATCCATGAAGGACCTGGGTACGCTGACTGCAAGGATATCTTCCATGTCTGTCTCAGCTCGCAGGGGACTCTGGCTACGCCAATGGTCTGCAGACGCGGAATCCAGGAGAAGTGTGGAGAACCTACCCTACACAGGTCAGGCTCTATTTGGGGAAGCATTTGATGCGTGGATTTCCACGGCAACCGCAGGTAAGTCACCTTTTCTTCCCTCAGCTGCGCCTTCTACGAAGAAACCTTTTTCTTCATCGGCATCGCAGTTCTTTCGGACTGCTAAGACAAAAAAGTCCAAGCCTCCTAGCACCTTCTTTAGAGGTGGGCGGGCAAAATCCAAAAGTCCTGCACCCGCAGGCTCCCAGGACCAGAAGCCTGCTTCTGGTACCTCAAAATCCTCAGCATGACGGTGGACCACACAGCCTGGAGGACCGGCTGGTGGGGGTGAGACTCAGACGTTTCATCCACGTCTGGGTGTTGTCCGGCCTGGATCCCTGGGTACAGGATATTGTGTCCCAGGAGTACAGACTGGAGTTTCACAAAACTCCACCTCACCGATTCTTCAAATCAGGCTTGCCAGCTTTACTGACAGACAGAACTGTCCTACTGGAAGCTATCCAGAAATTGGAAAGGTCAGAGGTTATTGTCCCAATTCCACCTCATATGCCCAAAGTGGGTTACTATTCAAACCTTTTTGTAGTACCGAAACTGGATGGTTCGGTCAGACCAATTTTGAACTTGAAATCGTTAAACCCTTATATAAGGGAGTTCAAATTCAAAATGGAGTCTCTGAGAACGGTGATCTCAGGTCTGGAGGAGGGGAAGTTTCTGGTATCCTTAGAAATCAAGGATTCGTATCTCCTCATTCCGATTTGGCCTCCGCACCAGGCCTATCTCAGATTTGCACTATTCACTATCAATTTCAGGCACTGCCATTCGGTCTCTCCACGGCACCGAGGGTGTTCACCAAGGTGATGGCAGAGATTATACAAAAGTAGGGTTATAGAGAACTGCCACGCCTCCGAGAGCTGCTGTGGAAATGTCTACAAGGAGTCACTCAACAACCTCAAAATGTAAACCAGAAAAAACGTAAACAAAACCTCTGCGCTCATCGAATATAAAGTTTTACACCATAAAGAGATAACAAATGGTGAGAAAAGTCTTTCAATTAATGTAGCGGAAAGTCTATAAAAGACCCTCCTTCTTCTGATATCTCCCATGTGAGGATAAAACTGTGGCGGACAGTATAGTCATGCATACCGTTACTCACGTTGTATCACAACATTTTCCTCCTATAAAGGTATCTTTGATTCTTCAGATTTCTTTACTGCCACAGGTGAAAAGATAACCTCCTCGACACCTCAGATGAAGGAGAGAAAACAAACAACCAATGGTGTAGTACGTAACAAATCTGGGGAGTAGGACAGCTGGACTGTGTCTATGAGTGAGTGATGTGCGTATCGTACTCACATCACGAATGGGTGATAGAAACATATAATAGGTATCTTTAAACTCTTCAGGATATCCCCCTGCAAGATTCTTCTAATCCCATGTATCCCCGTATGAGTCACCACACAAACGTGAAATATTCAGTATAAGGGGCGTACCCAACTCACACTTGGATGTGCAAAGATGCGTTCATAAAGGTTTCTTTTTATGGGAATCCTTCTGGCCTCTTTATTCCAGTGATGAACAGCTTTGCCTCAAATAGAGGGGTCTCAGATTCTGCAACCCAGGTTAATTCAGAGTAATCCTTGCCCTCACACCTGATGGCAGAGATGATGGTTCTCCTCCGCAGACAGGGAGTGAACATAATTCCATACCTGGATGATCTGCTGATAAAAGCATCGTCCAGGGAGAAGCTGTTGCAGTCCATTGCTCTCACGACTCATCTGCTCAGGGTCCATGGTTGGATCCTGAACCTTCCAAAGTCACATTTGATGCCGACAAGGAGATTGTCTTTCCTGGAGATGATCCTCGACACAGAAGTGCAGAGGGTGTTTCTACCGGTGGAGAAAGCGTTGGTGATACAATCAATAGTCCGGGATGTCCTGAAGCCAGACCGGGTATCGATTCATCAGTGCATTCATCTTCTGGGGAAGATGGTTGCCTCTTACGAGGCTCTGCTGTTCGGAAAGGTTTCATGCTCGATTCTTCCAATTGGATCTCCTAGACAAGTGGTCGGGTTCTCATCTACATATGCACCTGAGGATACGTCTGTCGCCGAAAGCAAGGATTTCACTCCTCTGGTGGCTACAAATGCCTCACCTTCTGGAGGGCCGCAGGATCGGGATTCAGGACTGGATCCTTATGACCACGGATGCAAGTCTCCAGGGCTGGGGCGCAGTCACTCAAGGGGAAACCTTCCAAGGAAGGTGGTCAAGCCTGGAATCCAGTCTTCCAATAAACATTCTGGAACTAAGAGCCATGTACAACGGACTTCTGCAAGCGGCACATCTTCTGAAAGATCAGGCCATTCAAGTTCAGTCGTACAATGTAACGACAGTGGCCTACATAAACCGACAAGGCGGAACGAAGAGCAGAGCTGCAATGTCAGAGGTAACAAGAATCATCCTCTGGGCGGAAAAGCACGCGGTGGCGCTGTCAGCAATCTTCATTCTGGGCGTGGACAACTGGGAAGCAGACTTCCTCAGCAGACACGATCTCCATCCAGGAGAGTGGGGCCTCCATCCAGAGGTGTTTACGGAGGTGACAAATCTTTGGGGGGGTTCCTCAAATAGACATGATGGCCTACCGCCTCAACAAAAACTTTGGAGGTATTGTTCCAGGTCAAGAGACCCGCAGGCAGTGGCGGTGGATGCCCTGGTAACTCCGTGGGCGTTCCAGTCGGTGTACGTGTTTCCTCCACTTCCACTACTTCCAAGAATTCTAAAGCTCATAAGGCGAACAAGAGTTCATGCAATCCTCATTGCTCCATACTGGCCAAGAAGGGCTTAGTATGTGGATCTTCTGGATCTACTGCTGGAAGAGCCGAGGCCTCTTCCTCTTCGGGAGGACCTGCTACAGCAGGGGCCGTTCGCTTATCAAGACTTACCGCGGCTACGTTTGACGGCACGGAGGTTGAACGCCAGATCTTATCTCGGAAGGGCATTCCGAACAAGGTTATTCCTACCCTGATACAGGCTAGGTAAGGAGTAACGTCTAAACATTACCATCGCATTTGGAAAAAGTATGTATCTTGGTGTGAGTACAAGAAGTTTCCTACGGTGGAGTTTCAACTGGGACGTTTTCTCCTTTTCCTGCAAGCAGGTGTGGATATGGGCCTGCGGTTGGGATCCGTAAAGGTCCAGATTTCGGCCCTATCCATTTTCTTCCAGAAACAGTTGGCTTCCCTCCCTGAGGTTCAGACTTTTTTGAAAGGGGTTCTGCACATCCAGCCTCCCTTTGTGCCACCTACGGCACCCTGGGATCTTAACTTTGTGTTACAGTTCCTCCAATCGGATTGGTTCGAACCTCTACCGGAGGTTGAGGTCAAGTTTCTCACGTGGAAGGTTGTCACTTTGTTGGCCTTAGCTTCTGCTAGACGTGTTTCGGAGTTGGGGGTTTTGTCTTGTAAGAGTCCCTACTTGATCTTCCATGAAGATAGAGCTGAGCTCCGGACACGTCAGCAGTTCCTTCCGAAGGTTGTGTCGGCATTTCATATCAACCAACCTATTGTGGTGCCAGTTGCTACTGACTCCTCATTTTCATCAAAGTCCTTGGATGTTGTAAGGGCTCTGAAAATCTATGTGAAGAGGACTGCTCGTCACAGAAAATCAGACTCTCTGTTTGTCCTTTATGATCCCAAGAAACTTGGGTGTCCTGCTTCTAAGCAGATGATCTCTCGCTGGATCAGGTTCACTATCCAGCATGCGTATTCTATGGCAGGATTGGCGTGTCCTATGTCTGTTAAGGCCCACTCTACTCCTAAGGTGGGTTCTTCCTGGGCTGCTGCCCGGGGTGTCTCGGCTTTACAGCTTTGCCGAGAGGCTACTTGGTCTGGGTCGAACACGTTTGCTAAGTTTTACAAGTTCGATACTTTGGCCTCTGAGCACCTAAGGTTTGCTCAATCAGTTCTGCAGGAGCCTCCGCGCTCTCCCTCCCGTTCTGGGAGCTTTGGTACATCCCCATGGTACTAATGTGGACCCCAGCATCCTCTAGGACATAAGAGAAAATAGGATTTTAATTACCTACCTGTAAATCCTTTTCTCGTAGTCCGTAGAGGATGCTAGGCGCCCGCCCAGTGCTTCGTGATCCTGCAGTGGTTATCTGGTTCAGTACAACTTTGTTTTTAGTTGAGTACTGCATTGTTACTTGGTAAATTATGTTTCAGCGGTTGCTGAGTTTCAAGCTAGTTCGCTTGGTTTGCCTTGTATGTGTGAGCTGGTATGAATCTTGCCACTATCTGTGTACAATCCTTCTCTCGAAGATGTTCGTCTCCTCGGGCACAGTTTCTAGACTGAGTCTGGTAGTAGGGGCATAGAGGGAGTAGTCAGCCCACACTCTCAAACTCTTAAAGTGCCAATGGCTCCTAGTGGACCTGTCTATACCCCATGGTACTAATGTGGACCCCAGCATCCTCTACGGACTACGAGAAAAGTATTTACTAATAGGTAATTAAAATCCTATTTTCTGTGGTTCAGGTGAGCAGCATTTGATATGATCCTTCCCATTGGTCTGTAATAGATCCTGACCACAGGAAAAAACGAATCATAACATTATCACCAGGTTTTGTAGATGTATCAGTTTATTTTGTATGCCTATCACAGCTGCTTGGATTTCAGTTTTTTTTTATGCGATATGTGATCTAAATCCATTTTTGGCCCTTACATGAGGTTGGACAATTTTTTAAATTATTTATTTATAATGTATCTGTTAACTTTCCTAACTTGTGGGTGATAGTGTGAAGTTTATGTTTTATCCCCATCAGATTACACATTTCTTAAAAATTGTTTGTAATGGCTTACCTGGAAGAATTGCTTAAAAAAGTGGGAAACCATCCTTAACCCCAAAAAATGACAACTGAAATAGCAGGACCATATAGAAGACTGTTAGTGTCTAAAAGTTGGAGTCTTTTAAATAGTGTCATATGGATGATTTTTGCACTTTTTGTTAATGGTTGAAAAAATGTTGGCAAGCATTTTTCATCAAATTAAAGCATTTCCAGCAATTTAGGGTACAGAAAAATGTCAATATACTGTAGTAATTGTTCAGTGTTTTTGTACACGTTTGTAAAATTTGGAATAAACACTTTTATCTTTCATCTGCAAATTTTGAAACCCCTCTCCCATCAATCCAACACCTCCACGTACCTGTCCCACATTTAACTCAGCATTGACCTTTTTAGAGAAATTCACATGAAAACTGATGTCTTGATTGGCCAAATTATACTATTTAGACCCCTGTAAGAGCATGATTATTTATTAGGATAGGTGCACCAGAGGTTCTGCACTGTGTCCTTACATTTTTACATTAAACTGAACTTTTTCCCTACCTTTTCACCTGCTTCAACAATAAAATGCGAATTTCATCTAGAAAATCAATGCGAGTTTGGGATTGTACTGCAAATGTAATTCATGGTGCGTGTTCGGTGAAAGAATGCCTTAAATTGGATTGATCCCTCTTTGAGTCACTTGAGACTCACTGTGTGGAAAGGGCATGCGTGTAGCATGATGAGTACAGTGCTAGAATGATGTTACTAAAACTATCTGTGTTAGTTTCACATTTATAATTCTTGTAGCTATTATATGCTTTGGCTCTTTAGCAATGTGAAAACTGAGTGGGATACAAACAAGAAAATTGGGGTTTCCATAATAATGTCTTTGCGGTAGCAGCTACTGACTTGAGAGGTCCACTGTAGTGAGCCACTTGCTGCTGTTTGTCTTGATCTCTATTAAGCAAAATGTATTTCCTCATGACGGAAATGAGATAAAGGAGAGCTAAAGAATTTTCCTGTGCTAGTTTAAAGTGATTCACGTCACAATGTATCAGTGGCATGGCCAGGGGGGAGCAGGGGGAGCGCCTACCAGAGATGCCATGGGTGGCAATTCTGGGCCAACAACTCTGAGTGCTTGGCCATATTCTGCCTGTAGCAGCCATTTACTGTAGCAAAATAGTATTTTTCTTGTTTTGGTACTTGTTAATTATAAGGACACTGTTGCTTACCACTGCCTTGCTACTGCTTCACTTTGAGTCACAGACATGAGGCAGGATTTTTTTTCGTTCAAATAAAAATAAGGAAGTAGGAGCTACAGAAGCATTATCTTAATAAAAAATTGTTGGAAATGATGTGTGTTCAGGTGTTGATACTGCAGAGAGTTATAGGCACACACCAGCGGATGGCTTATATTATGAACAGCCTAGGTACATAACCAGTCTTTTTGGGTTATCTATTTATCTTTAATCTGATTAATTTGTATATCTGTGTGCAAATTAATCTCTGAATCTATAAACAAAGTGCTACAATGTAGCAGCTGCTGCTTTTTTCAATACAAGTCCTGTTCTGCTCCGTATACGGTCTCAGTCACACACCATAAACAAGTGTAACATGTCAAATTAATCAGCACAGTCTCTTTGTGCATCCTAGCTGAATTGCATTGCGAATAAGGCACCCAACATTAGCGGCGTTTCAAGGGACCTGGACACTCACTCACACCAAGCATCTTGCGATGCATGGCGAATGGAGGCTGGGTATATGAGAACACATCTGTGTCTCTTTTCCTTCCCATTAGTTAAACCACTGCTGAATGTCTGTATTTTTGTAGGGGCATTGGTGTGGATCTTGAGCTGGGGGACAAACCTGAAGGCTTAAGACTGGGACTGGTGATAGGAGACCCTCTGTCTGATTGTTTTTGGGTGAAGTGTGATTATTTATTCTGGATATGTGACCCTAAATCAGTTAACAACTCTGCCCTATTTCCTGTATATTAAAATGAATTTGGAATGCATAAGGGGAGATAGGTGTTTCTTTCACCCTTGTCACCTGGAATACATTCTAACTCAGATTGTTCAATGCATCAGGCAGAACTTTTTTTAGTTCATTAATCTCATCAAGATGTCTCTGTACAGAGGTTAGTTAAAAATGGCTTTACCTTTGTCTTGTAAGCAGCTGCCATCTGAATGGTTACTTTTTCAAATACATAGTAGAAAAAGAAAAACATGGAAGGAAGCAACTTTTTCAAGTTATTCTTAATTTTAAAAAAACAACTAAGAACTGAGGGGGTCATTCCGAGTTGTTCGCTCGCAAGCTGCTTTTAGCAGCTTTGCACACGCTAAGCCGCCGCCTACTGAGAGGTAATCTTAGCATATTAAAATTGCGAACGAAAGATTAGCAGAATTGCGAATAGACACTTCTTAGCAGTTTCTGAGTAGCTCCAGACTTACTCGGCATCGGCGATCAGTTCAGTGCTTGTCGTTCCTGGTTTGACGTCACAAACACACCCAGCGTTCGCCCAGACACTCCTCCGTTTCTCCAGCCACTCCCGCGTTTTTCCCAGAAACGGTAGCGTTTTTTCGCACACACCCATAAAACGGCCTGTTTCCGCCCAGAAACACCCACTTCCTGTCAATCACATTACGATCACCAGAACGAAGAAAAAACCTTGTAATGCCGTGAGTAAAATTCCTAACTGCATAGCAAATTTACTTGGCGCAGTCGCACTGCGGACATTGCGCATGCGCATTAGCGACTAATCGCTCCGTTGCGACAAAAAAATAACGAGCGAACAACTCGGAATGACCCCCTGAGATTTGTCCTTATTGCTGTTGAATTCTTCATAGGAAACTACAGTCCTTAAATGAAGTCATCTACATTTAGGCTACAGATCAGCTGATTTACTCCCCAAAACTCAGACATCTCTACAGCATTTATATCAAAATAACTGTCACCACCTATTATTATCAAGGTCAATAGAACCTGAGATTACTCACAAACGCACACACTCGGGCCAAAGCAGAGTTGTATGCAAGTTTGTTTTGCAGTCTGATCTTGTTTTCACACAGCAAATTCCTTTTAGCTGAGTACAGGCAACTGTAGGTGATTCTGAATCAATTGCAAACCATGCACATCTCCACTTGCTACGAAAAGGGTGTAATTGGGTGTAACAGGGCATTTGCAGGTAACTAAGTATAGTGACAGCATATAAATGGAATTCCAGGCTATGCAACCTGTATTTAGATGGATCTCTTGCACCAAGGATAGAGCTGATGCATTCTAATGAAGATGGCTGTGAAACCAAGTGTATGGATAGGGGCGGTGCAGGTGCATAGATGTGTACAACTCTGTGTATGGGTGAATATCCCAGACTTACCTACTTTCTGGGGGCAGCCAGGTCAGTATAAAAGGGGACGTGGTCTCGTCGTGGGTGGGCGGTATGGGGCGTGAATGCACGATTGGGTCATAATGGCCACACCCCCCACTATTCAATGCCCAGATTACCGGGACTACGAAGATGCAATTCAGCGCGAATCACGTCATCAGCTTCTCTGGACCGTCCACTACGAAGAGTGGCTGCGGGGGATGAGGCCGGATCTGGGAGACTTACCTACCTTTCCGAGGGGGCAAGTATGGAATATCCACATTTAGTTAGTTTCGATCATGCAATGTAGATCAATTCTTTTAGACTTGTATACAAACCTGAATCAGCCCCACTCAGTACACTCTGATATCTGGTAGTAGAAAAATTAACAATTTGCCTGCTAACTGACTCTCATTTCAGTAGATAAGCCTAGCAATATGACCCTGAGGTCTGCATAAGTGTTACTAGCTAACACACCAGTTGATGAGCCAGACTCCCTAAGTATTTATAGTGAGATTTCACCTTGCAGTCAGTGCTAGGTGATTGAACTGTAGACCTGCTCTGTACTGATCTCACTTTGTAAACTTCATCTGCCTATTTGTTGTTACTGTGTACCAATCCAATCTGCTTTATGACTTCAGTCCGTATAAATCTATCTGTCGATTCATGTTATTCCGTACTCCCCAATTTGCCTACTGACCTCACTTTTCATGCATCCATTTGCCAGCTTGATTTTACTGTGTACTGATCAGGGGCCTAGCCAGAACTTTGTGGGCCCCATAGCAACATTTTGAAGGGGCCCCCGTCCCAATGCTTCTAGAGAGACACTTCTCTGCAACAGTTGGTAATTGTATGCCCTATAATAGTGCCCTAGTTCATTTTCTGAACCATACTAGAGCATTATTATATGTTATGCCCCATAGTAGTGCCCGAGTTTCTTTTATGAATCGCAATAGTGCTTAAGTTCACCCTATGTCACATTTCGGAGCTGCCAGTACACATCATGCCGCAGAGTACCCCCAACTCACATTATGATATATAGTGCTCCCCGTTCATATTGTGCCTCATTACAGTGCCCCGGTTCATATTATATAACATTACAATGCCCCCCAGTTCATTTTATACCATACTACAATGAGCAGGTCCAGGGGCATACCTAGATATTTTGCAGGTCCCAAGGGAAAAATTTGAAGGGACCCCTACGTACCACCCAATGACGAAAAATGTATATAACACATGTAACTGTGACAGGGAAGGTGACCCCTCTCAGCTCTGGGCTCCATAGCAGCTGCACTCCCTGCACCTATGGTAGCTACGCCGCTGGTACTGATCCAATCTGCCTACTGACCTCGCTCTGCATACAACTAGGTGGCAGTTTTTGAAATGGCTGCTTACTGCCTTGATCTTTTGACCATGTTCTGCACATCTCCACTGCCTGTTTTTGAACTGCTTTGTATCAATTATTGGCGTGGTTCTTGTATGACTCCTGCTTGTGCTTAAGTGATTCCCTGTGCATCTGGCCATAGTAAATCTCTCTTGACTTCACTTCAGTACTGGTCTGATTACTACAAGTCTGAGACAACCTGGAAACTACAGTAGAAGACAGGTGAGCAACACTGAGAAAGAGACATGTTATTGTGCTTGCTCACTTTATGTTGCCATATTATGAAAGTGTCCTTGCAATGGGAGTTCTACTAAGTAAACAGGTAAAACACTGTAATTGCCTGTGACACTAATACCGCATTCAGATCGCAAATGCCGGATCCCACCCGGTAAAAGAAACGTGTCCTTACCGGGTGGGATCCGGCATTTGCGCTCCTTTGCTGGCTTTCCGACCCGGCAATATACCGGGTCGGTTGCCATAGCAGCGGGGGGGGGGCGCAGCAGCAGCAGGGGCGGGGGTGGAGGCGGCGCTGGGAGATGAGCTCATCTCCTGCGCCGCCTCTCCCTATGCTGTGAATGGGAACCGTGTCGCATCGACGCGGCTCCCATTCACACTGCACCTGACCCGGTATTCAACCCGGGTATAATCCTTCTTTTATACCGGGTTGAATTACCGGGTCAGACGACCCGCTAATTCTTGGAAAGTGCTTTCACATCGCACACTGACCCGTGTCGACACGGCAATATGCCGTGTCGATACCGGGTTATTTGTGCGATGTGAAAGGGGTATAATACTTAAATGGTCAACTACTTTGCAGTCTAACCTAAAACAATTAATATAGTAAAACTATTTATTTTCATTCCTAATGAATTCATTAGAGCAGAAGAACATAATATGTTAAAGTTAGGATTTCAGCATACAAAGCTATAGTATAGTGCTTGGCTACAAAACTTGTTTCACTATGGTATATGTTCAGAATGTCCACATTAGAACATTGACATGGAGGGTCATTCCGAGTTGATTGCACGTAGCACCTTTTTGCTGCTTGTGTGATCAACTAGACACCGCCTATGGGGGAGTGTATTTTAGCATTGTAGAGCTGTGATCGCTTGTGCAGCCCTGCTATGCTAAAAAAGTTTCCTGCAAAACAAGACCAGGGTCAGACCTACTTACCATGTGCGACGAATCCAGCGACGAAGGTCCCGGGAATGACGTCAGACATCCGCCCTCCAAACGCCTGTGTTCAGATCTCCACGCCCGGAAAGCGGTGAGTAGACGCCCCGTAACGCCTCCCCGCTGTCAATCTTCTTGCGATCGCGCTAGCGATCACTTTCTTCTTTATTGTGGCCGCTTCCCAGCGACACAATGACATGCATGCGCATTGCGGCCACCGTGCATGCACAGTTCCGACCCGTTTGCACCGCAGCGAAGAACCGCTGCGTGCGAACGGGTCGGAATGACCCCCATGGTCTGAATGTTGTCATGGACAGGAGCTCGACATTAAACATGCCAACACCCACAATGCCGACTTTACGAATGTCGACACCTGATTTTTGATGATGTTAGAATTTTGTCCATGTCAATTGTCAGTGTTGACACTATAAATAATGACTTTGACGTGCCATCCCCTGTCCATGTCGAAATTCTGAATGTCAACATTCAGACCACACTCCATACAATACATTGCAAATTACAATTTAAAATAAAAAATGACATTTAGGATTGTATCTTCTTATGGCAATAGGAACAGCAAGAAACAGGTAAAGTCCCTCAAGTATATCGATCCACAAAGATCTTACAATGTTTCAAACTGTTACAAGCTCATTTAAAGACTTGGTTGCGCCTCAGAGAGAGATCATGTCAGATTTGAATGACACCCACTTCCACTTTCATATCTTTGGATCTGGGTCTCACAGAAAAATAATAACGTTGATGAATAGGCCATTAGTTTACCTTTCTATAGATTTAACGGGTATGGAACTCAGGGTCGACACCTATTGGTCGACAGTGGCTAGGTCGACACTAGAAATAGGTCAACACGACCATTAGGTCGACATGAACAAGGACAACATGAAAAAAAGGTCAACATGAAAAAAAGGTCGACATGAGTTTTTCATATTTTTGTTGGTGTCATTTTCTTCATAAAGTCACCGGGATCCCCAATTAGTGTACCATGTCCCCTTGCATGGCTCGCTTTGCTCGCCATGTTTCGGGCATGGTGCCTCGCTCCGCTACCGCTGTGCTCAGCAAAATAAAAATAAATAAATGTGAAAAACTCATGTCGACCTTTTTGCATGTTGACCTTGTTCATGTCGACCTAATGGCCGCGTTGACATTGTTCAGGTCGACCTAATGGACGTGTCGACCTATTCACTGTTGACTTATGGGTGTTGACCTAATGGGTGTCGACCTGAGTGGTGTCGACCTAGTGTCTGGATACCAGATATAACAGCACACTTTTCTGAGGTCAATCCAAGTAAGTCGCCTCCGTATTCTAAAGGGGTAAGTTTCCATTGCAACAATGTTTAAAGTTGGCAACAGCATCGGAACTTGGCCCCTTCACAGCCCGATCATGCCTCAGATTTATGGATTTTGTAGACAGTCTTTTGGGGCTACAAACAAAAATCCACAAATCTGATGGTAACATATGTGCGGCACAACATAGCTGCACTTATTTTGGCCAATACGTCAGCCAAGGCGATTCCCCAATGCCAATCTGCTTATCAAAAATGCCAAACGGTGGACATTGATGATCAGTGATAAATCGTGGAAACCGCAAAATCCAGCATGTTAAAAACTCTGACTAGCTGATCCCGATAAATTTTTTGGTAGGAATCGTTGAATCGAGGATTTCCAACTTGTTGTATTTCCCCGATCCACTGACCCAAGCTCCCTGATCCACTGATCCAAGCATCAGGAAAGAGGGGAATTGACCCGATACTCCGCTGATGTATGGGCCTCTTAATTCGCACTCGCAAGTAAATTGCGGATAAGTCGACTGACCCCATTATGTGATGTCTGTCAATAACAGATCCATTTGATATACAGAATAAAAGTTTGTAATTGTAGTCAGTAGCAGATCTTGCCACTGGCAAGCAGGACTTTTGCCCGGGGGGCCGCCTTCCGGAGGGCGCAGGGCGCCATCCGGAGGGCGCCACACCAGGGCAAGATCCGCTGCTGCTGTGTGCCCCCCGCTGCCCCCCTGCTGCCGCTGCCGCTGGGAAGGGAAACTAGACGCGTACGCGTCTAGTTTCCCTTCGTGGAGAGGACCTTTGCCGTGCGGTACGCGATGACATCATCGCGCACCGCACATCATTTCAGTCTGTACAGGGGGCGTAAATGACCACGCCCCCTTTACGAAGCCACGCCCCTAATGCCGCTAGGGGCGCCAGAAGCCCTGGAACCGGCCCTGATTGTAGTTTTCCTATGACTAATATTTAAGTTACTGCTTTACAATCTATACTGTAGCTACTGTTCTGTGTTCTCTGCTTGACTAGCCTCCCTGGGGTGAAATAGTCACAATGTCTAGGAGCATGTCAAAATCATCTTCTCGGGAGATGACATGAAATGCACCAGTTTCCTTAGTAAGTGAGTAGATTGAAGCCCTTCATATCTCCTCTCCCTTCCATATCTATGCGTTCTGCTTCAAAGGATTCACAGATCAGAGAGCAGATACTGTAAAACCATTCAGCTCACATCTTACCTGCATTTAATAACATTTTAAGCAACCACAGGTATACTGTATCTCAATAATATACATGCATGGACATTTCATAGCAATTATGTTAATTAGTTAATTTGATCCATGTTTTATTCACATTACTAATATACACTTTTGTTTGATATTTTCTCACCATTGGTCATAGGCATAGGAGTATAATAGTGTAGGCAAATCAAAGTGGAATATGACAGCTTACAGTAACATTCTGTTGACCAGTAACGTTCTTCTCAATAGTGTGTCCATTTGCTGAGAGTCACCATTGTCATGTGAAAAATAATTGACTTAAACAGGAGGTAAAAGACAGGAACTGGGACATATGTACTTACCTACTCAGGGAACCACGGAATTCTGTGGTATCTCGAAAAATACCAGTAGAGTAGGTGTTCCTCCCCCATCCCGCTCACCTTCTAGTGGCTGGGATGGAAGCCTAATACTGAGATTTATAAGTCCATAAAGAGGGAGTCTGGTCAATATGAGATTTGCAGAATTTTAACCCTGCCATGTAAGCGGAGCCTAATGATGACAAGCACCCAGCCCCGCACCCAGCCTGGCATTGCTGTCATCTACCTTCACCAGGCTTTTTTCACAGAGGAAAACTTAAAAGTATGAACTGAGAGTATATATTATTTTTAACCCTGGAAAACAAGAAAAAATAAGATTTTAAACCTACCGGTAAATCTTTTTCTCCTAGTCCGTAGAGGATGCTGGGGACTCCGTAAGGACCATGGAGTATAGATGGGCTCCGCAGGAGACATGGGCACTATAAAGAACTTTATAATGGGTGTGCACTGGCTCCTCCCTCTATGCCCCTCCTCCAGACCTCAGTTAGAGAAACTGTGCCCAGTGGAGATGGACAATACGAGGAAAGGATTTTGTTAATCTAAGGGCAAGATTCATACCAGCCCACACCATCCACACCATATAACCTGGAATATACACAACCAGTTAACAGTATGAACAAAACAGTATCAGCTAAAGACTGATCTCAACTGTAACATAACCCTTATGTAAGCAACAACTATATACAAGCCTTGCAGAATTTGTCCGCACTGGGACGGGCGCCCAGCATCCTCTACGGACTAGGAGAAAAAGATTTACCGGTAGGTTTAAAATCTTATTTTCTCTTACGTCCTAGAGGATGCTGGGGACTCCGTAAGGACCATGGGGATTATACCAAAGCTCCAAAACAGGCGGGAGAGTGCGGATGACTCTGCAGCACCGATTGAGCAAACATGAGGTCCTCATCAGCCAGGGTATCAAACTTGTAGAATTTTGCAAAGGTGTTTGAACCCGACCAAGTTGCCGCTCGGCAAAGCTGTAATGCCGAGACGCCTCGGGCAGCCGCCCAAGAAGAGCCCACCTTCCTAGTGGAATGGGCCTTTACCGAATTTGGTAACGGCAATCCAGCCGTAGAATGAGGAGCCTGCTGAATCGTGTTACAGATACAGCGAGCAATAGTCTGCTTAGAAGCAGGAGTGCCAACCTTGTTGGCTGCATATAGGACAAACAGTGCCTCTGTTTTCCTTACCCGAGCCGTTCTGGCTATATACATTTTCAACGCCCTGACCACATCAAGGGACTCGGAATCCTCCAAGTCCCGCATAGCCACAGGCACCACAATGGGTTGGTTCATATGAAAAGAGGAAACCACCTTAGGCAAAAATTGAGGACGAGTCCGCAACTCAGCCCTATCCACATGGAAATCAGATAGGGGCTTTTATGAGACAAAGCCGCCAACTCAGACACTTGCCTTGCCGATGCCAAGGCCAACAACATGACCACCTTCCAAGTGAGATACTTTAATTCCACGGATTGAAGACGCTCAAACCAGGGAGACTTAAGGAATCGTAACACCACGTTAAGGTCCCATGGTGCCACTGGAGGCACAAAAGGAGGCTGGATATGCAGCACTCCCTTCACAAAAGTCTGGACTTCTGGGAGAGAAGCCAATTCCTTCTGAAAGAAAATGTATAGGGCCGAAATCTGAACCTTAATGGAGCCTAATTTTAGGCCCATATTCACCCCAGTCTGTAGGAAGTGGAGAAACGGCCCAGATGGAAATCTTCCGGAGGAGCATTCTTGGTTTCACACCAAGAGACATACTTCCTCCAGATACGGTGATAATGTTTCGCTGTCACCTCCTTCCTAGCCTTTATCAGAGTAGGGATGACCTCGACCGGAATGCCCTTCCCTGCTCGGATCTGGCGTTCAACCGCCATGCCGTCAAACGCAGCCACGGTAAGTCTTGGAACAGACAGGGCCCCTGTTGCAACAGGTCCTCTGTGAGAGGAAGCGGCCACGGATCTTCTGTGAGCATTTCCTGCAGATCCGGATACCAGGCCCTTCGAGGCCAATCGGGAACAATGAGAATTGTCTGTACTCGTTTTCGTCTTATGATTCTCAATACTTTTGAGATGAGAGGAAGAGGAGGGAACACATAGACCGACTGAAACACCCACGGTGTCACCAGGGCGTCCACTGCTACTGCCTGAGGGTCCCTTGACCTGGCACAATACCTCGGAAGCTTTTTGTTGAGGCGTGACGCCATCATGTCTATTTGAGGAAGTCCCCAAAGACTTGCTATTTCTGCAAAGACTTCTTCATGAAGACCCCACTCTCCTGGATAGAGATCGTGTCTGCTGAGGAAGTCTGCTTCCCAGTTGTCTACTCCCGTTATGAATACCGCTGACAGAGCGCTTACGTGATTTTCCGCCCAGTGCAGAATCCTGGAGTCTTCCGCCATTGCCACTCTACTCCTTGTCCCGTCTTGGCGGTTTACATGAGCCATGGCTGTGACGTTGTCTGACTGAATCAGAACCGGTAGGTCGCAAAGAAGATTCTCCGCTTGACGGAGACCGTTGTATATGGCCCTCAAATCCAGTACGTTGATGTGTAGACAAGCCTCCTGGCTTGACCACAGTCCCTGGAAGTTTCTTCCCAGTGTGACTGCTCCCTATCCTCGGAGGCTCGCGTCCGTGGTCTCTAGAACCCAGTCCTGAATGCCGAACCTGCGACCCTCTAGAAGGTGAGTACTCTGCAGCCACCACAAGAGAGATACTCTGGCCCTGGGGGACAGGCTGATCTTCTGATGAATATGTAAATGGGACCCGGACCACTTGTCCAGAAGGTCCCACTGAAAAGTCCTCGCATGGAACCTGCCGAAGGGAATGGCCTCGTAAGACGCCACCATCTTTCCCAGAACTCGAGTGCATTGATGGACCGACACCCTTTTCGGCTTCAACAGGTCCCTGACCAAGCTCTGGAGTTCCTGGGCCTTTTCCATCGGGAGAAAAACCCTTTTTTGTTCCGTGTCCAGAATCATGCCTAAGAAAAGCAATCGGGTCGTTGGAACCAACTGTGACTTTGGTAGATTGAGAATCCAGCAGTGCTGCTGCAACACCCTCAGGGAGAGTGACACGTTGTTCAGCAACTGTTCTCTCGATCTCGCTTTTATCAGGAGATCATCCAAGTACGGGATAATTGTGACTCCCTGCTTGCGCAAGAGCACCATCATTTCCGCCATTACCTTGGTGAAAATCCTCGGGGCCGTGGAAAGTCCAAACGGCAACGTCTGGAATTGGTAATGACAATCCTGTACAGCAAACCTCAGGAACGCCTGATGAGGAGGATATATGGGGACATGAAGGTATGCATCCTTTATGTCCAGGGACACCATATAATCCCCCCCTTCCAGGCTGGCGATGACCGCTCTGAGCGATTCCATCTTGAATTTGAACCTGTTCAAGTATAGGTTTAAGGATTTTAAATTCAGAATGGGTCTGACCGAACCGCCCGGTTTCGGGACCACAAACAGGGTTGAGTAGTACCCCGTCCCCTGTTGAAGCAGAGAAACTTTGACCACCACTTGTTGAAGACACAGTTTTTGAATTGCACTTAAAACTACCTCCCTCTATGGGAAAGAAGCTGGTAGGGCCGATTTGAAAAACCGGCGAGGAGGCACATCTTCGAATTCCAGCTTGTAACCCTGGGAAACAATTTCTATTGCCCAGGGATCCACCTGTGATTGAACCCAGACGTGGCTGAAAAGTCGAAGACGTGCCCCCACTGGGGCGGACTCCCTCAGCGGAGCCCCAGCGTCATGCGGTGGATTTAGTAGAAGCCGGGGAGGACTTCTGCTCCTGGGAACTAGCTGTAGCTGGCAGCTTTTTCCCTCTGCCCTTACCTCTGGCGAGAAAGGAAGATCCCCGTCCTCTTTTGGATTTATGCGACCGAAAGGACTACATTTGATAATGTGGCATTTTCTTTGGCTGTGAGGAAACATAAGGTAAAAAAGCGGATTTACCTGCGGTAGCTGTGGAAACCAGGTCCGTGAGATCTTCCCCAAATAAGTCCTCACCCTTGTAAGGCAAAACCTCCATATGCCTCTTTGAGTCGGCATCACCCGTCCATTGTCGGGTCCACAGGGCTCGCCTAGCAGAAATTGCCATGGCGTTGGCTCTGGAACCCTGTAGGCCAACGTCTTTCTGAGCATCTCTCATATATAGGACAGCATCCTTTATATGACCCAAGGTCAGTAAAATGGTATCTTTATCCAGGGTATCAATGCCAGCAGACAAGGTATCTGTCCACGCTGCTACAGCGCTACAAACCCAAGCCGACGCTATCGCCGGTCTGAGCAAGGTACCAGTATGTGTATAATTTGACTTCAAGGTAGTCTCCTGCCTGCGATCAGCAGGATCCTTGAGGGCTGCAGTATCTTGCGACGGCAGCGCCACCTTTTTGGACAAGCGCGTCAACGACTTGTCCACCCTGGGTGAGGATTCCCACCGTATCCTGTCCTTAGCCGGGAAAGGATACGCCATAAGAATCCTTTTGGGAATCTGCAGTTTCTTGTCTGGAGTTTCCCAAGCCCTTTCAAACAACTCTTTTAACTCATGGGAAGGGGGGAAAGTGACCTCCGGTTTCTTTTCTTTAAACATGTGGACCCTCGTGTCAGGTACAGAGGGGTCATCCGTGATATGCAACACATCTTTTATTGCAATAATCATATAATGAATACTTTTTGCCAACTTTGGCTGCAACCTCGCATCATTGTAGTCGACACTGGAGTCAGAGTCCGTGTTGGTATCAGCTATTTGGGATAGTGGGCGTTTCTGAGACCCAGAAGGGCCCTGTGACATAGTAAAAGGCAAGGATGGACTCCCTGCATTTTCCCTGGACTGCGCTTTGTCCAACCTGTTATGTAATAAATTCACATTTGCATTTAAAACATTCCACATATCCAACCAATCAGGTGTCGGCGTTGCTGACGAAGACTCCACACTCATTTGCCCCACCTCCTCCTTAGAAGAGCCCTCCGCTTCAGACATACCGACACACGCGTACCGACACCCCCACACACTCAGGGAAATATCCAATCTGGAGACAGTCCCCCAATAAGGCCCTTTGGAGAGACAGAGAGAGAGTATGCCAGCACACACCCAGCGCAATGACCCTGGAAAACAATTTCCCAGACACACAGCGCTTTAATATTATTCAATATACCTTCACTGCCAAATTGAGTGCCCCCCCTCTTTTTAAGCCCTCTGTCACCGTGTTCAGCAGGGGAGAGTCCGGGGAGCCAGCTTCTCTGCAGTGTGCCGTGGAGAAAATGGCGCTGGTCAGTGCTGTGGAATTAAGCTCCGCCCCCTCAGCGGCGGGCTTTGGTCCCGCTCAAAAATACAATACTGGCGGGGGATTTGTATATATATTGCCTCCGCAGCCCATATATACTAAAATGCCAGCCTAGAGGTTTTATATTGCTGCCCAGGGCGCCCCCCCCTGCGCCCTGCACCCATCCATGCCTCAGTGTGTGTTTGTGTGTGGGAGCAATGACGCGCAGCGTTACCGCTGCGCGTTACCTCAGTGAAGATCTGAAGTCTTCTGCCGCCTGTGATGTCTTCTGTCTTCTAATACTCACCCGGCTTCTATCTTCCGGCTCTGCAAGGAGGACGGCGGCGCGGGTCTGGGATGAACGGCTAGGGTGAGACCTGCGTTCCGATCCCTCTGGAGCTAATGGTGTCCAGTAGCCTAAGAAGCAGAGCCTATCACTTAAGTAGGTCTGCTTCTCTCTCCTCAGTCCCACGACGCAGGGAGCCTGTTGCCAGCAGGGCTACCTGAAAACAAAAAACCTAACAAAATTCTTTTAATCAGAGAAACTCAGGAGAGCTCCCCTGTAATGCACCCAGTCTCCTCTGGGCACAGGATCTAACTGAGGTCTGGAGGAGGGGCATAGAGGGAGGAGCCAGTGCACACCCATTCTAAAGTTCTTTATAGTGCCCATGTCTCCTGCGGAGCCCGTCTATACCCCATGGTCCTTACGGAGTCCCCAGCATCCTCTAGGACGTAAGAGAAATATACATTGAACTTCATACTATACAGCATATATTTTGTTTCTAACCCGTTATTTATATAGCACACACATATTCCGCAGTGCTTTACAGTCAATATCTGGCTATTCACATCAGTCCCTGCCCCAGTGGAGCTTACAATCTATATTCCCTACAACATGTACATGCACACACGTTCACTCTAGGGTTAATTTTGTTTGGCGTCAATTAACCTACCAGTATATTTTTGGATTGTGGGAGGAAACTGCAGTACTCGGAGGAAACCCACGTAAGAATGGGAAGAATATACAAACTCCACACAGTTCAGGCATAGTGAGAAATGACCTCAGTGCTGTGAGGTAGTAATGCTAACCATTACACTGTCCGTGCTGCCCCATTTCATTTTTTTTTTTAATTTTCAGTTTAAATATAATTTTTTAATGTCTTTATTAATGGTCACAAGGTGAACATGTAAGAGAGAAACAGTGTTTTATATATATAATATAATTCTTCAAAGTTGGGGTATTCTTCAAAGTTGGTATAATAGCCATATCCTAGTGCTTTGTGGTGTTATGAGATTGATAATTTGTCAAGCACCAGTTTTAATTGATATGCACCAAGCAATATATATATATATTAACTCACGAAGACGGGACCAGGCCTAAAATGAGTGAAATCATGGTGTTTGAAGCAGAATGCAGTATATCTGCCATAATGCTCCTGAATGTGAAACCTACATTTTGTTTTGCAGGGTTTAGTTGTCGTCAAGGAGGAAAGTCTGTCCATATTTATTGATGTTACAATAGTAGCCTCTGGCACTGTACAAGAGGGGATTGTATTGAAATCATGGCAATCACCAGCCTGACGTTCAGAATTCAGATAGTGGCATACTGACAGTCAAAATCCTGATGGATCCCGGTAAGTATTTTATATAATTATAATTTCTAATTGCCAATAAGTGACAATATAAAATTAAGGATGTATTAAAATAAACAAAGGAGTCTGAAGCTGTGCTATGTAAGAAGTGAAGTGATCACATTAGCGATCACTTCTCTATCTATTCTCTATCTGGACCCCGTAGTTACTGTGCATGTGGAACCCTCTCCAGGGTATTTTCTGTGTTATGTAGCCAGTAGGTGACATTGGCTAGCGACATCTTCATATGGTGTTAGCTGCTAGAGCCATGCTCTGGAATGTGAATCATTCCAGAGCTTGGTAAATCCAACAGCCTAGCAGGCTGTCACAAGCCACCACTGCAGCTTGTCTTGGGGCAGGGTCCCGGTTGTTACTAGGCAACTGGGACACCATACCTTCCGGTCACAGGGTCCGATAGTCCCACTGGTTGCTAGGCAACCTGGATGCCAGACTAAGATGGCAGCTGTAGTTGTCAGGCGACGATGCCGGGCAGCCATAGGGAGTCCTGGGGGTTCTATTCACTGACAGTGAGACATCAGGTATACGTGCAGTGCTGCACCTGCATTTACTTCTATAATTAGGAGTCCCTTCTTCCCTGGCTGCACTGTTTGGTTGATCTCCCTGTGATAAGACAGTCAGGCCAGCTTCTACCTGCCGGTTATAGTTTATGTGTTAAGCTGCTGGTCCGTGTCCCAAGTTCCAAACTTTGGGGTAAATTTACTAAGATTCGTATTTTCCCGTTTCAGGTCAAAGTTCAATCACGAATGACATCGAAAGTGTAAAACTGCAACTTTTTGAATTTGTTACGATGGATTTACTAAGCTGTCGTATTCGGGTTTTTCTTTTCTTCCGATGTCGATGTCATTCGTGTTTTTTTTGTGTTTTTTACGGCAGTGATTAGCAAAACACTGCCGACTTTTTTACAATTAATCTCGGCCGGATCTGTGTGATCCGTGCTGGGGTTCTATTTTTTATTTTTTTTTAATTAAACACTGTAAAATTTTAAAAAAAAATTGCGTGGGGTCCCCCCTCCTAAGCATAACCAGCCTCGGGCTCTTTGAGCCGATCCTGGTTGCCGAAATATGGGAAAAAAAATTACAGGGGTTCCCCCATATTTAAGCAACCAGCATCGGGCTCTGCGCCTGGTCCTGGTTCCAAAAATACGGGGGACAAAAAGAGTAGGGGTCCCCCGTATTTTTAAAACCAGCACCGGGCTCCACTAGCTGGACAGATAATGCCACAGCCGGGGGTCACTTTTATATAGTGCCCTGCGGCCGTGGCATCAAAAATCCAACTAGTCACTCCTGGCCGGGGTACCCTGGGGGAGTGGGGACCCCTTCAATCAAGGGGTCCCCCCCCCCAGCCACCCAAGGGCCAGGGGTGAAGCCCGAGGCTGTCCCCCCCCATCCAATGGGCTGCGGATGGGGAGGCTGATAGCCTTTGGTGTAAAAGAAAAGATATTGTTTTTAGTAGCAGTACTACAAGGCCCAGCAAGCCTCCCCCGCATGCTGGTACTTGGAGAACCACAAGTACCAGCATGCGACGGAAAAACGGGCCCGCTGGTACCTGTAGTACTACTACTAAAAAAATACCCAAAAAAAGACAAGACACACACACCGTGAAAGTATAATTTTATTACATACATACACACATACATACATACTTACCTTAAGTTCCCACGCAGGTCGGTCCTCTTCTCCAGTAGAATCCAAGGGGTACCTGTTGAAGAAATTATACTCACGAGATCCAGGGGTCCAGGCTCCTCGGGAAATCCAGGGGTAATCCACGTACTTGGAAAAAAAAGAAAAACGGTGTCCCGACCACGAACTGAAAGGGGACCCATGTTTGCACATGGGTCACCTTTCCACGAATGCCAGAAACCCACTTTGACTTCTGTCTAAGTGGGTTTCTTCAGCCAATCAGGGAGCGCCACGTTGTAGCACTCTCCTGATCAGCTGTGTGCTCCTGTCCTCACTGACAGGCAGCACACGGCAGTGTTACAATGTAGCGCCTATGCGCTCCATTGTAACCAATGCTGGGAACTTTCTTGCTCAGCGGTGACGTCACTTTAGGTCAACCGCAGGGCAGAAAGTTCCCATCATTGGTTACAATGTAGCGCATAGGCGCTACATTGTAACACTGCCATGTGCTGCCTGTCAGTGAGGACAGGAGCACACAGCTGATCAGGAGAGTGCTACAACGTGGCGCTCCCTGATTGGCTGAAGAAACCCACTTAGACAGAAGTCAAAGTGGGTTTCTGGCATTCGTGGAAAGGTGACCCATGTGCAAACATGGGTCCCCTTTCAGTTCGTGGTCGGGACACCGGTTTTTTTTTTTTTTCAAGTACGTGGATTACCCCTGGATTTCCCGAGGAGCCTGGACCCCTGGATCTCGTGAGTATAATTTCTTCAACAGGTACCCCTTGGATTCTACTGGAGAAGAGGACCGACCTGCGTGGGAACATAAGGTAAGTATGTATGTATGTGTGTATGTATGTAATAAAATTATACTTTCACGGTGTGTGTGTCTTGTCTTTTTTGGGGTATTTTTTTAGTAGTAGTACTACAGGTACCAGCGGGCCCGTTTTTCCGTCGCATGCTGGTACTTGTGGTTCTCCAAGTACCAGCATGTGGGGGAGGCTTGCTGGGCCTTGTAGTACTGCTACTAAAAACAATATCTTTTCTTTTACACCAAAGGCTATCAGCCTCCCCATCCGCAGCCCATTGGATGGGGGGGGACAGCCTCGGGCTTCACCCCTGGCCCTTGGGTGGCTGGGGGCGGGGGACCCCTTGATTGAAGGGGTCCCCACTCCCCCAGGGTACCCCGGCCAGGAGTGACTAGTTGGATTTTTGATGCCACGGCCGCAGGGCACTATATAAAAGTGACCCCCGGCTGTGGCATTATCTGTCCAGCTAGTGGAGCCCGGTGCTGGTTTTAAAAATACGGGGGACCCCTACTCTTTTTGTCCCCCGTATTTTTGGAACCAGGACCAGGCGCAGAGCCCGATGCTGGTTGCTTAAATATGGGGGAACCCCTGTCAATTTTTTCCCCATATTTCTGCAACCAGGATCGGCTCAAAGAGCCCGAGGCTGGTTATGCTTAGGAGGGGGGACCCCACGCAATTTTTTTTAATAAAATAACAACTTTCCCACCCCTTCCCACTGATATACATGCACGGATCTCATGGATCCCTGCATGCCTATCCAATCACGGAAAAAAAAAGTAGGTCTGTTTTTTTTTAGCACTTTTTTACGAGTTGTAATTTTTCACGGCAGTGTTTGGTTTTTTTTTGCTGTGCACTTCTTAGTAAATGACCGAGATTCATACTTAAACAGCCGCGTTTTGACCGATGGTGTATTCATTCGTGATTTTTTTCTTGGACTTCAAAATATTACGAATGCCCTCATCACTGCCGTGATTATTGCTTAGTAAATTACCGAGATGACACTTTGATGAAAAAACGGCATCTCGGTCAAAATCGGGAGCTTAGTAAATTTACCCCTTTGTGTCTGTCCTGAGAATACCCTGTCCTTTTGTGAATCCACTGCCACAGAAACCAAAAACGTCTTACTTTTCCCGAACCCCCATCTTGTATCTGTCCAGTTCACCCCTTGTGTACTCTCCCAGTGCTTTGACCTTGTGCTCACCCTGCAAGTAATACCATCTGCACAGTGCTCTATACCAACTACTGTGTTGCACCTGCATCCGCTGAAGTGTTGACCCTGATCTCTCTTAACCATTTGTGTCTCAGGCTGTTGTTACTTATTAAATTACTCCAGCCTATATCCTGCGGTCTCCAGCCAATTGAATAAGCCTATCCGCTAAAGGTATAAGTCCTGGTGTCATCATAAGTACTGTAGTGTACATCTAACACTAAGGGAACAACAGGTGGCTCTTATTATAGGCAGAAGACCCTCTCACTGGCTCTAGGGGTCATACACAATTGTGTTGGAGTTCCCTGACACATGCCCCATAGAAACTATGGAGGCTGATTCTGCTGTCAGGAATAGAAGTACCATGGAAGATATTGGAAATCCCTCCCTCCTTCTTAAATCCTGGGTTTTCTTAATATTTGTTGGTACCTCCCTGAAAACACCCGTTTTCGGTGGACATCCAGCAAATATTATTTGATAAATAGGCCTCAAAGGCTGTAGCTTGATCTATGGTGTCTTGTACCAGCCTTGGATTAGTTTGAGCTGCCATATAGTTTGGTTTGTTAATAAGCTAATGTGTTCAAATTATCATAATAGCTTAGCAACAACAACAATAAAGTTTTAACAAGCCTCTTCTTTGACCCTGAACACTCCTGCTTTTTCTATATAAAAAAAGTGCTCTTTTTGAACATATACTTTAAATAATGTCTATATAAACAGTTTTTATTCATTTGTAAAGGACTAAGATTTGCTTTCATTGTTTTCTATTAGATAAATGCTTGGCAAGTCAATATCTGTTTGTATAAATAAATATCTTTGACATATACAGTACCATAGCATCTCCCGTAATATAATCATAGAACCATTTTCCGGGAATTAATGTTTTCATAATATATTGGGTTGTGATGCTAGCCAGATAGTCCTCCCAGTTCCTGTTGCCCAAATTTTACGCAGACATAAACACTTATTTGCACGTATGTCTGTCATATTACATATAAACCTCAACAAGATCACGAAGCTAGCTAGGCCTCTCTGTGTTCAAGAAGACAAACACCTTCAATCCTAAACAGCAGTCCTGACCTCATTCCTGTCATTCCAAATTAGATATATATATCTTGTTATACTGAGAGTTCCCTCGATCACAAAACTATGTCTCCTTGAGATTTATTGCTATAATATAACATGAAATTACAGAATACATGCAGACTGTGAAACTGCTCCAGTGACAGATTCGTTACTGCATGGTGTGATGAATAAGATACTTTACGATGCTAGTCATGTAATAGTAATCAGTATAAATTCACATTGTGTAATCTTCATTTGCATCTAACACTTCATCTAATGCCCATCTGAGGTATTGTGATTTCATGAAATCACAGTGCTTCATTATTATACCATCCTCTACTGTGAGCCAAGACATTAGCCAGAGGGAAACTTACCAGGTAGCTGTCGTGTCACCTTCACATGATAGAGACTTGCTTAGTTCTGTGTTATGAGAGCCACTATATGGACACGTCATAACCTGGAATTCAAACACCTATTTCTCTTACGTCCTAGAGGATGCTGGGGCCCACATTAGTACCATGGGGTATAGACGGTCCCTTGGGAGCCATGGGCACTTTAAGAGTTTAATAGTGTGGGCTGGCTCCTCCCACTATGCCCCTCTTACCAGACCCAGTCTAGAAACTGTGCCCGAAGGAGAAGACATACTTCAAGAGAAGGAAATACACAGATAGTGGTGAGATTCAGACCAGCTCACACATAACAAGGCAAACCAGGCTAACCAGCCTGAACAACCTCAGCAACAGCTGAATAACAGTACTTAACCAAGCAACAACGCAGTACTTAACCAAGTAACAAGGCAGTACTGAACCAAGTAACAACTGCAGGAAAACGAAGCGCTGAAACTCCACCGTAGGAAACTTCTTGGATTCACACCAAGACACATACTTTTTCTAAATGCGGTGGTAATGTTTAGATGTTACTCCCTTCCTAGCCTGTATCAGGGTAGGAATAACCTTGTTCAGAATGCCCTTCCGAGCTAAGATCTGGCGTTCAACCTCCATGCCGTCAAACGTAGCCACGGTAAGTCTTGAGAAGCGAACGGCCCTTGTTGCAGAAGGTCCTCTCGAAGAGGAAGAGGCCTCAGGTCTTCCAACAGTAACTCCAGAAGATCTGCGTACCAAGCTCTTCTTGGCCAGTCCAGAGCAATGAGGATCGCCTGAACTCTTGCTTTCTTTATGAGTTTTAGAATTCTTGGGATGAGTGGAAGTGGAGGGAACACATATACTGACTTGAACACCCATGGAGTTACCAGGGAGTTACCACTGCCTGTGGATCCCGTGACCTGGAACAGTACCTCCGAAGATTCTTGTTGAGGCGGGAGGCCATCACGTCATCCAAACCTAGGACACAGGACTTGGAATCACAATCCTCTAGCTTTCCCCTTCTTTTTGCAAATCCTGATTCATTCAGGAATTAGGGTGGAGCCTGGTACATATCATACTGTAGATTTTTCTTCCTGGTATATTCTTACTATATGTTATATTGTTACAATTTCAGGAAGAAGACTTCATACAAACAGATAAGATTTACATAATATTCATTATTGGAGACACATACATATTTTCGTTCACAGAGCTATTACACCAAACTGAAATTACATCATGTGATGTGTATTTGGATTAATAATGTTATCTTTAATTGTTAGAATTTCTCTTTTTCTCTTTTCTCTTTTTGCCTCATAGCTATTATTTTAAGAAGGTTGATAATAAAAGTTATATTTTAAACAGAACACATCATTCCATTTTCAACAAAAGTGTGCCCCAGAAAAGACACATAGGGGGAAATTTACTAAGCTCCCGATTTTGACCGAGATGCCGTTTTTTCATCAAAGTGTCATCTCGGTAATTTACTAAACACTAATCACGGCAGAGATGAGGGCATTCGTAATTTTTTGCAAGTCCAAGTAAAAAACTACGAATGAATACACCATCGGTCAAAACGCGGCTGTTTAAGTATGAATCTCGGTCATTTACTAAGAAGTGCAAAGCAAAAAACAAACAAACACTGTCGTGAAAAATTACAACTCGTAAAAAAGTGCTAAAAAAAAACAGACCTTTTTTTTTTATTCGTGATTGGATAGGCATGCACGGATCCATGAGATCCGTGCATGTATATCAGTGGGAAGGGGTGGGAAAGTGCTTATTTTTTCAAAAAAAATTGCGTGGGGTCCCCCCTCCTAAGCATAACCAGCCTCGGGCTCTTTGAGCCGATCCTGGTTGCAGAAATATGGGGGGAAAAATGACAGGGGTTCCCCCATATTTAAGCAACCAGCATCGGGCTCTGCGCCTGGTCCTGGTCCCAAAAATACGGGGGACAAAAAGAGTAGGGGTCCCCCGTATTTTTAAAACCAGCACCGGGCTCCACTAGCTGGACAGATAATGCCACAGCCGGGGGTCACTTTTATATAGTGCCCTGCGGCCGTGGCATCAAAAATCCAACTAGTCACTCCTGGCCGGGGTACCCTGGGGGAGTGGGGACCCCTTCAATCAAGGGGTCCCCCCCCCCCAGCCACCCAAGGGCCAGTGGTGAAGCCCGAGGCTGTCCCCCCCCATCCAATGGGCTGCGGATGGGGAGGCTGATAGCCTTTGTTGTAAAAGAAAAGATATTGTTTTTAGTAGCAGTACTACAAGGCCCAGCAAGCCTCCCCCGCATGCTGGTACTTGGAGAACCACAAGTACCAGCATGCGACGGAAAAACGGGCCCGCTGGTACCTGTAGTACTACTACTAAAAAAATACCCAAAAAAAGACAAGACACACACACCGTGAAAGTATAATTTTATTACATACATACATACACACATACATACATACTTACCTTAAGTTCCCACGCAGGTCGGTCCTCTTCTCCAGTAGAATCCAAGGGGTACCTGTTGAAGAAATTATACTCACGAGATCCAGGGGTCCAGGCTCCTCGGGAAATCCAGGGGTAATCCACGTACTTGAAAAAAATAACAAAACGGTGTCCCGACCACGAACTGAAAGGGGACCCATGTTTGCACATGGGTCACCTTTCCACGAATGCCAGAAACCCACTTTGACTTCTGTCTAAGTGGGTTTCTTCAGCCAATCAGGGAGCGCCACGTTGTAGCACTCTCCTGATCAGCTGTGTGCTCCTGTCCTCACTGACAGGCAGCACACGGCAGTGTTACAATGTAGCGCCTATGCGCTACATTGTAACCAATGATGGGAACTTTCTGCCCTGCGGTTGACCTAAAGTGACGTCACCGCTGAGCAAGAAAGTTCCCAGCATTGGTTACAATGGAGCGCATAGGCGCTACATTGTAACACTGCCGTGTGCTGCCTGTCAGTTAGGACAGGAGCACACAGCCGATCAGGAGAGTGCTACAACGTGGCACTCCCTGATTGGCTGAAGAAACCCACTTAGACATCAGTCAGAGTGGGTGTCTGGCAGTCGGGAAAAGGGGATCCATGTGCAAACATGGGTCCCCTTTTAGTGCGTGGCTCGAGTGTCCGTTTTGTTATTTTTTTCAAGTACGTGGATTACACCTGGATTCCCCGAGGACCCTGGACCCCTGGATCTCGTGAGTATAATTTCTTCAACAGGTACCCCTTGGATTCTACTGGAGAAGAGGACCGACCTGCGTGGGAACATAAGGTAAGTATGTATGTATGTGTGTATGTATGTAATAAAATTATACTTTCACGGTGTGTGTGTCTTGTGTTTTTTTGGGTATTTTTTTAGTAGTAGTACTACAGGTACCAGCGGGCCCGTTTTTCCGCCGCATGCTGGTACTTGTGGTTCTCCAAGTACCAGCATGCGGGGGAGGCTTGCTGGGACTTGTAGTACTGCTACTAAAAACAATATCTTTTCTTTTACAACAAAGGCTATCAGCCCCCCCATCCGCAGCCCATTGGATGGGGGGGGGACAGCCTCGGGCTTCACCCCTGGCCCTTGGGTGGCTGGGGGGGGACACCCCTTGATTGAAGGGGTCCCCACTCCCCCAGGGTACCCCGGCCAGGGGTGACTAGTTGGATTTTTGATGCCACGGCCGCAGGGCACTATATAAAAGTGACCCCCGCCTGTGGCATTATCTGTCCAGCTAGTGGAGCCCGGTGCTGGTTTTAAAAATACGGGGACCCCTACTCTTTTTGTCCCCCGTATTTTTGGAACCAGGACCAGGCGCAGAGCCCGATGCTGGTTGCTTAAATATGGGGGAACCCCTGTCAATTTTTTTCCCATATTTCGGCAACCAGGATCGGCTCAAAGAGCCCGAGGCTGGTTATGCTTAGGAGGGGGGACCCCACGCAATTTTTTTTTAAATATTTTACAGTGTTTAATTTAAAAAAAACAAAATAAATGAACCCCAGCACGGATCACACAGATCCGGCCGAGATTCATTGTAAAAAAGTCGGCAGTGTTTTGCTAATCACTGCCGTAAAAATAGAAAAAAACCCACGAATGACATCGACATCGGAACAAAAGAAAAACCCGAATACGACAGCTTAGTAAATTAGTCGTAATCAATTCAAAAAGTTGCAGTTTTACACTTTCGATGTCATTCGTGATTGAACTTTGACCTTTTCCCGAAAATTACGAATGTTAGTAAATTTACCCCACAGTCTTTCTTTCTTGGCTCCGGTACTATACGGGAACCATCTTTTACCATTAGTTACCAGGGAGTTACCACTGCCTGTGGATCCCGTGACCTGGAACAGTACCTCCGAAGATTCTTGTTGAGGCGGGAGGCCATCATGTCTATTGTTGACATGCATCAGATTAAACATGCAGTTTAAAGCATTCCTAAGGTGTCTTCAATATAACTGTAAACATGCTTCTTTACCAACATGTTTATAGCTATATTGCCAACAATGTCAAAATGCTTTTAGATTATAACTGTCAAACAAGCATATGTCTCTGCCATCCTTCCCTGACCTGCTGATAATTCTACTTGGAACCCTACCCACATTACCTGTTTCTCTGACGTCCTAAGTGGATGCTGGGACTCCGTAAGGACCATGGGGAATAGCAGCTCCGCAGGAGACTGGGCACAACTAAAAGAAAGCTTTAGACTACTGGTGTGCACTGGCTCCTCCCACTATGACCCTCCTCCAGACTTCAGTTAGAATCTTGTACCCGGCTGAGCTGGATGCACACTAGGGGCTCTCCTGAGCTCCTAGAAAGAAAGTATATTTTAGGTTTTTTATTTTACAGTGAGATCTGCTGGCAACAGACTCACTGCAGCGAGGGACTAAGGGGAGAAGAAGCGAACCTACCTAACTGGTGGTAGTTTGGGCTTCTTAGGCTACTGGACACCATTAGCTCCAGAGGGATCGACCGCAGGACCCGACCTTGGTGTTCGTTCCTGGAGCCGCGCCGCCGGCCCCCTTACAGAGCCAGAAGCAAGAAGTGTTCCGGAAAATCGGCGGCAGAAGACTTCTGTCTTCAACAAGGTAGCGCACAGCACTGCAGCTGTGCGCCATTGCTCCTCATGCACACCTCACACTCCGGTCACTGATGGGTGCAGGGCGCTGGGGGGGGCGCCCTGAGGTCAATATAAGACACCTTGGCTGGCAAATCTACACCATATATAGTCAGGAAGGCTATATAGGTGTAAAAATACCCCTGCCAGAATTCCAGAATAAGCGGGAGAAGTCCGCCGGAAAAGGGGGGGGGCCATCTCCCTCAGCACACTGGCGCCATTTTTCCCTCACAGCTCCGCTGGAAGGACGCTCCCTGGCTCTCCCCTGCAGTGTCAAGCTACATAAGGGTAAAAAAGAGAGGGGGGGCACTAAATTTAGGCGCAGTATATATAATATAAGCAGCTATAAGGGAAAAACACTCATTTATAGTGGGATCCCTGTGTTATATAGCGCTCTGGTGTGTGCTGGCATACTCTCTCTCTGTCTCCCCAAAGGGCTTTGTGGGGTCCTGTCCTCTGTCAGAGCATTCCCTGTGTGTATACGGTGTGTCGGTACGACTGTGTCGACATGTTTGATGAGGAGGCTTATGTGGAGGCGGAGCAGATGCCGATAAATGTGATGTCACCCCCTGCGGGGTCGACACCTGAGTGGATGGTGCTGTGGAAGGAATTACGCGACAGTGTCGACTCCTTGCATAAAAGGTTTGACGACATACCAAATGTGGGACAGCCGGCTTCTCAGCCTGTGCCTGCCCAGGCGTCTCAAAAGCCATCAGGGGCTCTAAAACGCCCGCTACCTCAGATGGCAGACACAGATGTCGACACGGATACTGACTCCAGTGTCGACGACGATGAGACTAATGTAACTTCCAGTAGGGCCACACGTTACATGATTGAGGCAATGAAAAATGTGTTGCACATTTCTAATGTTACCCCCGGTACCACAAAAAAGGGTATTATGTTTGGAGAGAAAAAAACTACCAGTAGCTTTTCCTCCATCTGAAGAGTTAAATGAAGTGTGTGAAGAAGCGTGGGCTTCCCCTGATAAAAAACTGGTAATTTATAAGAGGTTACTAATGGCGTACCCTTTCCCGCCAGAGGATAGGTCACGTTGGGAAACATCCCCTAGGGTGGATAAAGCGCTCACACGCTTGTCAAAGAAGGTGGCACTACCGTCTCCGGATACGGCCGCCCTGAAGGAATCTGCTGATAGAAAGCAGGAGGCTATCCTGAAGTCTATATATACACACACAGGTGTTATACTGAGACCAGCTATTGCTTCAGCATGGATGTGCAGTGCTGCAGCTGCGTGGTCAGATTCCCTGTCGGAAAGTATTGATACCCTAGACAGGGACACTATATTGCTAACCGTAGAGCATATTAAAGACGCACTTTTATACATGAGGGATGCACAGAGGGATATTTGCCGGCTGGCATCTAAAATAAGTGCAATGTCCATTTCTGCCAGGAGAGGGTTATGGACTCGGCAGTGGACAGGAGATGCAGATTCTAAAAGGCACATGGAAGTTCTGCCTTATAAGGGTGAGGAGTTGTTCGGGGATGGTCTCTCGGACCTAGTTTCCACAGCAACAGCTGGGAAGTCTACATTTTTACCCCATGTTCCCTCACAGCCAAAGAAAGCACCGTATTATCAGGTACAGTCCTTTCGGCCCAATAGGGGCTAGCGGGTTAGGGGCGCGTCCTTTCTGCCCAGAGGCAGAGGTAGAGGGAAAAAGCTGCAGCATACAGCCAGTTCCCAGGAGCAAAAGTCCTCCCCCGCTTCCTCTAAGTCCACAGCATGACGCTGGGGCTGCACAGGCGGAGCCAGGTACGGTGGGGGCCCGTCTCAAATATTTCAGCAATCAGTGGGCTCGCTCACGAGTGGATCCCTGGATCTTTCAAGTAGTATCTCAGGGGTACAAGCTGGAATTCGAGACGTCTCCCCCCCGCTGTTTCCTCAAATCTGCCTTACCAACCACTCCCTCAGGCAGGGTGGCAGTGTTACAGGCAATTCACAAGCTGTATTCACAACAGGTGATAGTAAAGGTGTCCCTACTTCAACAAGGACGGGGTTACTATTCCACAATGTTTGTGGTACCGAAACCGGACGGTTCGGTGAGACCCATTTTAAATTTGAAATCCTTGAACACATATATAAAAAAATTCAAGTTCAAGATGGAATCGCTCAGGGCGGTTATTGCAAGCCTGGACGAGGGGGATTACATAGTATCACTGGACATCAAGGATGCTTATCTGCATGTCCCCATTTACCATCCTCACCAGGAGTACCTCAGTTTTGTGGTACAGGATTGTCATTACCAATTCCAGACGTTGCCGTTCGGTCTATCCACGGCTCCGAGGGTCTTTACCAAGGTAATGGCCGAAATGATGATACTCCTTCGAAAGAAGGGAGTTTTAATTATCCCGTACTTGGACGATCTCCTGTTAAAGGCGAGGTCCAGGGAGCAGTTGTTGGTCGGGGTAGCACTATCCCGGGAGGTGCTACAACAGCACGGCTGGATTCTAAATATTCCAAAGTCACAGCTGGTCCCTACGACACGTCTACTGTTCCTGGGGATGGTTCTGAACACAGAACAGAAAAAAGTGTTTCTCCCGGAGGAGAAGGCCAAGGAGCTGTCATCTCTAGTCAGAGGCCTCCTAAAACCAAAACAGGTGTCGGTGCATCACTGCACGCGGATCCTAGGAAAGATGGTAGCTTCCTACGAAGCAATTCCATTCGGCAGGTTCCATGCAAGAACCTTTCAGTGAGACCTGTTGGACAAGTGGTCCGGATCGCATCTTCAGATGCATCGGCTGATAACCCTGTCTCCAAGGACCAGGGTGTCTCTGCTGTGGTGGCTGCAGAGTGCTCATCTTCAAGAGGGCCGCAGATTCGGCATACAGGACTGGGTCCTGGTGACCACGGATGCCAGCCTTCGAGGCTGGGGGGCAGTCACACAGGGAAGAAACTTCCAAGGACTATGGTCAAGTCAGGAGACTTCCCTGCACATAAATATTCTGGAACTGAGGGCCATTTACAATGCCCTAACTCAGGCAAAACCCCTACTTCAAAACCAGCCGGTACTGATCCAGTCAGACAACATCACGGCGGTCGCCCATGTAAACCGACAGGGCGGCACGAGAAGCAGGACGGCGATGGCAGAAGCCACAAGGATTCTCCGATGGGCGGAAAATCACGTGTTAGCACTGTCAGCAGTGTTCATTCCGGGAGTGGACAACTGGGAAGCAGACTTCCTCAGCAGGCACGACCTCCACCCGGGAGAGTGGGGACTTCATCCAGAAGTCTTCCAACTGATTGTAAACCCATGGGAAAGGCCACAGGTGGACATGATGGCGTCCCGCCTAAACAAAAAGCTAGAAAAGTATTGCGCCAGGTCAAGAGACCCGCAGGCGATAGCTGTGGACGCTCTAGTGACACCGTGGGTGTACCGGTCAGTTTATGTGTTCCCTCCTCTTCCTCTCATACCAAAGGTACTGAGGATAATAAGGAGAAGAGGAGTAAGAACTATACTCATTGTTCCGGATTGGCCAAGAAGAGCTTGGTACCCGGAACTTCAAGAAATGATCTCAGAGGACCCATGGCCTCTGCCGCTCAGACAGGACCTGCTGCAGCAGGGGCCCTGTCTGTTCCAAGACTTACCGCGGCTGCGTTTGACGGCATGGCGGTTGAACACCGGATCCTGAAGGAAAAGGGCATTCCGGAGGAAGTCATTCCTACGCTGATTAAAGCTAGGAAAGAAGTAACCGCAAACCATTATCACCGCATATGGCGAAAATATGTTGCATGGTGTGAGGCCAGGAAGGCCCCAACGGAAGAATTTCAGCTGGGCCGTTTTCTGCACTTTCTACAGTCAGGGGTGACTATGGGCCTAAAATTGGGTTCCATTAAGGTCCAGATTTCGGCTCTATCGATTTTCTTCCAGAGAGAATTGGCTTCACTACCTGAAGTTCAAACTTTTGTTAAGGGATTGCTGCATATTCAGCCCCCTTTTGTGCCTCCTGTGGCACCTTGGGATCTCAACGTGGTGTTGGATTTCCTAAAGTCACATTGGTTTGAGCCACTTCAGACCGTGAAATTGAAATATCTCATGTGGAAAGTGGTCATGTTGTTGGCCTTGGCGTCGGCCAGGCGTGTATCAGAATTGGCGGCTTTGTCATGTAAAAGCCCTTATCTGATTTTCCATATGGATAGGGCAGAATTGAGGACTCGTCCCCAATTTCTCCCTAAGGTGGTATCAGCCTTTCATCTGAACCAACCTATCGTGGTGCCTGCGGCTACTAAAGACTTGGAGGCTTCCAAGTTGTTGGACGTAGTCAGGGCCCTGAAAATTTATGTTTCCAGGACAGCTGGAGTCAGAAAAACTGACTCGCTATTTATCCTGTATGCGCCCAACAAGTTGGGTGCACCTGCTTCAAAGCAGACTATTGCTCGCTGGATCTGTAGTACGATTCAGCTTGCACATTCTGCGGCTGGACTGCCGCATCCTAAATCAGTGAAAGCCCATTCCACGAGGAAGGTGGGCTCTTCTTGGGCGGCTGCCGAGGGGTCTCGGCTCTTCAACTTTGCCGAGCAGCTACTTGGTCGGGGTCAAACACGTTTGCAAAATTCTATAAGTTTGACACCCTGGCTGAGGAGGACCTAGAGTTTGCCCATTCGGTGCTGCAGAGTCATCCGCACTCTCCCGCCCGTTTGGGAGCTTTGGTATAATCCCCATGGTCCTTACGGAGTCCCAGCATCCACTTAGGACGTCAGAGAAAATAAGAATTTACTCACCGGTAATTCTATTTCTCGTAGTCCGTAGTGGATGCTGGGCGCCCATCCCAAGTGCGGATTGTCTACAATACTTGTATATAGTTATTGTTTAGCTAAAGGGTTATTGTTGAGCTATCTGTTGAGAGGCTCAGTTGTTTTCATGCTGTTAACTGGGTATTGTATCACAAGTTATACGGTGTGATTGGTGTGGCTGGTATGAGTCTTACCCGGGATTCAAAATCCTTCTTTATTGTGTCAGCTCTTCCGGGCACAGTATCCTAACTGAAGTCTGGAGGAGGGTCATAGTGGGAGGAGCCATGCACACCAGTAGTCTAAAGCTTTCTTTTAGTTGTGCCCAGTCTCCTGCGGAGCCGCTATTCCCCATGGTCCTTACATCCACTACGGACTACGAGAAATAGAATTACCGGTGAGTAAATTCTTATTTTTTCTGAAGAACTGGAGGATTAGCTGGCTGACAGGGAAGGAAGAAAGAAAGGATATCCAGCTAACAGCAAATTTGTCTGACTTCCTATTGTTATATGTTATTGTTTTAGAAGGAACCGCTATACACACAATAAGGAATTAGGTTTTACCCAAATGTATGTCTGGTGATTAGTGTTATTACCAGACATTAAACATGGAGTCCATGGATAAGAGTAGATTTCCCTCAACCTGGCTTGCATTATTTCAGGGCACTCACATGCAGAGAGGAGTTTCTTCTTGCAAATGAGGTGTCTCTAGTAGCTATTGTCTGGTGATCAACATACACTACAGAGAACATATATGGGGAGGCCTATTATCCCCGTAATAGCACCTGCACATGTGCCCCTTAGTAGCCATTGTCTGGTCAACAGACAGTATCACCCTGCACTATGGGAAAAGAACATTTTCCATAGCTTAGGTATGGCTTATTCCCTCATACTGGCCCAAACACACATACAGTACGGGAAGTCCCCTCCTCTATACCATGTGTACATTTAGTAGGTATAGTCTGTTCACCAGACAATGGCTAAAATAGTACAAAAATTTTTAATTTTCCACACATTTTGTGGTAGGTTTGTAATTTAAAAAATGGTATGCCTTGTTGGACTACCATAATATTGTTTCTTTGCTGAGCTACAATAGCAAATATCTATGAAATGATGCAAATTGCAGCAGCCACACTAATAATAGTAAGAATATCTGTGGAAGGGATCAGGATGCACTTGGCCAGTCAGAAGTGGTTGCTGATCATCATCAGTATGTATTTAGCACCTTTTTGTGGGCTGCATGGGGTGACTATGCATAAACAAACCCTTGCTGCATTTTGACAATGGTTGCATGCCACCTCCATCGACCTCCACCGTACATTCTGCATCTCTAAGCACAGGGCACCCAGACAGCCAGATAAGGAATAGGAGTGGCTTGGGATTTGTAGTTAATCTTTTACTGCTCAGACTCTGAGCAGCAAAAGATAAATTACAAATTCCATGAGGCATTGCACCCTTTCAAAAACGGCTGCTGCTAGAGCTCTGTTTCCAGGGAGAGGCGCCTGAGGACTGGGAGCTCACTGCTGCCTGAGGACTGAACCACTCTGCTGCCTGAGGACTAGGGCCACTCTGCTGCCTGAGGACTGGGGCCACTCTGCTGCCTGAGGACTGGGGCCACTCTGCTGCCTGAGGACTGGGGCCAATCTGCTGCCGGGGACTGGAGCGACTGGTGCTCCTGGGTGAGTGACTGATGCTGGTGTACCTAGAACTCTCTGTCCAGTTTGTTCCAAGGTGGCACTGTTTGCCCTGGTCACACACTGGGGACACTGTAAGGGCTACTACTCTGTGGTATAATGTGAATAAGGGTTACTTCTGTTGGTGTAATGTGAATAAGGAGTAATTCTGTGTGGTGCAATGTGAATAAGGGGTACTTCTGTGTGGTGTCATTTGAATGGTGTTTTTTTTTGTTGTTGCCAAATTACTGCCTTGCACCGGGTGACAGAAATCCTAGTTTCAGCCCTGCTAAGCATACTTGTACACTGCCAGGAGACTCCCAAATTTGGGAAATGTTTGCAATACAGTTTGCAACTCTCCGCAACTTGATGGCTGCTACCACTTCTTAGCTAAAGGGTGGAGCAATGATATATGGCATTCCAGTGATCAGGGTTGCTATGACAAAATTGGCAGTGCCCCAACCTGCCCACCTGGACCCCCCACCTCCAGTATAGGTAGACTTGGCAAAAACAGCAAGTATGTCTTTGAGGGGCATATTTATTACTTATCAGGATTTATACCTGATAATTCTAATTTCTTTCTGCTGCTCTACATGTCAATAAGGAATTTGGTTTTGCCCCAAATGTATTAACACCTGCAGGAATAGGAGCCAATCCCTGCTATGTGTTAGAATTTAAATAATTGTTCCTTCAGTGCTACTGTGCATGCGCTGTCTGCAGCCACCCATGCGCGAGTGGCCAACGCTGGGGACAGTTATTACAGAACACTCTCCCTGTAATTTCTGTGAAACGTAGCCCATACACTACAGCGGCTATTGAGCATTCTGTAGCTTGGTAAATCCAACAGCCTAGCAGTCCCTATATCGGTCACATCTGCCGCTGTCCCACAATGTTACATTTGGGGGATGCTTAATATTTGCAGGTACCCCCTTGAAATAGGCATTTTTAACAGATATCCCACAAATATTACTTAATAAATAGGCCCCTAAGTGTAAGTAGGCATAAGAGTAAAATGCATCCACTTCTACATATAAATAGATGTATGAGCTTTTTTGTGTACATGCAAGGCTTTAGTTAGTTAATAGCTTTTAGTAGCTTATAGTGTATCTTGGACAGTTAGTAGCAGTGGGGTACGTAGAGAACATTTCTCAGCGGTACTCAATGCGCGCAGCAAAGGCACATGCAGGAAAAATTGTGTGTGGCCATGTGTCATAAGGGGAATGGTCATGATCATGCGTCACAAGGGGCATGGCCACCCGAAACATGGGTGTGTCCGCATGACACACACCCATTTCTTATCACTATGGGAGCATTTCTTTCCATTCTATTCCAAATACATCTTACCTATATGGTGGTTTCATGTCAACTGGGAACCTCTGAAGAAATGGATCCTCCCTGAGCAGACAGTCTTCAGTTGATATTCACTATTCATGTAGGAGATCACCTGGTTCGGAAGATGCTCGTTTGTGTAGGAATATAACCAACGCCATCATCATACAACAGAGGTTAAACCAGACTCTCAGCTTCCCCCTCACTGTGTGTCCCTCAGTCTCCCCCACACTCTGTGTCCCTCAGCATCTCCCTCACTCTGTGTCCCTCAGCCTCCCCTTCTAGCCTCCTGTCACTCCAGAACCCTCTGCCTTGTGTCCATCAGCCTCTACCTCACTTTGTCTATTAGCCTCCCCCTCACTGCATGCCCCTCAGCCTCCCCCTCGCTCTGTGTCCCTCAGTCTCTCCCAGCCTGCCCCTGTGTCTCTCAGCCTCTCTCAGCATCCCCTTTGTGTCTCTTGGCATCGCCTCTGTTTCTCTCAGCTTTCCACACTGTCAGCCTCCCTTTGTGTCTTCCAGCCTCTCTCAGCTTCACCCTGTCTCCCAGCCTCCCCTTTTTTGTCTTTCTCTCAGCATCCCCTTCTCTGTCTGCCTCCCCTCTGTCTTTAAGCCCCCCCTCTGTGTCTTTCAGCCTCCCCCTCTGTGTCTTTCAGCATTCCCCTCTGCATCTCTCAGCTTCCATCTCTGTGTAAGCCTCCCCTTCTGTTCCTTTCAGCCTCTCTGAGCCTTCTCCTCTGGTCTTTCAGCCTTCCCCTCTGTGTCTTTCAGAATCTCTCAGCCTTCCCTTCTGTGTCAGCCCCCCTGTGTCTCTCCGCCTCCTCCTTTTTCTCTCTCAACTTATCTGTCTCCCCCTCTGTGTCTCAGCTTCCCTTGACCTCTCCTTCTGTGTGTCTCAGCCTCCCCCCTCTGTGTCATCTCCCCCTCTGTGTCTCACAGCCTTCCCCTCTGTGTCTCTCAGCCAGGCCCCATCAAACCCTCCAGCCCCCTACCAGTGTCTCACCAGCTCAGCCCACACCTTTTTTTACATAATCTGTTTTTAGGAAAGAATCAAGATCAGAAAGAAATCATATACAGTTAATACAGACAGGCCACTCCACCGTACAAATCATAATAAACAGCTGTTAGCAAATACAGAAATGAGATCAGTAAAATAATGCGTAGCATCTGATATGTTTGATTGATTGCTAAGAAACTGTTAATAGGGTTCAAAGGGAACCAATAAGAGAGAGAGAGAGAGAAAAAAAAAAGGCAAGGTGAAGAGAAAATGGGATGGGGGAGAAAAACCTGGATATGAGGGAACCATCAAAAGGATCTCCTATGCAGGATAGACAATGGGTAGTGATGGTCTGGTGCTGTGTTCAAGATACTGTAGCTCAGTTTATGTACCAGACTGAAACACAGACATTTAAGTCTTATAAATAGGACTTAAAATCTAACCAAGCAGACCATGTGTTGGTGAAATCAGAAATTTTATCTGCAGAAGACAACAGGATATCCTCTATAACCATAAAGTAATCCAGTTTTTGGAACCAATCCTTGCATGTGGGAGATATGAGAGAATTCCATAACATAGGTATAACTGAGCGTGCAGCAATACTGAAATGACGAAGTAGCGACTTTTTGTACTTTGTTACCGGTACCATAACAAAGTATCCAAAAGGCAGGGTCCTTAGGTACTGTTACATTTATAATTTGCTAGGATACAGAGATGATGTCTTTCCAAAAATCTGAAAGACAAGGACAATCCCACCTAATATGGAGTAGGGTGCCTAAGGCAGCAGAGCATTGCCAGCAGGTACTAGGAATAGATGGAAACAGCATGGAGCAAGGATGAGTGTCTGTACCAGCGCATTAAGATCTTGTATTGCGTTTCCTTCACAGTCACACAATCTGAGCTAGAGTGGGCTTTATGGAAAATATTTTTCCAATCTTTAGTAGATAAATCTCTTTCCCAGGCATGGGCACAAGTTGGAATAGAGACAGATTGGTCACCTAGCCGTAGTTTGTATAGTGCAGATACTGTATGGGAAGGGGATCAGGGGGGAGACACAAAGCAACTCAAAAGGAGTCAGGTCCCTTCCAACGAGGCCCAATCTGTTGGACGTATTTATAAAGTGTCTTAACTTGCAGAAACTTCCAAAACTCAAAACGGGGGGATGTGCCAAATATCTTGGATCTCTGAAAATTGTTTAACATCTGAAGCGGTCACCAGCTGACTGACTGGCAGAAGCCCACATGGGAAAGTGAGAGGAGGTTAGGCCTGGGGTTCCCTAGTTAGGACTGTTCTCTATATGTACTGTACATCATATTGACAGGTATTATTTATACGTCTGTGAGAGGAATTCTATAGTAAGTGTTTACAGAAGGAAAAGCTTTGTTGCGATTTTCCGCACTCTGAGCTATAAGGGGAGCAAGTTTTTCTAAAAGTTCCCTTTTGAGACAAGAGACAGTTTGCAATGCTACTCCTCACACAACTGCTTTAATTGCTCACTCGTATGTAGTTTGTGAGGTGTTACTGGGACTGTTATATCTAGAGATGAGCAGGTCTGGTTCTCCGAGAACACCAGAACATAGCGGACATGGATCATGGCTCGGGTTTTCACGCCTGACTTGAGTCCCAAAACGTGGCAAAACGTCATCCTCCTGCTGTCGGACTCTCGCAGGTTTTGGATTCATTAAAGGTCCCCGGTGATAACACCATCTTCACTCCGGCTATGGAGCTTGTATTGAGTGGATGTGTCCGTGCTGTGACCATCCAGGGGTGCTATGTTGTCCATCCAGGGGTGCTGTGTTGTCCATCAAGGGGTGCTCTGTCCGTCCATCAAGGGGCGGCTGTATCCCCCAGGGGTACTCTGTCCGTCCATCAAGGGGCTGCTGTGTTTAACAAAGGGCTGCTGTGTCCTCCAGGGGTACTCTGTCCGTCCATCAGGGGGCTGCTGTGTATAACAAAGGGCTGCTGTGTCTGTCCAGGGTCCTCTGTCAGTCCATCAAGGGGCTGTTGTGTCCATCCAGGGGTGCTCTGTCCATCCATCAAGGGGCAGCTGTGTCCTCCAGGGGTACTCTGTCCGTCCATCAAGGGACTGCTGTGTTTAACAAAGGGCTGCTGTGTCCGTCCAAGGTCCTCTGTCAGTCCATCAAGGGGCTGCTGTGTCCATTCAGGGGTGCTCTGTCCATCCATCAAGGGGCAGCTGTGTCCTCCAGGGGTACTCTATCCGTCCATCAAGGGGCTGCTGTGTTTAACAAGGGGCTGCTCTGTCCGTCCAGGGTCCTCTGTCAGTCCATCAAGGGGCAGCTGTGTCCTCCAGGGGTACTCTGTCCATCCATCAAGGGACTGCTGTGTTTAACAAAGGGCTGCTGTGTCCGTCCAGGGTCCTCTGTCAGTCCATCAAGGGGCTGCTGTGTCCATTCAGGTGTGCTCTGTCCATCCATCAAGAGGCAGCTGTGTCCTCCAGGGGTACTCTGTCTGTCCATCAAGGGGCTGCTGTGTTTAACAAGGGGCTGCTGTGTCCGTCCAGGGTCCTCTGTCAGTCCATCAAGGGGCTGCTGTGTCCTCCAGGGGTGCTCTATCCATCCATCCCAGGGCTCTGTCCTAGTGTAAAAAAAAAATAAAGCTAAAAATCTAATTTAAAAAACATAATTTTTTTTTGTGCTCTACCCAAGTGTACTATACTATTATTTTTATGTAACACTGGCGGTCAGACCGCAGTGTAATAATCATACACGTATTGTGACACTGTAGGTGGTACCCCAACTGTAGGTGGTCCATCCCCTGGGGTGCTTTGTTGCACATAAAGGGGTGTTGTGTTGTTCATCAAGGGGCTGCTCTGTCCAACAAGGGACTGCTATGTCCATCCAGGGGCTCTGCCTCAGTGTAAAAAAATAAATGCAAAAAATATAATAAAAAAAAAATATATATATATATATTTTTTGTGCTATACCCCAAGTAGAATAGCCTCCCGTCAGAAGTGATAGAGGCTAAAACAGTAGAGCAATTTAAACATGCTTGGGATAAGCATATGAATATCCTTACAAAGAACTAAGGTTCAAAAAGGGTTGAGCTTGCCTAAAGGATAACAAAGGGCCAGACTAGATGGGCCAAGTGGTTCTTATCTGCCGTCAAATTCTATGTTGCTATGACACTGCCTGTTAGACTGCAGTGTAATAATCATACACGTATTGTGACACTATAAGTGGTACCCCAACTGTAGGTCTCCGATACCTGCTGCGATCCCTCCATTTACCGGCGCATCCCCCATAGGTTCCAGAGATGGAAATGCACTGTTTTAAAACTCTTTAAGTGGGCATCTCAGTATTGTAAAAATCACCCAAGGCATTAGCATTAGAGACAGCCATGGCCAGGTCTGCATCCAACTCAGAATTAGTCCCTTAATATTGTAAAATAATAACCTAATTAGAGCAATAGTTGGTGACACTTTTATGGCAAGAGGATCTATCAGTTTAGTTAGTCACAAATGAAAATAAATGAAGATTACTAGAGAATCTTTCTTGTGTTTATTATACTATGCAAACACATTCTTCAGAAAAATGTGCAGATTTACAGATGCAGTTATGGGCATGATCTTCCGTACAGAAAATGTGTGTTTCTGTAGCGCAGAGTAATGTTGTAGGGTGGACATAGTGCAGGGGTTAATATCCAGGTGATAAGCAGACATGGGGGGTGATTCAGACCTAATCGCTGCTGTGCGTTTTCGCTCAGCGGGCGATCAGCAATAGACTGCGCATGTGTATGCACCACAATGCGCACGCACGCCGGCCAACAACAACGGGCATCGCCGGTCAGCTACAGGATGGTGCAAAAATTTCATTGGCACGGCCATTCGCAAGGTGATTGACAGGAAGAGGCAATCTGTGGGTGGTAACTGAACGTTTTTTGGAAGTGTCTGGCAAAATGCAGGCATTCCCAAGCGTTTTCAGGGAGGGTGTTTGACGTCAGCTCTGGCCCCAATCAGCCTGCTCTCATCGCACTGGAGGAGTAAGTCCTGGGCTGCGCAGAGACAGCACACACTGGATTTTTGCAGCTCGGCGTACACATGCAATTGTACACTACACAGCGAATTACACTCCCCCTTGGGTGGCGACTAACTGAATGCAAGACAGCAGAGTTAGCAGTCAAGGGATCAGGTCTGAATCACCACCATAGTTTGAAAGAGGGTACCCAGTTCGATCTGATATGGTTTAACCCTTTATTATTATTTTTTTTACATTATAATCCCATGAAACCCCCAGCGGTTGTGTCCCCATCATCTGCACAGTTAGGGAAGGTAATAAAAATGTAGCTTTCTTTTACCTTTCTCTGCTGTTTTATTGTACATGCGGATAATGAATGGGACTGGTCCTCTGCAGCAAAGGGGTAAGGCATCTCTTTATAAAGCTAAGAAAAGCTTTTCTCTGGTGTAATCCCTCAATTTATCAAAAGTTTAACAATGGAAAAATCAGGTTTCTCTGGTGCTAATATACAGGGTGTCCCTAAAGTCTGGACACATAGGAAATCTCATTTACTATATTTTTTTACCTCCACACATTTTTGCTGGGTTGGGGCCGCGTTACTGGCAGCCGGGATCTTGGCGGTCAGCATCCTGACAACGGGATCCCGGCCACGAATTGGGTTTGCTGGTTACTGGGCTGGTGGCAGTTAAGCTGGGTGTCGGGCTGGGACCGACTGTGCTGGATGCTAGGCTGGGACTGGATATGTGAGATGCCAGGCTGGGACCGGCTAAACAGGGTGCGGGACTGGTATCGGCTAAGCAAGACACTGGGCTGGGACAAACTAAGCTGGATGCCGGGTGGGGCTGGCTATGCTGGATGCAGGGCTGGGGTCAGCTAAGCGAGATGTCCAACTAGGACTGACTAAGCAGGATGTCAGCCTGGGACCAGCTATGCAATGGCTATGAAGCTGGTATCATTGGTAACTGGGCTGGAACCAGTATGGAAAACACTTACGCTGCATCCAGGATTGCTGGAATCAGTAGTTCTGCAAGACTGATCACGGAGCAAACTAGGTTGGAACTGGTATTGCTGGGTTCAGTAGTGCTGCAGGTGACAGCTGGTAATTGAACTAAACAGGCTGGAACTGGTATTGCTGGGAACAGTAGTGCTGCAGAGCAGGTCAGAGTTGGAACCAGAAACAATATAACTGGAACTAGAGACTGATCTGGAAAATCAAGGGCCAAGACATGATGGTGGGTAGCGATGTTGCACTGGCAACTTGCCAGCGCTTCAGGAAGCACTTTTATAGTCGCTGCTGAGCTGTGATTGGAGTCATGTGGCCCGGATTAAGCAAACTATTGGCCAGGGTGCAGCCAAGTGACAATTCCCAAGATAGCGGTGCCCAGTAACTGGAACCCGCGGGAGAAAGCTGGGAGAAGATGCCAGGTCCACATGCAACATTGCTGCAGGAGCAGCATGGACCAGCAAGTAGGCAGCGCCCACCATGGAACCCCCTGAAGTTGTGTGTGGACCAGCAGAGAGGTAAGTGCCGGAGAGCCGGGACCTGATACTCGCCCATCTTCTTGACCCTGTTTACCAGCAGGGTTTGGCTACCCTCACCAAGAAGAAAAGCCTTGCAGGTAAGTTAAGGTTTTACTAATGGCCCATGGTAAATACCAGTTCTACTACAATCTGTATTACTTCATTAGGCAGCAATATAGATTGTTATTCAGCACAGTATATTGATAAATAGACCCCCAAATACCATATATGCTTATATGGTATTTATATATACTTCTTTATCAGCTCACTCCTAAGAGGTAGGTGAATCTTGTGCACCTGCCCATTGAAGCTGCCTATTGACTGATTACATTCCTGGACAGAAAGTGCAGAGATGATAGTTATACGTGATGAATAGAAGGGCACAAAGGGTCTTTCATTTCTGGGAAATAGAAGGAAAAATAATCAGCTTTGTTCTATTTTTAAACCTCCATGAATGTAAAACTTGCTAAATAATTCAACACAGTCGCTTGCTAAGCTAAAAATAGGCAGGCAAGCGTTTTGCGGGGGTGAAGTAGAGGAAGAAAGGAAGCCGATAAATGTGCTAATACTAAGCCATTGTGACTGGAGTGTGGCGTAGAGCAAGGAGCTCCCCAGGGCTATGTGTGAAAACATCATCATTTATTGTACTGCATTATTCCATCTTGCCGGTGTTTGGCAGTTCTGACCCTCATTGTTTTCGCGACCTTTGCTCTGTCCTATTATTGATTCCTCTCGCTTTGGAACTATACAGACATGGTATGCTGTAATAGAATTCTGAATACTGTATGTCTGAGTGAAGATTTCACAATCTCTGATACTCTCCATTTGTCTGTCAGCTTTTCTTCCTGTGTCTTTCTCCTACTGTACCCCTCACATCAAATAAAAGCTGATTTTTTGTCTCCTATATACTTCTTTGTAATATTTAACATGCACTTTATGACTCCTCAACTCTTTTATAAGATTAAATAATAATGAATTTATACTTATAGAAAAATACGTTTAATAAAACATACAAAATATGAACATTTTGAAGTGGTGATGGTGATATTAAAAATGTAAATGAATAGCCTGCAGTATGTCACACCAGGTTGTTGTTGGTGGTGGTAGTGGGATAGGAGTGGTGGGTTGCTCTGGATGGGGTCTGGCAACTTTGGGCTGCAGGAAAGAAAGCTCAAAGCAAATAGTCCACCAACACCCAAATGCGGTCTCTACCCAGCAGTTATGATGCCATAGTTTCTCTTGCCAATTACACTGACTGGCATGACCAGGGGTGGATTGGGCCACCAGGAGCACAGGACAGTTCCTGCTGGGCAGCACATGGGTGTCCTCGATCTCCCTTCAACAGCTTACCACAACCTCAAGCACCCCCCATGAAGGGGATCAGTTAGACCTTTTGTTGAATCCTCTGATGGCCAGAACAATAAAGTTTTTCTTGTTCATTGCAGTACAACGCATACAGCATCATGATGCTGTGCCATACAATGATGTCACACTGCACCTCTGAGCAAAAGAGCCGTGAAGAGAAGCAGCCAGAAGACAGTCAGAAGGCAGTGTCTGCCCAAGGAGACTCAAGTTTGTCAAAGGTTCCCCATAGCAAAGAAACATGTACCCAGGGCCGTAGAGAGCCTGGCTGGCCCTGCATGTTGCTAAAAGTGTTTGCATACAGCGACACTGAATTGCTCATATTGGAGGCCATACTCAGATGTATGATCTCACCTGACTTAGCATAGGGTTGGTGCAAGTTTAATTGGTGTGACTGATGGTATGGGGGCATCTAAAGACGAACAAAGCATGACTGCAGCGCCTATAGACGCTGAAAGTGGACATCTCAGTCTTTGCAGTCAGACACATGGATGTATGTCATGAAAGGGCTTTGTAGCGGTATTAGCATAAAGTCACAGACGCAACTACCGCAAAAGACACAAGGAAGGCTGCAATGGCCTCTGACTCATAGTCAAGGCCCTCTCCACAGACCCTATCCCCTTCACAGACTCTGCCCCCATTAGGGCTGCTTACAGAAATCTCCCAGGCTGGTTTAACATAATAATCTGCCCCTGCTTGTGACATATTTGGAAGGTCAGATCGTGCCACCATTGCTAGCAAAGCACCAGGACCCAAATGTATTAAGCCTTCAAAAGTGATAAAGTGGAGACGGATAAAGAGTGAAAAAGTACCAGCCAACCATCTCCTAAATGTCATTTTTCAAACACAGTCTGGGACATGGCGTTAGGAAGCTGATTGGCTGGTGCATTATCACTCTTCATCAGTCTCCACTCACTTTCTAAGGCTTAATACATTTGGGCCCAGATTCCTAGAGGGGAGACTCAAACCTTTGATCAATGAGCAGCACAGCTGGAGGGTATAGAAAAGTGCTTTTAGGGAATAATAATAATAATTTTATTTATATAACGCTCTTTCTCCAATAGGACTCAAGGCGCTTAACAGATACATAGCATAATATAGTACAGAAAATAATGAATACCACCCTGTACCTGCCCACTTCAACCATTGTGTGTTTTTAAAAAATGGCAGCACATGCAAAACCCAGCCTCATTACTTGACTCAGATATATTGTTCCTGCCTACATTAGGCCACTTTCACATTATCTTCCAGTGCCCAGTCTGCCCCTGCCTGCCTTACAGATCTTCATCCAATGTGGGAAATCACTGGGCATAACACAGATGCAGTTACAAAGCGGCTATTGTACGGTTGATGGTTTCTTACAGCGCATGTATCTGAGCCACAGTGTGCACATGCAGTGATTGAATTGTGATGGTCGCATCGGAGAATTAGTCGCACAGTGAGTGTCAGGAAAACAGAATTTGGGGATGGAAATGGAATTTTTGGGTAAACGCAGGCGTGTTATAGCCATTCAGACTGCGTTCTCTGGGTGTGCATAAATTAGCAGTTGTATCTTACTTGCTACTGGAGAGCCCTCGAGGAGAGCAGCCCAGCCTGCGCGTCTTCCCAGGCACTCAGACTCTGCAACATGACCTTATTTGTGACGCTGGTACTGATGTATCGGCAATTATACGCCATTGGATGGAAATGTTACGATAGCAGTGGGCATCCCTATGCTCAGGTTAGCTTCTGCCCCTGATAGCATATAATCACAGTTGAGTATGGCAAAAGGCAGCAACAGCATTTGCAATAACAACCACATCTGAATCAGGCCCACTGTCATTTCACTTGCGAGGTGTGTCAACCAGGCTTGTTCAGCCTTAAGAGGGTTATTCAGAGTTGATCGCAGATTTTGCAATCGCAGCAAAAGCTGCGTCCATATACTCACATGCTGAGGGCCGGCCAGCACAGGGCAAGGCTGGCCAGCTTGTGGGGCGCTGCCCCGCAATGCGATTGCAATTCAATTGAGATCGCATTGAATAGACGTAGAGCCCTGCCTGCGAAGCCTGGCTGTGTATACAGGGTCCCCACTGCCATTTTTCCAATCGCAGGTAACGTAGGCGACGTCATCAGCTGACCCAAAAACGACTATGACATGCCTGCATTTCCTGTTCTCCTCATCCCTAACGCCATGTCGCTGCCTCTGGATGCCTATCAATTACTATGTGATCGCATCCTTCCATGACATAGTTGCCGACATTCTTGCTGCCAGAGGAGGCAGCCAGAATGTCGGCAACTAAGCAGCGGCTGCGTGCAGGTCTGACTAAGGCCCTTAGTCCTATTGCCATTGTGAAATTATCGATCAAAGCTGTCTCTTTAGTAAATGTGTTCAACCAAATTATATAGAACTTAGGTTCAACCAATTTCAGGCTTTGATATTTCAAATAATGATAGCCATCTTTTATATTGGTTTCTGGTATATGGCATCAATGGTCCAGTGTATATTCCCCCTGCATGCATCTGTCTTTCTGATAGTAGAGTTTTACATGAGGGTGTGCTGAAGTGTTCAGTATTGTGGTAATATATTGTGATGATTTCTGTACTATTACACCCTTCCCCTTCACAGCAGATACCGTGCAAGTATTTGGACAGTGGGTATGCTGATGTAAAGGGTCCGTTGCTATATTAGAGATTTCTTATTCTGAGAAAATGTTACCATGTAGTCTGTAGTGCTGCATCACTATAGCACAGTAATCGTGTGTTGTCTCTGACCCTGCCTCTCCCTTTTCACCACCCTCCCTCTCTCCCCCCACCTCTGGGAACCCCCTTGCTGACTATTACTGCAAATATGAATCTATTTTTAGATTGCTGATTCCAGGGAGCTTAGTTCTGCAGTTATTTCAAATCAATATACTGAATATATTTTATTTTTATTTTGTATTTTTTGGAGTAGAGAGAGACAGTAAGCACTAATCCATTCTACTGACAAATAGAATTTTCAGGTACAGTGTGTCTTAGCTGCAAACTGTACTTAATATGCTTTTATATCATTGATATGCTACATTATAGAAAAACATTGCTGGGAGGGAGCACCTGCCCCAGACAGCTTATACTAACTGTCAGTATTACACATAGGGCTGAAACACACTACCCGGCTTTTGCCGGACGGGAAAAAGCCGGACAGCTTTTTCCCGTGCCGGCATTGTAGTTAACAGTGTGAGGGCTAGGGTCCCTTCACACTGCACGGCCCCGGCCCGGCTGCCGGGTTGCAGCCGGGTCTCACCACTGGAAGGTCCGGCGGCCGGGCGGCCGCCGGGCCGTCTTTGGAGCCAGTAAACCGTGTGTGTGAAGGGGAGCTTTCACACACAACGGTTTTTTCTGAAGCCGTGTCTGATGCTGCACATGCGCACAGCATCACACACGGCTCAAAGCCGTCCTGTGTGAGAGACACTGCCGGTTTCTCCCGGATGGCAAAAAGCCGGACAAAGTTTGTCCGGCTTTTTGCCATCCGGGAAAAACCGGAGTGTGTGTTACAGCCCATAGGCCCTCATTCCGAGTTGTTTGCTTGTTATTTTCCTTCGCATCGGTGCGATTTTCCGCTAACTGCGCATGCGCAATGTTCGCACTGCGGCTGCGTCAAGTAAATTTGCTAAGAAGTTTGGTATTTTACTCACGGCATTACGAGGTTTTTTCTTCGTTCTGGTGATCGGAGTGTGATTGACAGGAAGTGGGTGTTTCTGGGCGGAAACTGGCCGTTTTATGGGTGTGTGTGAAAAAACGCGGGAGTGGCTGGAGAAACGGGGGAGTGTCTGGGCGAACGCTGGGTGTGTTTGTGACGTCAAACCAGGAACGAAACTGACTGAACTGATTGCAGTGGCAGAGTAAGTCTCGAGCTACTCAGAAACTGCTAAGAAATGTCTATTCGCAATTCTGCTAATCTTTCGTTCGCAATTCTGCTATGCTAAGATACACTCACAGAGGGCGGCGGCTTAGCGTGTGCAATGCTGCTAAAAGCAGCTAGCGAGCGAACAACTCGGAATGAGGGCCATATGCCATAACCGTGCCCCAATTCACATTATGTGATCACAGTGCCCCTAAATCACATATGCCACACAATGCCATCAATTCACATTATATGCCACAACACCCCCCCCCCCCCCCACCCCAATTCACATTAAAGGCCCCAGTGTGTGTCCATTTTACATTAAAATAAGCTAAGATACACTCCCAGAGGCCGGCGGCTTAGCGTGTGCACTGCTGCGAAAAGTGGCTAGCGAGCGAACAACTCGGAATGAGGGCCATACTTCCCAACTGTCCCAAGTTCAGTTAGTCAGTCTTGATTTATTAAGAGTCTGTTTGGCACAGTCATCTTGACTCGCAAGAAGTTAGGTATGTCTCCAGAGGCTAGGGTGGTCATTCCGAGTTGTTTGCTTGTTGCAGATTTTCGCTATGCTGCGATTTGTTGCTAAATGCGCATGCGCATGGTACGCAGCGCGCATGTGCTTAGTTATTTAACTAAAAACTTAGCAGTTTTGATGTTGTTCGTGCAGCGCTTTTCAGTCGTACTGCTGATCGGTGAGTGATTGACAGGAAAGGGGCGTTTCTGGGTGGTAACTGACCGTTTTCCGGGAGTGTGCTAAAATACGCAGGCGTCTCAGGCAAAAACGCAGGAGTGTCTGGAGAAACGGGGGAGTGGCTGACCGAACGCAGGGCGTGTTTATGACGTCAAACCAGGAACTAAATGGACTGAGCTGATCACAATCTAGGAGTAGGTCTGAAGCTACTCAGGAACTGCTTGAAAATTTTTAGTAGCAGTTCTGGTAATCTTTCGTTAGCAATTCTGCTAAGCTAAGATACACTCCCAGAGGGCGGCGGCCTAGCATTTGCAATGCTGCTACAAGCAGCTAGCGAGCGAACAACTCGGAATGACCACCTAGGTGCAGTGTGTGCAGGGCTGCCATCAGAAATTGTGGGTCCCAGTATAGACGCAACAGACAGCCCCCCTTATGCCTCCCACCAGTTGGATACAGAGGTCCAGTAAGCCCTAGCGCCCAGTTAGTACTGTCTGTGCCCCTCTGATGGCAGCACTGAATGTGTGTGGTAATTTATATGTGTCGAGGGCTGTCTAGCACTTCAGAAGTGTTGAGCACGCCATTTGGGGATGTGGCACGAGCTCAATGCAATGTGATCACTCATCTTTTGTGTGCTGAATTTGTTCTGATCACCTAAAGGGACAATGTTGGGATGTATAATATTATACTATATGCCCTGAGACATTTTAAAGATGTAGATTTCTTTGAAAGTCTATTAATTTGCTTCTTTAACCTACTGCGTTTAAACAATAGGTTAAATTTTTACTGTGAGGCCTATTTTGAGAGAATGGCTGAATGTAAAAATATGGTTGAGGTATCAAAATAAAGGTCTTACCATGTACATGTGCCAGTCAAAGAGAAAAATTAGATTGGAGCAATGGTTCAGGTGTTGCGGAGCAGCATAGTTCCCATGTGCAGTATATGGGAGAAACGTGCATGAGCAATGTAAACATTTGCTCTACTGCCAGATCCAAAATATCCACTTTATTTGGTTACCTTGCAAAGGGTATTGCTCTTATCTACATAAGGCGCTCAGTTCAGTGTCAGACTTGGTGTGTGCATGGTGTTCTAGATCAGTCCTAAAGTAAATACTTTATTACATACTAACCCTTAACAGAATGTCTCCCCCGCAGCAAAAAACAAACAAACAAACAAACAAACAAAAAAAGCCAAGAGCCTTCCACTAGTAAGATATATAAAGTAAAAAAGGTAAGGAAGGGAATAGAAATAAAAAACATCAAAGGGTGTACATATTTTGACAGGATCCGAACCCTGTATTGTAATCCCAGAGTCATGGTTTCTGCCAATGGGGGTGCTCTTCACCTTTCAATATCATTAACAGGACTAGACAAGGATGCCCCCTCTCTCCCGTTATAATTGCCCTTACAACAGAACCTCTGGCAGCCAAAATCCACTTTGCCCCTGAAGTCCACGGAATTTCTGTTGGTGCTCATATTCCAGCTAAAATCAACTCTCAGAAGACGGGAAGTCCTCCACTATTTCCTCCCCTCCACTTTTTCCTCCCCTTGCAACACGCACTGTCCTGACGCATACTTTTCAATGGCATCAATCTAAACTCATATACTTGGGTATATAACAATCACTAAACAGTATCATCAATTATTTTAAGCCAACTTCCCTCATCTTCTCTCTCTGTTATTAATTACATTTTGGGAACATAGTCAAGTCAATATATTTCCTGGATTGATCAGGTCAATGCTGTCAAAATGAATGTCCTCCCCCGAGTATTGCATTTATTTCAAACCCTCCTAATCTCTGACCCTCCCTAGGTCCTGTATTGACATTTAAAAAAAATACTATACACAGAGATTTATTTGGGCTAAAAAATGTCCTGGAATCCAATTGCGGATCCTCCAAATACCACCTCAAGTCGGGGTATACCCGATTTCCAACATTTCTACCTGGCGGCTAACATAGCCCAGTGTATCTTCTGGACTCAGACTGGGGCCGATACACTTGGGTTTTGTTCTGCCTCCTCCCTCCTATAGGTTCTAAACAGCAGCAACTGAAATTACTCCTCAAATGCCCAGTAATATACCACTCTTTTGCAATCTGGGACACGGACAATCTCAGTTTTGATCTGGCTCCTTCTCCAAGTCCTCTAATTCCTTTATACAACAACCCAGACATTTACCTGGGCATTTCTCAACAATCATTTAAACTTTGGCAGACGTGAGGAATTTATATTTTGAATAACATTACCACTGAGTCTTCCATCCCGCAGTTTTCAACCTTACATGAACAGTTTACAATCCCTCACAAATTCTTCTTTAAATTTCTCCAATTCCGTCACTTTCATAGTACAGTCCACTATTACTTAATACTTAGGCCCCTCACCACCTGTGAAGCCCTGTATTTCCAACACGCTTCCACCAAAGGGTTAATCTTTACTTTATATGCAGAATTACAGACCTCTTCCCCTTTCACTAGAGACCCCCATGAATCTGCCTGGGAAGCGGACATGAGGCAAAGCTTAGACCACGAGTGGGAAGATATTTATGCCCAGAAGGCATCTAGTTCAATTTGTGACTGTATTAAGGAAAATGCATGCAAACTGCTGTACAGGTGGTATTACATTCCCACCTGACTCCACAAAGTGCGCTCTACCTCGCCCTCTTGTTGATGGAATAACTGTGCAGCAGACGGCACATTTATACACATCTGATGGCAATAGGAGGAATTCCATTGTTCTGCGCGTCCCCTGCTGGCCATCTATAGTAATGGGTGTCTATCAATTGTTGCGCCGATCAGATGTCCATTAGCATTTAACGTGGCTAAACCCATCTAAAGATCTCTATTGGGAGTGAAGGCTGCGAAAAAAATGTGACTGCCGCGGATAATGGGCGCCTAATCAGAGCAACAATTGAATTGCTCTGATGGACACCCATTACTATAGACAGCCAGCAGGCACAATTGAATTCCGCCCAATGTCCTAAACGTCATCAATTTTGATCGGATCTAGGAAATTTAATAACTTTCCTTATTGGAATCACTGTCCAATTTTCTCCAAGATTCTATCTTTTGCGATCCAAGAGCCCTGGAGCCTCTCATCACCAATCAAATCTAATTTGCCATGTATTATCACCAGCTACATGTCATATTGCTGCAGTTTGAAAGAAACCGCTTGCCTCCTCACTTTAGGCCATCCTCCCTAGAATTTGGCACATATACAAAATGGAATATGTGTCAAGCATTATTTGTAATATATTCCTGTCATTTTCTAAAACATAGAACCCCTGGACCTCCATTTTTTTGGGTGCAACCCCAATTTACTTAATAATTTGCCTTTATAACCACTTGCCTGGCATGGTCGCATCAGATGTGACCATGCCTGCAAGTGCTTAATTTGACCTGGTCGCATCCTGTGATAAACAGTTTTAGCAGCGGCAGGGAAGGGAACTTCCCCCCGCTGCTGCTGTCAGAGGGACCGGATGGTTACTCTGCCTTCCAGCCCCCAGTGTTGCCGTGCTGCCGATCATTGCTGATCGGTCAGCATGGCAGGATCCCCCACCCCCAGCGGCTGCAGACAATAGCAGCCGCCGGTAAGTGTAAATCATCGCCCCCAAGCCCCCCCTGTGTACCTGGCAGCTGCCCGGGCTCTAAAAACTAAATTCGCATGTTACCGATGTTCTGATGGTCGCCATGGTCGATGTTCCGATGTTTCAAAAAAAGAAAAAGAGATCCGATACCAACCGAGTCCTGGTACGAATCTCCCTGCGGTATGAAATTATTTTAGCTGTGTTTATCAATTTTATTGATTTTTATCAATGATTACCAATTTTATTTTATTGTTTTAAACCGGACTGAAATCCAAACCAAACCAAAACACTTGAGGGTGGTTTTGCCAAAACCAGAACATGTTGATGAATTAGAACCAAAACCAAAACACGGGTCCAAGCACATCTCCAAAAGTAATTAGTATAAAGTTGCAGATTAAGCATAATGATACGTGATGGGAGGCATACCACAGCTGCTCGCACTGAAGCGCCAGTAGTCAGTGTACCCTCACACTGGTTTTTTTGTCGCTTCAAAGTCTCAAAGTCTGTGGCTCTTTGACACAATTTGAGCAAAGCTAGATGTGGACACTGGACACATCTATACAATAAATGGATCACGGACCAGAGGTTCCTGGCACAATACATGTAAGTGTAGATGAGCAGAAAGCACTTGCAATGAAGAAGAAAAGTAGATAGTAATTTGCTTCTGCTAGTTCACCTATTTACAGTACAATTACTGAAAATATTCTGTAGCTGTGTCTGTGTGAAGATGCTGATTAGTGTGCAAATACCCATAAGCAAGACATATTAGTGTTTGCCTTTTGAAGTGATATTGCTATAACTTGATTGGTTAATAGAGTGCAGCATATATGTGCATTTATTTGTGTGTTTGTATATGTAAATAATGGGCAAGGATTTTGTATCGCTGTCATGTGACATGGCTGGTGGCATCTGGTCCAGGATTATCTTTGTTAGCAAGGGTCTCCAAGCAACCATTTGGTCCCATAGCAACCCCAGGCCCCTGGCACTTATTTTTAAGGGATAACCAGTGAGTCATTTGTCACTTTATATTTAGCAGGGGACACCACCCATGGGAGGAAGGGAGGCCTGAAATAATACGTGGTAGTTCTCTGCAGCCGTGTTTAAGGTGATTAGGTTAATAGGATGCTGGTGGAAATTTAATTATTCTTTGAACACTTGAATAAGGTAGACAAAATATTTGTTTTGCAGTAAAGGTCAAGTGTCTTCACTAAACACAAAAGTGCTGCTACATATAAAAAGCCCCACAATTCTTAACATACAAATAACATACAAATAACAGTTTCCTGATGAACACAAACATACATCATTATTAAAGTACAGTAGTGACAAACATGTTTGTTAGAAGAAGAGCCAATGGGGAGAATGAATAGAACACCGATTTTGTGATGATGTGTACAGTATGTGGAACTTTTTTGTCATGTTTGCCGACCAAATCATTCTGCTATAGGACCCTATTCAGGATTGTTAGCAAACCAAAAAACACACTAATGGGCAAACCATGCTGCACAGCAGGTGGTGCAGATGTAACATGTGCAGAGAGAGTTAGATTTGGGTGGGGTGTGTTCAAACTGAAATCTAAATTGCAGTGTAAAAATAAAGCGGCCAGAATTTACCCTGCACAGAATGGAAACAATATAACCATATCCGTGCGCAGTAGCCAACATAGGGATGCCGCTCCGGACTTTCCCCATCCGCCGGGTAACAGACTACCTCCTCCGCCTCTTGCTCTGGGACATAAGACTGCTCACCTGGAGCAGTCTATGCCCTGGACGGGGGGAATGGGGTAGAGTAGACAATAATGCTGCAGAGGGGGGGAAGGGGGGGTCTGGAGCAGCACCCCTGTGTCGGCATCTGTGCGCGCCTGTGAGTATAACCCACATATGATAACCTGGCAGATGGGATGCTGGCTGACACTATACAGACAGCAGCATCCCATCTACTGGGATACCGACTGCGAGGTAGTGAGTCCTGCCACAGGTTTTATTCCAACCGAGTGGGAATACCCAGCATGTGTTGAGATTCCTGGTGTCAGCATTTCAACGACTGTCGGGATTCCGGCATCGGCAGTGCTGAAAGTAGGGTGGTACGGGGTGGTACAGAGTACCATTAAGAAATATGGTGGTGGTATGCAGTACCACCAGACCACCGCCAGCACCGTAGGGTGCAGAGTCTCTGTCCGCAATGAGCATGCAACCCCTGGCAACGAGCAAGAAACCCCTGACAATGAGCATGTAGGGCGGTAAGTCCTACTAAAGGCATTATGTGTGTAAGTGGCACTGCAGGGGGCATTATGTGTGTAAACGACACTAGTGGGGCATTATGCGTGTAAGCAGCACAGCAGGGGGCATTGTGTGTAAACGGCACTACAAGGGGCATTATGTGTGTAAGCCGCACTAAAATGCCATGTGGGGGGCGCAAAATGTTTAATTACAGCACTGCATGTATAGCGTTACCCAGAAGTGCCAGGAATGCTGGCGCCGCCGGCAGAAGATGCAGAAAGCCATGAAACCCCTGGCAGCAAGTAAATAGAAGCCTTACTGCGAGGCATAATTTATAAGGGGCATTTTTATGAGTGGGACATAAAATGGTGTCAGTGGCATAACTGTGTGTGGCATAATATGTAATAGGCATTACGGTGGGTGGCATAATGTGTAATGGGCATTATGGTATCTGGCATAATATGTAATGGGCATTACGGTGAGTGGTATAATGTGTAATAAGTATTACGGTGTGTGGCATAATGTGTAATAAGCATTATGGTGTGTAGCATAATGTGTAAGGGGCATTGCGGTGTTTGGCGTAATGTGTAAGGGGCATTACGGTGTGTGGCATAATGTGCCCATGCCCCTATTGTCATGTAGCCACTCCCTTAGTTTTGTGTGACCACGCCCCCTCATGACACCTGACCATGCCCATTTTTACTGTCAGTACCACTAAGAAAAAATTTCTACTTGCCCCACTGGGCATCGGTCTCCTCAATGCCAGGATCCTGACAGCCAGTATATTGACTGCACCCTACCCAAATCTATATCTCTCTGCACAAGTTATATCTGCCCCACCTGGTTTTGGCTATTTGTGTGCTTTTATGGTTTGCTAACAATCCTGAATAACCCCCATCATATGCTGTGATTTGAAGGGCATTTTGGGCTAGCACTGTTTGGGCTACTGCAGTTTATTAAAATTTGATTAGGATATTTTTATACAATATTGTACTAAATTCTTTTATTTTGTTCTGTTGCATAAAATCACAACTGTGGACATGAGATCAATTATCATCTGAATGGAGGATTATCATCAACATATAGAAAATTAATAACATTTTCTGCTCTCCAGTAAGAGTATTGAATCCTCACTTATCACTTCTGTGTGGTTACTGAGAATGAGAATTCCTATTGGCATTTGGGGGGTAATTCAGACCTGATTGCTGCTGTGCGTTTTTGCACAGTGGGTGATCAGACACAAACTGCGCATGCGTATGCACCGCAATGCGCAGGCATGTTGCACGGCTACAAAGCGGATCGCCGCTCAGCGATGGATTTGTGCGAAGAATCCATTCGCACGGGCGATCGCAAGGAGATTGACATGAAGAGGGCGTTTGTGGGTGGCAACTGACCATTTTCAGGTAGGGCTTAGAAAAACGCAGGCGTGTCCATGCGTTTGCAGGGAGGGATCCTTACGTCAATTCCGGTGCCAGACAGATTGATGTGATCACAGCGGCTGAATAAGTCCTGGGCTGCGCAGAGACTGCACAAAATCAGTTTGTACAGCTCTGCTACACATACGTTCGCACACTTGCACAGCTAAAATACACTCCCCATGAGGGCAGTGACTATCTGATCGCAGCAGGGCAAAAATCGCTTGCTAGCGATCAGGTCTGAATTACCCCCCTTGGAAGACATTCTTTTCACTTTTCATCACTTACTATGCACTCAGGTGCAAATTGTTATGTTTTAGAGTGATGCACTAATGTTGTTCCTGTTTTTGAGTTGTAGTATTTCATATTTATATAAGATTTCCTTTGGCAGTGCTAAAAAGGGTCAAATTAATTTATTAATTTAATTCACTTATATCATACCTCCCAACTTTTCAGAGTGGAGAATTGGGACCCTTGTGAGGCGCAGCCGTTCACGACCCAAGAAGGGGGCTTGTTCTTGAACGAGGGGGCGTGGCCTCACGCCATGGCATCTATTCAGAGTTCACTCGCTGGGGTGTGGATCATACGGTCAACAGTAACTAGGTCGGCAGTTATTAGTGCCAGTGACTAGGTCGACACCTGAAATAGGTTGACATGGCCATTAGGTCGACATGGACAAGGTCGACATAGAAGAAGGTCGACATACGTTTTTTATATTTTTTGGGTGACGTTTTCTTTGTAAAGTGACCAGGAACCCCAATTAGTGCAGCGTATCCCCTTGCATGGCTCTTTTCGCTCGCCATGCTTCGGGCAAAGTTACTATTCCCAATCGTAGTCCACGTGGATCGGAAAGTATGAAAAAGTTCAAAAAATTATGAAAGACTCTTGTCGACCTTTTCATGTGTCGACCTTTGCCATGTCAACCTAATGGATTTCGACCAATAGTGGTCGACCTAATGAGTGTCGACCTAGAGACCAGATGCCCACTCGCTGGTTGATCAAAGGAACCCCAAACAGCCCCCCCCCACCCGCAGGACACTGCTGCCCGTGGGTGGGACAGCAGGACTGTGCCCAAATAGCAAGACTGTCCCCCTGGAATTGGAAGAGTTGGGAGATATGCTTATTTAGTGACAGAGGTTAACCTGTTTCCGATTTATATGGAATTGCACACAAATCCGAATAAGGCACTGGATGCACTGAAATCATGACATTTGTTTTAATTATTGTTATACCCTGGAGCACATTGTGGTCAGTAGCGGATCTTGCCACGGGCAAGCAGGACTTTTGCCCGGGGCGCCGCCTTCCGGAGGGCGCCGCACCAGGGCAAGATCCGCTGCTGCTGTGCCCCCCGCTGCTGCTGTGAAGGGAAACTAGAGTTTCCCTTCGTGGAGAGGTCCTTTACTGTGCGGTGCGCGATGACGTCATCGCGCACCGCACAGCAAAGGTCCTCTCCACGAAGGGAATCTAGACGCTACGCGTCTTGTTTCCCTTCGTGGAGAGGACCTTTGCTGTGCGGTGCGCGATCACGTCATCGCGCACCGCACATTAAAGGACCTCTCCACGAAGGGCTTCACAGCGGCCAGCGGCAGCGGGGGGGACATTTCAGAGTGCTACAGTAGTCTGTACAGGGGGCGTAAATGACCACACCCCCTGTATGAAGCCACGCCCCCCATTGCCGCCTGGGGCGCGCAAAGCCCCAGAACCGGCCCTGATTGTGGTGGTAGGTCTCTACAAAGTGCGGCATGGAAAAAAAGTCTGTTTCTGAAGAATAAAACAGAAAACTATTGTGCCCGCATTACTACGTGGGTGTCTGTTATGGAAAGATCTCTCCAGATACTCTTCAGAAAGTATACAGCTTGAAAGACACTACAATGCATGTTTAAACCTATTAAATTCTAAAGTGAAAAAGTGTTAGCAGGCAGAAATATGAGTTGATATATTTACTGTTTCACAGATGCCTTTCCACCAAAGTAAGGAAAAAATAGTGGCTCAGAATAAATACAATACAAATATTCTCTCCCTCTCATGATAATGAGGGTGATATGGGTGTACACTGGCAGACTAGTGGGTTCATTTGTGCCCATTGAAGAGCTATGTGGGCCTCGTGTTTTGCACATTTGTTTGTTACTGACCTAAAAATTTTAGCAAAATTGAACTGAAATACAGTGGGGATCATCTAAAAAGAAATAAGTAAAAAAAGTATTTGGAAAATACATTATTGGCACCAGCTGCTGTCTGTGTCAGGAAGGGATCAGTATGATATAAAGCCGTGTGGTCAGAGCCGGCCCTAACCAATATGATGCCCTAGGCAAGATTTTGTCTGGTGCCCCCTAGCACCACCGCTATTTCCGCCTCTGACCCTGTACCCCTTTTCCAGCCCCATCACCCCTCACCCATAGCAGTCCTCATTTTTGTGTTCCTACCCCCTATATTTAAAAATAGGAACAGTGTGCACATTCTGCGCGCAGCCCAAAGAGGGGTATGTTTTTGCTGGCAAGGGGCATGGGCACACAATAGTACCCTCAATTCAAATTATACTACATAATAGTGCAACTTTATTCACATTTTATTATGCAATAGTGTCCCTTATAGTGATGAGCGGGTTCGGTTTCTCGGAAACCGAACCCCCCCGAACTTCACGCTTTTTACACGGGTCCGAGGCAGACTCGGATCTTCCCGCCTTGCTCGGTTAACCCGAGCGCGCCCGAACGTCATCATCCCGCTGTCGGATTCTCGCGAGGCTCGGATTCTATCGCGAGACTCGGATTCTATATAAGGAGCCGCGCGTCGCCGCCATTTTCACACGTGCATTGAGATTGATAGGGAGAGGACGTGGCTGGCGTCCTCTCCGTTTAGAATAGAAATAGATAGTGAGAGTGAGACACTTGATTTACTGGAGCTTAGGAGTACTCAGAGAGTGCAGAGTTTACTAGTGACTGACCAGTGACCACCAGTGCAGTTTTATTATTATTTAATATAATCCGTTCTCTGCCTGACACAGTGACACAGTATACCATATCTGTGCTCAGCCTCAGTGTGCTGCATCATCTATGTATATCTGACTGTGCTGAGTGCTCACTGCTCACACAGCTTAATTGTGGGGGAGACTGGGGAGCAGTTATAGCAGGAGTACATATATTTAACAGTGCACACTTTTGCTGCCAGAGTGCCACTGCCAGTGTGACTGACCAGTGACCAGTGACCACCAGTATATTGTGATTGTCTGCCTGAAAAAGTTAAACACTCGTCGTGTGGTGTTTTTATTCTATAAACGCATTCTGCTGACAGTGTCCAGCAGGTCCGTCATTATATAATATATACCTGTCCTGCAGTAGTGATATATATATATTTTTTATATCATTATCATCCAGTCTATACTAGCAGCAGATGCAGTACGGTAGTCCACGGCTGTAGCTACTTCTGTGTCGGCAGTCGCTCGTCCATAATTGTATACCTACCTGTGGTGTTTTTTTTTTTTTCTATCTTCTTCATACTAGTAGTTAACTTTAGGAGTCTGCAGTGCTGACAGTGTCCAGCAGGTCCGTCATTATATAATATATACCTGTCCGGCTGCAGTAGTGATATATATATATTTTTTATATCATTATCATCCAGTCTATATTAGCAGCAGACGCAGTACGGTAGTCCACGGCTGTAGCTACCTCTGTGTCGGCAGTCGCTCGTCCATCCATAATTGTATACCACCTACCTGTGGTGTTTTTTTTTTCTATCTTCTTGATACTAGTAGCTTACTTTAGGAGTCTGCAGTGCTGACAGTGTCCAGCAGGTCCGTCATTATATAATATATACCTGTCCGGCTGCAGTAGTGATATATATATATTTTTTATATCATTATCATCCAGTCTATATTAGCAGCAGACGCAGTACGGTAGTCCACGGCTGTAGCTACCTCTGTGTCGGCAGTCGCTCGTCCATCCATAATTGTATACCACCTACCTGTGGTGTTTTTTTTTTTCTATCTTCTTGATACTAGTAGCTTACTTTAGGAGTCTGCAGTGCTGACAGTGTCCAGCAGGTCCGTCATTATATAATATATACCTGTCCGGCTGCAGTAGTGATATATATATATTTTTTATATCATTATCATCCAGTCTATATTAGCAGCAGACGCAGTACGGTAGTCCACGGCTGTAGCTACCTCTGTGTCGGCAGTCGCTCGTCCATCCATAAGTATACTAGTATCCATCCATCTCCATTGTTTACCTGAGGTGCCTTTTAGTTGTGTCTATTAAAATATGGAGAACAAAAATGTTGAGGTTCCAAAAATAGGGAAAGATCAAGATCGACTTCCACCTCGTGCTGAAGCTGCTGCCACTAGTCATGGCCGAGACGATGAAATGCCATCAAAGTCGTCTGCCAAGGCCGATGCCCAATGTCATAGTACAGAGCATGTAAAATCCAAAACACCAAATATCAGTAAAAAAAGGACTCAAAAATCTAAAATAAAATTGTCGGAGGAGAAGCGTAAACTTGCCAATATGCCATTTACCACACGGAGTGGCAAGGAACGGCTGAGGCCCTGGCCTATGTTCATGGCTAGTGGTTCAGCTTCACATGAGGATGGAAGCACTCAGCCTCTCGCTAGAAAAATGAAAAGACTCAAGCTGGCAAAAGCACAACAAAGAACTGTGCATTTTTCGAAATCACAAATCCACAAGGAGAGTCCAATTGTGTCGTTTGCGATGCCTGACCTTCCCAACACTGGACGTGAAGAGCATGCGCCTTCCACCATTTGCACGCCCCCTGCAAGTGCTGGAAGGAGCACCCGCAGTCCAGTTCCTGATAGTCAGATTGAAGATGTCAGTGTTGAAGTACACCAGGATGAGGAGCATATGGGTGTTGCTGGCGCTGGGGAGGAAATTGACCAGGAGGATTCTGATGGTGAGGTGGTTTGTTTAAGTCAGGCACCCGGGGAGGCACCTGTTGTCCGTGGGAGGAATAGGGCCATTGACATGCCTGGTGAAAATACCCCAAAAATCAGCTCTTCGGTGTGGAAGTATTTCAAAAGAAATGCGGACAACATTTGTCAAGCCGTGTGTTGCCTTTGTCAAGCTGTAATAAGTAGGGGTAAGGACGTTAACCACCTCGGAACATCCTCCCTTATACGTCACCTGCAGCGCATTCATCATAAGTCAGTGACAAGTTCAAAAACTTTGGGCGACAGCGAAAGCAGTCCACTGACCAGTAAATCCCTTCCTCTTGTAACCAAGCTCACGCAAACCACCCCACCAACTCCCTCAGTGTCAATTTCCTCCTTCCCCAGGAATGCCAATAGTCCTGCAGGCCATGTCACTGGCAATTCTGACGAGTTCTCTCCTGCCTGGGATTCCTCCGATGCATCCTTGCGTGTAACGCCTACTGCTGCTGGCGCTGCTGTTGTTGCTGCTGGGAGTCGATGGTCATCCCAGAGGGGAAATCGTACTCGTAAGACCACTTTTACTACTTCCACCAAGCAATTGACTGTCCAACAGTCCTTTGCGAGGAAGATGAAATATCACAGCAGTCATCCTGCTGCAAAGCGGATAACTGAGGCCTTGGCATCCTGGGCGGTGAGAAACGTGGTTCCGGTATCCATCATTACTGCAGAGCCAACTAGAGACTTGTTGGAGGTACTGTGTCCCCGGTACCAAATACCATCTAGGTTCCATTTCTCGAGGCAGGCGATACCGAAAATGTACACAGACCTCAGAAAAAGACTCACCAGTGTCCTAAAAAATGCAGTTGTACCCAATGTCCACTTAACCACGGACATGTGGACAAGTGGAGCAGGGCAGGCTCAGGACTATATGACTGTGACAGCCCACTGGGTAGATGTATGGACTCCCGCCGCAAGAACAGCAGCGGCGGCACCAGTAGCAGCATCTCGCAAACGCCAACTCTTTCCTAGGCAGGCTACGCTTTGTATCACCGCTTTCCAGAATACGCACACAGCTAAAAACCTCTTACGGCAACTGAGGAAGATCATCGCAGAATGGCTTACCCCAATTGGACTCTCCTGTGGATTTGTGGCATCGGACAACGCCAGCAATATTGTGTGTGCATTAAATCTGGGCAAATTCCAGCACGTCCCATGTTTTGCACATACCTTGAATTTGGTGGTGCAGAATTATTTAAAAACGAGAGGGGCGTGCAAGAGATGCTGGCGGTGGCCAGAAGAATTGCGGGACACTTTCGGCATACAGGCACCACGTACAGAAGACTGGAGCACCACCAAAAACGCCTGAACCTGCCCTGCCATCATCTGAAGCAAGAAGTGGTAACGAGGTGGAATTCAACCCTCTATATGCTTCAGAGGTTGGAGGAGCAGCAAAAGGCCATTCAAGCCTATACAACTGAGCACGATATAGGAGGTGGAATGCACCTGTCTCAAGCGCAGTGGAGAATTATTTCAACGTTGTGCAAGGTTCTGCAACCTTTTGAACTTGCCACACGTGAAGTCAGTTCAGACACTGCCAGCCTGAGTCAGGTCATTCCCCTCATCAGGCTTTTGCAGAAGAAGCTGGAGACATTGAAGGAGGAGCTAACACAGAGCGATTCCGCTAGGCATGTGGGACTTGTGGATGGAGCCCTTAATTCGCTTAACAAGGATTCACGGGTGGTCAATCTGTTGAAATCAGAGCACTACATTTTGACCACCGTGCTCGATCCTAGATTTAAAACCTACCTTGGATCTCTCTTTCCGGCAGACACAAGTCTGCTGGGGTTCAAAGAACTGCTGGTGACAAAATTGTCAAGTCAAGCGGAACGCGACCTGTCAACATCTCCTCCTTCACATTCTCCCGCAACTGGGGGTGCGAGGAAAAGGCTCAGAATTCCGAGCCCACCCGCTGGCGGTGATGCAGGGCAGTCTGGAGCGACTGCTGATGCTGACATCTGGTCCGGACTGAAGGACCTGCCAACGATTACGGACATGTCGTCTACTGTCACTGCATATGATTCTCTCCCCATTGAAAGAATGGTGGAGGATTATATGAGTGACCGCATCCAAGTAGGCACGTCACACAGTCCGTACTTATACTGGCAGGAAAAAGAGGCAATTTGGAGGCCCTTGCACAAACTGGCTTTATTCTACCTAAGTTGCCCTCCCACAAGTGTGTACTCCGAAAGAGTGTTTAGTGCCGCCGCTCACCTTGTCAGCAATCGGCGTACAAGGTTACATCCAGAAAATATGGAGAAGATGATGTTCATTAAAATGAATTATAATCAATTCCTCCGTGGAGACATTGACCAGCAGCAATTGCCTCCACAAAGTACACAGGGAGCTGAGATGGTGGATTCCAGTGGGGACGAATTGATAATCTGTGAGGAGGGGGATGTACACGGTGATATATCGGAGGATGATGATGAGGTGGACATCTTGCCTCTGTAGAGCCAGTTTGTGCAAGGAGAGATTAATTGCTTCTTTTTTGGTGGGGGTCCAAACCAACCCGTCATTTCAGTCACAGTCGTGTGGCAGACCCTGTCACTGAAATGATGGGTTGGTTAAAGTGTGCATGTCCTGTTTATACAACATAAGGGTGGGTGGGAGGGCCCAAGGACAATTCCATCTTGCACCTCTTTTTTCTTTCATTTTTCTTTGCGTCATGTGCTGTTTGGGGAGTAGTTTTTGGAAGGGCCATCCTGCGTGACACTGCAGTGCCACTCCTAGATGGGCCAGGTGTTTGTGTCGGCCACTTGGGTCGCTTATCTTAGTCACACAGCTACCTCATTGCGCCTCTTTTTTTCTTTGCGTCATGTGCTGTTTGGGGGGTGTTTTTTGGAAGGGCCATCCTGCGTGACACTGCAGTGCCACTCCTAGATGGGCCAGGTGTTTGTGTCGGCCACTTGGGTCGCTTATCTTAGTCACACAGCTACCTCATTGCGCCTCTTTTTTTCTTTGCGTCATGTGCTGTTTGGGGGGTGTTTTTTGGAAGGGCCATCCTGCGTGACACTGCAGTGCCACTCCTAGATGGGCCAGGTGTTTGTGTTGGCCACTTGGGTCGCTTATCTTAGTCACACAGCTACCTCATTGCGCCTCTTTTTTTCTTTGCGTCATGTGCTGTTTGGGGGGTGTTTTTTGGAAGGGCCATCCTGCGTGACACTGCAGTGCCACTCCTAGATGGGCCAGGTGTTTGTGTCGGCCACTAGGGTCGCTTATCTTAGTCACACAGCTACCTCATTGCGCCTCTTTTTTTTCTTCTTTGCGTCATGTGCTGTTTGGGGAGTAGTTTTTTGAAGGGCCATCCTGCGTGACACTGCAGTGCCACTCCTAGATGGGCCAGGTGTTTGTGTCGGCCACTTGGGTCGCTGAGCTTAGTCATCCAGCGACCTCGGTGCAAATTTTAGGACTAAAAATAATATTGTGAGGTGTGAGGTGTTCAGAATAGACTGAAAATGAGTGGAAATTATGGTTATTGAGGTTAATAATACTTTGGGATCAAAATGACCCCCAAATTCTATGATTTAAGCTGTTTTTTAGGGTTTTTTGAAAAAAACACCCGAATCCAAAACACACCCGAATCCGACAAAAAAAATTCGGTGAGGTTTTGCCAAAACGCGTTCGAACCCAAAACACGGCCGCGGAACCGAACCCAAAACCAAAACACAAAACCCGAAAAATTTCCGGTGCTCATCACTAGTCCCTTATTCACGTTACATCACACAGTAGTACTACTTTACAATATATACGTTACTCCTCACAGTAGTGCCCCTTATTCACATTACACCACATCATATTGCTCTTTTTTCACATTAGACCACACAGTAGTGCCCTTTCTATACATTATGCTACACAGCAGAGCACTTTATACACATAATACCACACATTAGTAATGCATTTATACACATAATACCACACAGTAATGCCCCCTCACACATATGACACACATTATTAATGTCCTTATAAACATAATGCGCCTTACACATTCTGCCAACCTTTGTTAATGCCCTTATACACATAGGGCCTAATTCTGAGTTGATCGCAGCAGCAAATTTGTTAGCAGTTGGGCAAAACCATGTGGACTGCAGGAGGGGCAGATATAACATGTGCAGAGAGAGTTAGATTTGGGTGGGGTGTATTCAAACTGAAATCTAAATTGCAGTGTAAAAATAAAGCAGCCAGTATTTACCCTGCACAGAAACAAAATAACCCACCCAAATCTAACTCTCTCTGCAAATGTTATATCTGCCCCCCCTGCAGTGCACATGGTTTTGCCCAATTGCTAACAAACTTACTGCTGCGATCAACTCAGAATTACCCCCATAGTGTCCCTTACAGATTTGCTGCACATTATTAATGCATTTATACACATGACACGCATAATGCCTCTTATGCCAAATACTATTGCACAATCAATCTACCTGTACACAGCACTTACATGGCCGCTAACACTGTAACCTCTGCCTCTGCTTGTATACAGATGTGTCCTCATACATCTTGCCTCAATACACCATGCAGCAGGAGATGCCTTGTGTGAGTCAGCTGGCAGCTCTCCTAACGTCGGGCACCTTTTTTTTATGAAAATGCAACTTCTTTGCATTTCTGTATAGCTAGGATGCACAAGCAGCTTCTGCTGAATAAAATGATATGTGGCATGCCTATATACTGTGTGCGACCGTGGCTGTATCTGCATCCGAAATGCTACACACAGAATATAGGCATGCCGCATATCATTTTAATCAGCAGAAGCTGCTGGTGCCCCTAGGCATGCCAAATGCCCTAGGCAGTTGCCTAGTTTGCCAATGCCTAGGGCCGGCTCTGCGTGTGGTTGGTACTAATAAGTAAATTATACCTCTGAAACATACAGTGATCACACTCATCTGCATCAGCGTGACTAACTCCAGTCCATTGCATGAGAGAGCAGGCACTATTCAATTATTTAATAGAGAGCAGCTGGGTAGTAAAAAAAATATTAGATACACCAACTAAAATAAGATATAGAATGACCTTTTAAATAATGCAGCTTCTCTTTACATTACTGCTTTTGTAGTCTTCAGATGTTTAGAAGCCATGAAGCTGAAAAAAAAGTTTGCAATAATATCTATTTTACTTCAAAGATGGCCAGTCACCACCACGGGTGGTCTTTAGGATGCTGGCGGCCAGGGTCCCGACGACCACCATACCGGCACCGAAATCCCGACCGCCGGCATACCTACAACTTTTCTCCCTCTTGGGGGTCCACAACCTTCCTGGAGGGAGAATAGATAGCGTGGCGCGCCACCGTGCCCGCAAGGGGCTCATTTGCGCTCACTCAGCTGTCGGTATGTCGGCAGTTGGGATTTCGGCGCCGGTATGCAGCTCGCCGGGAGCCCGACCGCCGGCAACACATACTACACCCACCAACACACCTGCAGCTATTTTGTGGGCTAAACTTTTCTAACCTATTAATTCATTAGGAACTATTGTCTACACTTTTAAGCAGTGTCAGACTGGGACACGAAGGGCCCACTGGGGGAATGTAGTGGTAGGAGCTCATATTGATGGGTGGGCCAGTCTCTTGAGGGGGTGTGGCCAGCTGCCACAGAGGCTTGGCTAACCATTGGAGAGTGCATAGTCTGGGCCCCTTGATAAATATATATAGTAAATACTGCTAGTGCATGCATTGTAATGTACCAGATTAATAATAGCAATACACCGTAAGGAATACACCATAGCCCTGTGCAGTATAAGGTAACATACGATATGTATAATGTGTAATTCAAGTGTACAGTCTGGAACATGATCTCTATGAGATGGACCTCCAGGCAGTAGGGTCCACCGGGGTTTCCCCTGTACCCCTGTGGGCCAGTCCAAGCCTGCTTTTAAGCCTCATTGTGAATTGATGATCTGAACATTGCTAATGCTGGGTATACTGTACACGGTCAGATAAAATACTTGTCAGACTGATACCCCTTTTCCACTGCCGCTATAATCCGGGTTATTGCAGCATTTTCTCTGGTCGTGGTAGTAGAAAAGGGTTAACCCAGGTCCAGTGACCTGGGAATCCAACCTGGCTAGCTTGCAGGGTTGGGGCAGTGTAAATGGGTAACCCGGGACATGCAACCCAGCTCCCGTTTAAAAGCATGGGGAGATCATCCTTACCTGCACACAGTGACAGGATGCTGCTGAATTTCCTGGTTCCTGCTGTGTTGATACTAAACTGGGGTTGGGCCAGTGATGTCAGGGGGCAGGAATCTCTACTGTGGCTATTGCTGCTGCTAAGACTCCTGACGCTACTGCATAATTGTGCAGTGTAAACGGTTCCAACCTGGGAATAACCCGGGTCGGAGCCACAATGTGAAAGGGGAAGTTCTGGGTCTGACCCACTCTGGAACTGTGTTCCAAATCTCAGGTCAGACCCGGGACTTAGGTGGAAAAGAGGTGTGACAGACATTTTATCTGACAGACTGATATCGTGGCCATACACTTGGGGAGATGTACCTTGGAAAGTGATAACGCGGAGAGAGATAAAGGGGCAGATTTAACAACAAGTGATATTCATGTTATCACTTGTTACAAATGTAAAAATGGTGCTCCAGTCAATCAGCTCCTAACTGTCATGTGTTTGAAAAATAACAGGAGATGATTGGCTTGAGCACTATTTAATATTCGTAACGCGTGATGACAAGAATGTCACTCATTGTTAAATCTGCCCCAAAATACTAAGCAGTCAGTTCCTAACTGCTATATTGCAGGCTATGCTTGAAAAATGACAGTTAGGAACTAATCGGTTGGTACTTTATCTATCTCCATATGACTCTCTTAGGCTAAGTACATCTGTCCCACTGTAAGATATTTCACAGTGTATTGCCCACAAATATCTGCTTTCCTCCACTGTAAAGGAAAAGGGAAAATGATTGGGTGGTCACCTGCTGCTGCTTGCCGCAGAGGCTGGAGAGTAGCAGAATTGTCCCCAGACAGCAGCAAGGCAGGCAACAGATATCTTTGGGACCAGTACACTCATTTTTCTTGTGGACTCCCAACCCATTTGGCTTGAGTCTTTTCTTATCTATTTGTTGGTTTCAACAGGGGAACCTCTGAAAAAATGGGTCCTTCTTGGGCAGACAACTTCAGTCTGCAGTCATTATCCAATAGGCAATCATATGGTCTGGAAGATGCCTGTTTTTGTAGAACTATAATCAATGTCATCATAATACAGTGTGTCCAAAAAGTTACTGTGCACTGAAAGCAACACTTGCCATGTTGCACTGGTTCCTACAGATGTTGAAAATGTGATCCACAAACATCCAGACATGTCTGCACACACTTCTGCATGTTGGCAAATACTTTCTCCAGGGTGGGTGGTGTGATGTGTTGGGTGTTGGTTGTGATTGCAGCCTGTAGCTCCTGAAGTGAATGTGGATTACCTTTCCCTTCAATTCTCCCCACAAGTAAAAGTCAGATGATGTCAGATTCAGTGACTGGGCTCGCCATGGTCCCTGGGAAATGATGCGATTTCCGAAGATGTCCCCCAGAAACTGTAGTGAAGCACCAGCAGTGTGAGCAGTTGCACCATCTTGAACAATGGATATTTAAGATATGTTCCTGCGCACTCTCACTGCAGCCAACCCAGGTATTCTCCAGGTGTGTCACCTAACACACCATAAAGACATGTATACAAAGAGGATTTTGAAAAAACCTCAGATGGCGCAAAAAATAAATGACTTGTGTGGGTCAAAGTCCAAAACTTTTCAAACAGGAAAATCCTTGTGCTAGTCACTTCCAGGGAGATTTTATGTAAAACAAACACAAATCAAAGAACAAATGTTCAGAATACTCCTTATGTAAACACAAATGATGGGGGTTAACCCAAACTCCTTCGACTAAGCAATATTCAGGGTGCGTGGTTCTATCCGTAAGGTTCACCTCAGTGGATCATATAGAAAGCCGCTTACATATATGCTTACATAGAACAGATGAAAATTAAACATATAAAGGTATCTTTAGCCTTCTCCAGATGATATTGTACGACCCGGAGTCCGAATCCTTTCATCCAGCAAAGTCCTAGTGTAAGTACACCTTCCGGAGGATTTTATGCAAAGAAAAACACAAACCAAATACAAATGTTCAGAATACTCATATACGTAGACCCAAGAGTTAGGGGTCAGCCCAGACTCCTTCGGCTAAGCAATGTTGGGGTGTGTAATTCTATCCGTAAGGTTCACCTCAGTGGTTCATTTGGAGTGCCGCTTACGAGTGTGCTTACATAGAACAGATGGAGACAAGACATGTAAAGGTATCTTTAGCCTTCTACAAGTGATATGGCCAAGCTCTGGACCGTGTGCATTAATTCACTCGTGTTCCCAGTAGTGTAGTACAAAATGCTCACACGAACGCTTACTTCAAATGGCGAGGTACTTCCATATAAAGGTTTCTTTAAATATCCTCAAGTGTCGTCCTCAATTCCTTCGAGTCGTTTTATGCCCGGTGTAAGCACAAAAAACGAAGGAATATATGAGGGTGCAAATACATTTAATAAAACCCAAAGTAAAATACAAGCTGTTTTAAAACCATAACAACTGATGACACGTTGTAAAAAATTCATGACACAGTGATACAGCTGACCACCAGGCATAAAACGACTCGAAGGAATTGAGGACGACACTTGAGGATATTCAAAGAAACCTTTATATGGAAGTACCTCGCCATTTGAAGTAAGCGCTCATGTGAGCATTTTGTACTACACTACTGGGAACACGAGTGAATTAATGCACACGGTCCAGAGCTTGGCCATATCACTTGTAGAAGGCTAAAGATACCTTTACATGTCTTGTCTTCATCTGTTCTATGTAAGCACACTCGTAAGCGGCACTCCAAATTAACCACTGAGGTGAACCTTACGGATAGAATTACACACCCCACATTGCTTAGCCGAAGGAGTCTGGGCTGACCCCTAACTCTTGGGTCTACGTATAGGAGTATTCTGAACATTTGTATTTGGTTTGTGTTTTTCTTTGCATAAAACCCTCTGGGAGGTGTACTTACACTAGGACTTTGCTGGATGAAAGGTTTCAGACTCCGGGTCGTACAATATCATCTGGAGAAGGCTAAAGATACCTTTATATGTTACATTTTCATCTGTTCTATGTAGCATATTAGTGATGTGCACCGGAAATTTTTTGCGTTTTGTGTTTTGGTTTTGGGTTCGGATCCGCGGCCGTGTTTTGGATTCGGACGCGTTTTGGCAAAACCTCACCGAAATTTTTTTGTCAGATTCGGGTGTGTTTTGGATTTGGGTGTTTTTTTCAAAAAACCCTAAAAACCAGCTTAAATCATAGAATTTGGGGATCATTTTGATCCCATAGTATTATTAACCTCAATAACCATAATTTCCACTCATTTCCAGTCTATTCTGAACACCTCACACCTCACAATATTATTTTTAGTCCTAAAATTTGCACCGAGGTCGCTGGATGGCTAAGCTAAGCGACACAAGTGGCCGACACAAACACCTGGCCCATCTAGGAGTGGCACTGCAGTGTCAATCAAGACAGGATGGCACTTCCAAAAAATTGTCCCCAAACAGCACATGATGCAAAGAAAAAAAGAGGCGCACCAAGGTGGCTGTGTGACTAAGCTAAGCGACACAAGTGGCCGACACAAACACCTGGCCCATCTAGGAGTGGCACTGCAGTGTCAATCAAGACAGGATGGCCCTTCCAAAAAATTGTCCCCAAACAGCACATGATGCAAAGAAAAAAAGAGGCGCACCAAGGTGGCTGTGTGACTAAGCTAAGCGACACAAGTGGCTGACACAAACACCTGGCCCATCTAGGAGTGGCACTGCAGTGTCAGGCAGGATGGCCCTTCCAAAAAATTGTCCCCAAACAGCACATGATGCAAAGAAAAAAAGAGGCGCACCAAGGTGGCTGTGTGACTAAGCTAAGCGACACAAGTGGCCGACACAAACACCTGGCCCATCTAGGAGTGGCACTGCAGTGTCAATCAAGACAGGATGGCACTTCCAAAAAATTGTCCCCAAACAGCACATGATGCAAAGAAAAAAAGAGGCGCACCAAGGTGGCTGTGTGACTAAGCTAAGCGACACAAGTGGCCGACACAAACACCTGGCCCATCTAGGAGTGGCACTGCAGTGTCAATCAAGACAGGATGGCACTATCAAAAAATTGTCCCCAAACAGCACATGATGCAAAGAAAAAAAGAGGCGCACCAAGGTGGCTGTGTGACTAAGCTAAGCGACACAAGTGGCTGACACAAACACCTGGCCCATCTAGGAGTGGCACTGCAGTGTCAATCAAGACAGGATGACCCTTCCAAAAAATTGTCCCCAAACAGCACATGATGCAAAGAAAAAAAGAGGCGCACCAAGGTGGCTGTGTGACTAAGCTAAGCGACACAAGTGGCCGACACAAACACCTGGCCCATCTGGGAGTGGCACTGCAGTGTCAATCAAGACAGGATGGCCCTTCCAAAAAATTGTCCCCAAACAGCACATGATGCAAAGAAAAAAAGAGGCGCACCAAGGTGGCTGTGTGACTAAGCTAAGCGACACAAGTGGCCGACACAAACACCTGGCCCATCTAGGAGTGGCACTGCAGTGTCAATCAAGACAGGATGGCACTTCCAAAAAATTGTCCCCAAACAGCACATGATGCAAAGAAAAAAAGAGGCGCACCAAGGTGGCTGTGTGACTAAGCTAAGCGACACAAGTGGCCGACACAAACAACTGGCCCATCTAGGAGTGGCACTGCAGTGTCAGGCAGGATGGCCCTTCCAAAAAATTGTCCCCAAACAGCACATGATGCAAAGAAAAATGAAAGAAAAAAGAGGTGCAAGATGGAATTGTCCTTGGGCCCTCCCACCCACCCTTATGTTGTATAAACAGGACATGCACACTTTAACGAACCCATCATTTCAGCGACAGGGTCTGCCACACGACTGTGACTGAAATGACTGGTTGGTTTGTGCCCCCACCAAAAAAGAAGCAATCAATCTCTCCTTGCACAAACTGGCTCTACAGAGGCAAGATGTCCACCTCATCATCATCCTCCGATTCCTCACCCCTTTCACTGTGTACATCCCCCTCCTCACAGATTATTAATTCGTTCCCACTGGAATCCACCATCTCAGGTCCCCGTGTACTTTCTGGAGGCAATTGCTGCTGGTGAATGTCTCCACGGAGGAATTGATTATAATTCATTTTGATGAACATCATCTTCTCCACATTTTCTGGAAGTAACCTCGTACGCCGATTGCTGACAAGGTGAGCGGCTGCACTAAACACTCTTTCGGAGTACACACTGGAGGGAGGGCAACTTAGGTAGAATAAAGCCAGTTTGTGCAAGGGCCTCCAAATTGCCTCTTTTTCCTGCCAGTATACGTACGGACTGTCTGACGTGCCTACTTGGATGCGGTCACTCATATAATCCTCCACCATTCTTTCCATGGTGAGAGAATCATATGCAGTGACAGTAGACGACATGTCAGTAATCATTGGCAGGTCCTTCAGTCCGGACCAGATGTCAGCACTCGCTCCAGACTGCCCTGCATCACCGCCAGCGGGTGGGCTAGGAATTCTTAGCCTTTTCCTCGCACCCCCAGTTGCGGGAGAATTTGAAGGAGGAGATGTTGACGGGTCACGTTCCGCTTGACTTGACAATTTTCTCACCAGCAGGTCTTTGAACCTCTGCAGACTTGTGTCTGCCGGAAAGAGAGATACAACGTAGGTTTTAAATCTAGGATCGAGCACGGTGGCCAAAATGTAGTGCTCTGATTTCAACAGATTGACCATCCGTGAATCCTGGTTAAGCTAATTAAGGGCTCCATCCACAAGTCCCACATGCCTAGCGGAATCGCTCTGTTTTAGCTCCTCCTTCAATGTCTCCAGCTTCTTCTGCAAAAGCCTGATGAGGGGAATGACCTGACCTGAACTGACTTCACGTGTGGCAAGTTCAAAGGGTTGCAGAACCTTGCACAACGTTGAAATCATTCTCCACTGCGCTTGAGTCAGGTGCATTCCCCCTCCTTTGCCTATATCGTGGGCAGATGTATAGGCTTGAATGGCCTTTTGCTGCTCCTCCATCCTCTGAAGCATATAGAGGGTTGAATTCCACCTCGATACCACCTCTTGCTTCAGATGATGGCAGGACAGGTTCAGGAATGTTTGGTGGTGCTCCAGTCTTCTGTATGCGGTGCCTGAATGCCGAAAGTGGCCCGCAATTCTTCGAGCCACCGACAGCATCTCTTGCACGCCCCTGTCGTTTTTTAAATAATTCTGCACCACCAAATTCAATGTATGTGCAAAACATGGGACGTGCTGGAATTTGCCCAGATGTAATGCACGCACAATATTGCTGGCGTTGTCCGATGTCACAGATCCCCAGGAGAGTCCAATTGGGGTAAGCCATTCTGCGATGATCTGCCTCAGTTGCCGTAAGAGGTTGTCAGCTGTGTGCCTATTCTGGAAAGCGGTGATACAAAGCGTAGCCTGCCTAGGAACGAGTTGGCGTTTGCGAGATGCTGCTACTGGTGCCGCCGCTGCTGTTCTTGCTGCGAGAGGCAATACATCTACCCAGTGGGCTGTCACAGTCATATAGTCCTGAGTCTGCCCTGCTCCACTTGTCCACATGTCCGTGGTTAAGTGGACATTGGGTACAACTGCTATTTTTAGGACACTGGTGAGTCTTTTTCTGAGGTCTGTGTACATTTTCGGTATCGCCTGCCTAGAGAAATGGAACATAGATGGTATTTGGTACCGGGGACACAGTACCTCAATCAAGTCTATAGTTGCCTCTGAATTAACGATGGATACCGGAACCACGTTTCTCACCGCCCAGGCTGCCAAGGCCTGAGTTATCTGCTTTGCAGCAGGATGACTGTGTTAGGGTCTCCTGCCCTGTGCTGCCACGTCGTCATGGCAACCGGGAGACAAGTGCTAGCGGAGTGGCCTGAGCGCAGCTGATACTCCGGTTCGGGTCTTTTGCTGTGCAGTAGTTACAGGCTTTGTGCACGGCAGGGGATCCAGTGCTGGTTTTTGTGCTCACAGTCTGTGAGGTCTGAGTGGGGCGTGGACAGCACCTGCTATATAAGGCCTCTTCTCAGGTTAAGCAGATGCTGCTGAATCTTTGTTGGTTAGTCAGTTCCTGAAAGTTAGCCAGTACTGTGTAGCTTTGTATTTGTTGTTACTTACTGCAAATAGGCCTTGGGGTTTGGTACTACACTCTGCCAATCCAGACCTAGCAGTAAAACTGGAGTCAGTCGTTTAACTTGCTGAGGTTCTTTTGCTACTCTGTGAACTTAGCAAGTTTGCGGCTGTATTCTCAGACTTGCCTGCCTAAATCCTTTCTCACTGTGCAATGTGTTCAGGTGTCAGTTTAGTGGCAGTAAGCTGAACCTGTGCACTGCAAGTGAGGATTAGGATTGTGGAGACTCTCCTTGTGTCTATCATTCCATCTCTGACCAAGGAGTTTACTGCCACACCCGTTGGTAACCCTTTAGGGTTTTGCTGTTGCCCTTAGCAACAGCATTTCGGGTTCTCTACGTATTAAAACACAGCATCTTGCTTTTTCCATCTGAGCATTCCTAATACTAGGGAGACACCCAGTTTCTTAGCCTCTGGGCTTCTCTGTTCACTTTGTGTTTATTTTGTTACCCTATCACCTTCTGTGCATGTAATGTCATATTCCCCAGTCTGTCTGTGAGTTCATTTGTTTTGCATCCCTCATCCCTATCCGTTCAGACACCAGTACATTCCTGCAGGCACTGGTGTGCATAACATATTCAGCAGCCCAATACTCCTGTTGAAATTTTGTGGGAATATGGAGCATACCCCTCAAAATACGTTGCAACAGGTGGTCGATCAGGTGCAGGTCCTGACTCGACAATTTAATGATTTATCCATTAAAATGCACACCTCCCAGGCCGCTGGCGGAGCTCCCGCAGCAGCAGCACCTTCAGGGGTTAAGGAGCCGAAAGTAAATCTCCCGGATCGTTTTTCTGGAGATCGCTCGCAGTTCTTTTGTTTCAAGGAGAGCTGCAAGCTATACTTCCGGCTTAGGCCTCAGTCTTCTGGGTCGGAGATTCAGCGGGTGGGCATAGTGATTTCCTTGCTTCAAGGAGACCCACAGGTCTGGGCATATGGGTTGCAGCCTGACTGTCCGTCGCTTAAAAGTGTTGATGCTTTTTTTACGGCACTGGGCATGTTGTATGATGACCCTGACAAGACGGCCTCAGCCGAGGCTCAGATTTCGATCCTTAAGCAAGGGCGAAGGCCAGTTGAGGTTTACTGTACAGAGTTTCGGAGGTTGGCCCATGATACCCAGTGGAATGACCCAGCCCTGAGACACCAGTACCGAAGAGGTCTTTCTAACCAGATAAAAGACCAACTGGTACAATATCCCTTGCCTGATAGCTTGGATCAGCTCATGCAGTTATCCATCCGGGTGGATAGACGGCTGAGAGAGCGTAGGCTTGAAAGGGAGACCGAGGTTTCCTTCTTTCCCAAGGGAACCTCAGACTCTGAGGAATTTTCCGAGGAGCCTATGCAGATTGGGGCTACCCGCCTCTCCTCGCGTGAGAAGACGCGGAGGAGACAGCAGGGGTTGTGTTTGTACTGTGGGAATAAAGGTCATGTGGTAGTATCATGCCCAGAAAAGCCGGAAAACTTCAGGGCCTGAGGGTGATGGGAAATATCCTGTCAGGCCAGAAGTCAGAATTTCCCAAGAAGACTTTTATCATTCCGGTGACCTTGAAGATCCTCGGTCAAACTGTCAAGACTGAGGCCTTTGTGGACAGTGGGGCCGACGGGGTTTTTATGGACCGCCAATTCGCCCTGAAACACTCTGTTCCCTTAGTACCCTTGGCATTGGAAATTGAGATTTGTGGGTTAAACGGGGAACCATTATCCCAAGGTAAAATTACCTCTTGCACTAGCCAGATTTCTTTGTTTATTGGAGCCACACACTCTGAAAAATTGTCCTTTTATGTGACTGTCTGTACTTTTGCCCCATTGGTGTTGGGGTTACCCTGGTTAAGGGCCCACAATCCTCAATTTGACTGGGTCTCTGGGGAGATTCTTAGTTGGGGTACTGATTGTTTCAGGAGTTGCTTGAGCCTTCCAGTCAGGCTCTCGCAGCTAAGTTTGCCAGGATTGCCAGGGTGTTATGCAGATTTTGCGGACGTGTTCTCCAAAAAAGTTGCAGAGGTACTACCTCCCCATCGTCCCTATGACTGTGCCATTGATTTGTTGCCGAATGCTAATCTTCCCAAGAGCAGGTTGTACTCCCTGTCACGTCCTGAGACTCAGGCTATGGCAGAGTACATTCAGGAGAACTTGGCTAAGGGATTTATCAGACCTTCACAGTCTCCAGTTGGGTCGGGGTTCTTCTTCGTGGGTAAAAAGGACGGTTCGTTGCGACCCTGCATCGACTTCAGGGAATTGAACCGTATCACGATTAAAAACTCATACCCACTGCCTCTCATTTCGGTCTTGTTTGACCAGCTTCGTACTGCCAACATTTTTTCTAAGATTGACCTACGCGGGGCGTACAATCTAATCCGAATAAGAGAGGGGGATGAATGGAAGACTGCCTTTAATACCCACTCAGGGCATTATGAATATTTGGTGATGCCTTTTGGGCTCTGTAATGCCCGGCAGTCTTCCAGGATTTCATGAACGATGTACTCAGGGAATATTTGGATAGATTCTTAGTTGTTTACTTAGATGACATCCTAATCTTCTCCCATTCCCTGGAGGAACATCGGAAGCATGTACGCTTAGTCCTCCAGAAACTCAGAGACCACCGGCTTGGGGCGAAGCTGGAGAAGTGCGAATTTGAAGTTCAGCAAATCGCATTTCTAGGATATATTATCTCCCCAGAAGGTTTCCAAATGGAGGGTTCCAAGGTACAGGCAGTCCTGGATTGGGTGCAGCCCACTAGTTTGAAGGCGCTTCAGCGTTTCCTGGGCTTTGCGAATTTTTATAGACGATTTATCGCTGGATTTTCGTCTATAGTGGCGCCCTTGGTGGCACTCACTAAGAAAGGGGCGGATGTTGCTCACTGGTCTTGTGAGGCTAAAGCGGCTTTTGCCCGTCTCAAAAGGGCATTTGTCTCGGCCAAGGTGCTGCGACACCCAGATCCAGAGCGTCCTTTTGTGGTGGAGGTGGATGCCTCTGAGATGGGTATTGGGGCAGTGCTCTCTCAGATGGGAGTGTCTGATAATCGCCTTCATCCCTGTGCTTACTTTTCCCGTAAATTTTCGCCTGCCGAGATGAATTATGACGTGGGTAACCGGGAATTGTTGGCTATTAAGGATGCACTCGAGGAGTGGAGACACTGGCTTGAGGGGGCTAAGTTTGTGGTCTCAATTCTCACCGACCATAAGAATCTGGCATATTTAGAGTCAGCGAAGCGTCTCAATGCCAGGCAGGCACGATGGGCTTTGTTTTTTGCTCGCAGTTCCCCGATAAACCCGGTGGTAGGGGTTCTTTGACCCCTCGTCAGAGGGGGGTACTGTTAGGGTCTCCTGCCCTGTGCTGCCACGTCGTCATGGCAACCGGGAGACAAGTGCTAGCGGAGTGGCCTGAGCGCAGCTGATACTTCGGTTCGGGTCTTTTGCTGTGCAGTGGTTACAGGCTTTGTGCACGGCAGGGGATCCGGTGCTGGTTTTTGTGCTCACAGTCTGTGAGGTCTGAGTGGGGCGTGGACAGCACCTGCTATATAAGGCCTCTTCTCAGGTTAAGCAGATGCTGCTGAATCTTTGTTGGTTAGTCAGTTCCTTAAAGTTAGCCAGTACTGTGTAGCTTTGTATTTGTTGTTGCTTACTGCAAATAGGCCTTGGGGTTTGGTACTACACTCTGCCAATCCAGACCTAGCAGTAAAACTGGAGTCAGTCGTTTAACTTGCTGAGGTTCTTTTGCTACTCTGTGAACTTAGCAAGTTTGCGGCTGTATTCTCAGACTTGCCTGCCTAAATCCTTTCTCACTGTGCAATGTGTTCAGGTGTCAGTCTAGTGGCAGTAAGCTGAAGTGAGGATTAGGATTGTGGAGACTCTCCTTGTGTCTATCATTCCATCTCTGACTAAGGAGTTTACTGCCACACCCGTTGGTAACCCTTTAGGGTTTTGCTGTTGCCCTTAGCAACAGCATTTCGGGTTCTCTACGTATTAAAACACAACATCTTGCTTTTTCCATCTGAGCATTCCTAATACTAGGGAGACACCCAGTTTCTTAGCCTCTGGGCTTCTCTGTTCACTTTGTGTTTATTTTGTTACCCTATCACCTTCTGTGTATGTAATGTCATATTCCCCAGTCTGTCTGTGAGTTCATTTGTTTTGCATCCCTATCTGTTCAGACACCAGTACATTCCTGCAGGCACTGGTGTGCATAACAGACTGCTGTGATATTTCATCTTCCTCGCAAAGGACTGTTGGACAGTCAATTGCTTACTGGAAGTAGTACAAGTGGTCTTCCGACTTCCCCTCTTGGATGACGATCGACTCCCAGCAGCAACAACAGCAGCGCCAGCAGCAGTAGGCGTTACACTCAAGGATGCATCGGAGGAATCCCAGTTAGGAGAGGACTCGTCAGACTTGACAGTGACATGGCCTGCAGGACTATTGGCTTTCCTGGGTAAGGAGGAAATTGACACTGAGGGAGTTGGTGGTGTGGTTTGCAGGAGCTTGGTTACAAGAGGAAGGGATTTAGTGGTCAGTGGACTGCTTCCGCTGTCACCCAAAGTTTTTGAACTTGTCACTGACTTATGATGAATGCGCTGCAGGTGACGTATAAGGGAGGATGTTCCGAGGTGGTTAACGTCCTTAACCCTACTTATTACAGCTTGACAAAGGCAACACACGGCTTGACACCTGTTGTCCGCATTTGTGTTGAAATAATTCCACACCGAAGAGCTGATTTTTTTAGTATTTTGACCAGGCATGTCAATGGCCATATTCCTCCCACGGACAACAGGTGTCTCTCCGGGTGCCTGACTTAAACAAACCACCTCACCATCAGAATCCTCCTTGTCAATTTCCTCCCCAGCGCCAGCAACACCCATATCCTCATCCTGGTGTACTTCAACAGTGACATCTTCAATTTGACTATCAGGAACTGGACTGCGGGTGCTCCTTCCAGCACTTGCAGGGGGCGTGCAAATGGTGGAAGGCGCAAGCTCTTCCCGTCCAGTGTTGGGAAGGTCAGGCATCGCAACCGACACAATTGGACTCTCCTTGGGGATTTGTGATTTTGAAGAAAGCACAGTTCTTTGCTGTGCTTTTGCCAACTGAAGTCTTTTCTTTTTTCTAGCGAGAGGATGAGTGCTTCCATCCTCATGTGAAGCTGAACCACTAGCCATGAACATAGGCCAGGGCCTCAGCCGTTCCTTGCCACTCTGTGTCGTAAATGGCATATTGGCAAGTTTACGCTTCTCCTCAGACGCTTTTAATTTTGATTTTTGGGTCATTTTACTGAACTTTTGTTTTTTGGATTTTACATGCTCTCTACTATGACATTGGGCATCGGCCTTGGCAGACGACGTTGATGGCATTTCATCATCTCGGCCATGACTAGTGGCAGCAGCTTCAGCACGAGGTGGAAGTGGATCTTGATCTTTCCCTTTAACCTCCACATTTTTGTTCTCCATTTTTTAATGTGTGGAATTATATGCCAGTATCAATAGCAATGGCCTACTACTATATTTACTGCGCAAAACTAAAATGCACCACAGGTATAGAATGTAGATGGATAGTATACTTAATGGATGACGAGTGACGACACAGAGGTAGGTACAGCAGTGGCCTACCGTACTGCTATAAGTATATTATATAGTATACTGGTGGACACTGTCAGCAAACTGCAAAACTGTCTAAAATGCACCACAGGTATAGAATGTAGATGGATAGTATACTTAATGGATGACAAGTGACGACACAGAGGTAGGTACAGCAGTGGCCTACCGTACTGCTATAAGTATATATATAATAAACTGGTGGACACTGTCAGCAAATTGCAAAACTGTCTAAAATGCACCACATGTAAAGAATGTAGATGGATAGTATACTTAATGGATGACGAGTGACGACACAGAGGTAGGTACAACAGTGGCCTACCGTACTGCTATATATAGTATACTGGTGGACACTGTCAGCAAACTGCAAAACTAAAATGCACCACAGGTATAGAATGTAGATGGATAGTATACTTAATGGATGACGACACAGAGGTAGGTACAGCAGTGCACTCTGCACTGTACTCCTCCTATATAATATTAATTATACTGGTGGTCCCCAGTCCCCACAATAAAGCAGCACACTGAGCACAGATATGGAGTGTTTTTCTTCTGGCAGACAACGTATACTGGTGGTCACTGTCAGCAAAACTCTGCACTGTACTCCTGCTATAGCTGCTCCCCAGTCCCCACAATTAAGCAGTGTGAGCACTCAGCACAGATATATTATGCAGCACACTGAGCACAGATATGGTATGGAGCGTTTTTTTCAGGCAGAGAACGGATTAAAACTGGTGGTCACTTATCAGCAAAACTCTGCACTGTACTCCTCCTAACAGCTGCTCCCCAATCTTCCCCACAATTAAGCAAAAGCAATAAACCAATCAACTTCTAGTTCTACAATAAACGGAGAGGACGCCAGCCACGTCCTCTCCCTATCATCTCCAATGCACGAGTGAGAAAATGGCGGCGACGCACGGCTGCTTATATAGAATCCGAATCTCGCGAGAATCCGACAGCGGGATGATGACGTTCGGGCGCGCTCGGGTTAGCCGAGCAAAGCGGGAAGGTTCTAACCTGCCTTGGACCCGTGTAAACAAGGTGAAGTTCGGGGGGGTTCGGTTTCAGAGAAACCGAACCCGCTCATCACTAAAGCATATATGAAAGCGGCTTTCCATATGATCCACTGAGGTGAACCTTACGGATAGAACCACGTACCCTGAATATTGCTTAGTCGAAGGAGTTTGGGTTGACCCCCATCATTTGTGTTTACATAAGGAGTATTCTGAACATTTGTTCTTTGATTTGTGTTTGTTTTGCATAAAATCTCCCTGGAAGTGGACTTGCACAAGGATTTTCCTGTTTGAAAAGTTTTGGACTTTGACCCACACGGATAATATATTTATCTACCATTCATTCATTTAGTTGCAACATCTTGCTGGAACCATCCATTGTGGATTTCACGTTCCGTGAGTTCGGATATGATCGATTCCAGAATCATTCTGAGTTAATCGTTTCACCAAAGAAAATGGGCCTTACATTGCGCCTACAAGTAATGGCACACCAAACACCAATCTTCAGATCATGGAGAGGCACTTCCTTAAATTCGTGGGGATTTACAGTACTCCACAGATGTGTGTTTTGGCTGCTGATACAGGAGGAACCATACCTCATCAGTAAAGAAAGTTTAGTCCAGAATACCCTCACCTTCTTCAGACAAAAAGTCCTGAAACCACCTGCAATACCGAACACGGGCCTGGTGGTCTGTTTCTTTCAGATGATGCACAACAGACACTTTGTATGGGTGGAACCACAACTTCTTTTTCAGAATATCGTGGGTTGTACTCTTCAGCACATTAGCAGCGTAGGGCGACACATGACAGAGAGCAGATACAGCACACCTCCGGGGTGGTGCATCAATGGAAATTCTAATCAAATTATTGATGCAGTGCAGTATTACATCACTATATTCAGTGCACAGTAACTTTTCAGACACCCATACAACAGGTAATATACAGTATACGTATTTTTTTTTTACATTGGAGTTTCAAAGACGGTATTTGTGCCCTGGCCTTTTCCCTTTCTCCCTGAAATATTTTGCATTCCCCACCACTCCTTTGCATCATACATCACACACTGTGTGTTCAACTACCTCACCACCACTCCCTGACACCAGCTAACTGTAATTCTACTCGCAGCGTGACTCCCTGCCACTGCACTTCCTCCACTGTAATTCTCTGTTCAAACACAACCTCTGACCAGTGGCAACCACACAGTGCAGGTAGGGGGAAGGAGGAGGGGGGGAGCTTATTACATTTAAACATACAGTACATGTTATACTGTATGCAACATTTCTAAAACAGAATTAATTGTATTCCCACCAGCCAAGAGTAGTTACCAACCTGATATCTCCATAACTGTTGACAACACGACTATCTACCCTACCCCACAAGCTCGCTGCCTAGGTGACATCCTTGACACTGAACTGTCCTTTGTTCCACACATTCAATCTGTCTCTAAATCATGTTACATGCACCTGCAAAATACGTTCTTGGCTTACACAAGACACTGCAAAAACTCTAATCCATGGACTCATCATCTCCCACATTGATTATTGCTATAGTCTTCTTAATGGTCTTCCCAAGAAAAGATTCTCACCACTATAATCCATTTTGAAAGCAGCTGCAAGGCTAATCTTCCTAGCAAGACGTTCATCATTTGCAGATCCTCTCTGTCAGTCCCTCCATTGGTTGCCCATATTCTTCCGCATTCAATATAAAATACTTCTACTCTCATATAAAACTATAAACCAAACTACACCAACATACAGTATATCTCTTTGCTTTTCTCAAAATGTATCCCAACTCGACCTCTCCGCTCTGCACAAGATCTGCGTCTCTCATCTGCACTGATCACTCACTCCCATTCACAATTGCAAGACTTTCTTCAGGCAGTACCCACCCTATGGAATGCCCTCCCACGCACAATAAGACTCTCCTTTAGTCTCCAAACTTTCAAGCGTTCCCTGAAAACTCACCTATTCAGACGAGCCTATCAAATTTCTGAATCACTCACATAACCTTCAGAATCATTAATATCTAATTACATCCCATCAGGACTGTCTTTGCAATCTGGTGATTGATATGCTATAGATAGAGCTTATTCTTGAGTATCCTTCCTATTTCCCTATAGATTGTAAGCTTGCGAGCAGGGCCTTCCTGCCTCTATGTCTGTCTGTTATTATTACCCAGTTTGTCTTATCACTGTTGATTCAAATTGTAAAGCGCAATGGAATATGCTGCGCTATATAAGAAACTGTAAATAAATAAATAATAAATGTAATATATGTGCTGACTGGTTATCCTGGCAGTGATGTGTGTATTAAGCTGCCATGCGGCACCCGGGACTCATCATTAGGCTTCACTCTCCTCCTAAGCACACCCCAGACTCCTGTGAAACTAGACAATGGGAGTCCTGGGTGCTGCATAACATCTTTATACACAGCGTTGCCAATTCCCGGGATAACCAGCCAGCATATATATTACATACAGCATAACATGTGTGTTAATATGTTTATATGTGCTAAGTGCCCTCACCCTCCACCCCCACCCCGCACTGTATGGTCAGCACTGCAGCTGCCAATAACTTACCCACTGTAATTCTGCTCAATCACCACCACTCCATGATACCAGTCTCACTCACTGTAATTCACGTTACCACCTCTCCCTGGCCTCTTATCTCACCCATTATAATTCCCCCCACTTGTCACCAGTCTGTGATAATATATGTTGCCCACTATAATTCTCCTCACTTACCAAGACTCATTTACCACAACTACCAATCTCTATACCCACTGAAATACTCCTCACTCACTGCTGCTCCCAAACAGCATGCTTCATCCACTGTAATTCCATTCACTCAACACCACTTTCTGGCACCATACCTCTACTGATAGCACCGTACATCACCCTTTAATATACCCCTCACTTTGTCACCTACTATAATCCTCATCACTCACTGACAACAAACTCCACACATAAAACACCCCTCTCACACCATCATTTCCTAACACTATACCTCTCCCATTAAAAATACCCCTCACACTCCACCATCCCCTTACGCCATATATTGCCCATTAAAATACCCATCAGCACTACCTAATAACATACCACATTGATTGAAATACCGCACGCCCTTCAGCACTGCCTAACACTATACATCACCCTTTCAAATATCCCTCACCCAGACCAGTACTAACACAATTTACCCACTGAAATACCTCACTTCCACCACTCCCTAACCTCATAACTTAGTCAGTGTATTTTTCATTAATCACCAGCACTCTAACACTGTGCTTGCCATGTTAGATATACTTCACCAAAATTATTAATATGAAATGGAATAACTGTGCACAGGAAACACACTTTCAAGACATTATTTAGATACAAGCAAAGTTTTTTCTTTTTTTTGTAAATAACATTTTAGAATGCTCCTTTAATGGGGTTTCTGCTGAAAGAGTAATGATTATACATATTCTGCTACACCAGGCAAAAAGGAAATATCACATTAAAAACAGCATACATTGGATAATATACAGGGAGCTTCATTGTAGGTAGACCGTGCCAAATTGGGTCACTGAGCAGATTGTATTTTGATACATCAATCTAACTCTTCCAAGCCAGATGTAATCCCCAGTCCTATGTACTAATAACCCATTGCGTGCTGGACATTGCAGAAATTCATTTATATGGCAGTTTATGAAAGTTAATGAACTCTGGTACCAATATGAGGCTATGCCTAATGCTGATACCAAGGGGGTCATTTTCTGAAACATTCCTGTGAACACAGAATCCATACATTTATGACCTATAATATATTTTGCTCCATAGACTTGGTAAACAGTCAGGTTGGGCTGCCCCAGTGGCCATAGAACTTAGCCACCTAAAGACTCCCGATTACACTAAGATACTGAGGGGTAAATTTACTAAGATGGGAGTTCTATTTAAGATGGGATGTTGCCCATAGCAACCAATCAGATTCCAGGCATTATCTTCTAGAAGGTGCTAGATAAATGAGAAGTAGAATCTGATTGGTTGCTAACATCCAGTGGCGGATCCAGGGGGGGGGGGGGCACCCAGGCACGTGCCCCCCCTGTCATTTAGAAGATTCAACCTCCTCCGTTGTCTCCCGTTCCGCTTGTACAAGTTCCCCTCAGCTACTTTGAGAGCTGAGGATTCAGTAGCCACCTAGCGCTGTGCCCCTCAGCATCAGCGCGCTGGCTCCTCCTGCTGTGTGACCTGGTGCCGGTGGTGATCTCCGTGCTCTGGTCGCGGTCCCGCGGATGTCACGTGGTTTCCGGCCGCGACACAGAGCCTGACTGGGGAGCCGTCTGCGCTGTGCAGTGCGTGCGGGACTCGGGAGTGCAGGGAGGATGCGGCTGTCATTGTGCAGGTGGGCGGGAGAGCAGCAGGCGCCGTGCAGCAGGGTGCATAGAAGAGTGTGTAACTATGTGGCCCAAAATACAGTGGGAAGGGGGGATAGTGTATTAATGTTTTAACATTCTGTGGCTGTGTTTGTGTGTATATGTGTGTGGGTGCATATGTGGTTGTTTGTATATATGTGCTGTGTGTGTATATGTGGCTGGTTGTGCTTATGTGACTGTATACTGTATATGGCTGTCTGTATATGTGACTGTGTGTGTGTGTGTGTGTGTGTGTGTGTGTGTGTGTGTGTGTGTGTGTGTATACTGTATATGGCTGTCTGTATATGTGACTGTGTGTGTGTACACTGTATATGGCTGTCTGTGCATATGTGGCTGTCTGTGTATACTGTATCTGGCTGTCTGTATACAGTATGTGACTGTGTGTGCATATGCAGCTGTCTGTGTACACGTAAACTGTATGTGACTGTGTGTGTGTACTGTATGTGGCTGTCTGTGTATAAGTGACTGTGCATATGTGGCTGTGTGTATATGCGACTATATGTGACAGTGTGTTTACTGTATCTGGTTGTCTGTGTATATGTGACTGTGTGTGTATACTGTATGTGACAGTCTGTGCATATGTGACTGTGTATTGTATGTGTGTCTGTATCTGTGCATATGTGGCTGCGTATATGAGATTGCGTGTGCATATGTGACTGTGTGTGTGTGGCTATTTATGTGTGTGGCTATGTATGTAATTGTGGCTATGTGTGTGTGGCAGGTGCCCTACCAGGCCTGTCCCCGCACACTCGCCCTGTCCCCTACCAGGTCTGTCCCCGCACACTCGCCCTGTCCCCTACCAGGCCTGTCCCCGCACACTCGCCCTGTCCCCTACCAGGCCAGTCCCTGTACACACACCCTGTCCCCTACCAGACCTGTCCCCGCACACTCACCCTGTCCCCTACCAGACCTGTCCCCGCACACTCACCCTGTCCCCTACCAGACCTGTCCCCGCACACTCGCCCTGTCCCCTACCAGGCTTGTCCCTGTACACTCGCCCTGTCCCCTACCAGGTCTGTCCCCGCACACTTGCCCTGTCCCCTACCAGGTCTGTCCCCGCACACTTGCCCTGTCCCCTACCAGGTCTGTCCCCGCACACTCGCCCTGTCCCCTACCAGACCTGTCCCTGTACACACACCCTGTTCCCTACCAGACCTGTCCCCGCACACTCGCCCTGTCCCCTACCAGACCTGTCCCTGTACACACACCCTGTCCCCTACCAGGCTTGTCCTCGCACACTCGCCCTGTCCCCTACCAGGCCTGTCCCCGCACACTCGCCCTGTCCCCTACCAGACCTGTCCCTGTACACACACCCTGTCCCCTACCAGGTCTGTCCCCGCACACCGCCCTGTCCCCTACCAGGCCTGTCCCCGCACACTCGCCCTGTCCCCTACCAGGTCTGTCCCCGCACACTCGCCCTGTCCCCCACCAGACCTGTCCCCGCACACTCGCCCTGTCCCCCACCAGACCTGTCCCTGTACACACACCCTGTCCCCTACCAGGCCTGTCCCTGTACACACACCCTGTCCCCTACCAGGCCTGTCCCTGTACACACACCCTGTCCCCTACCAGGCCTGTCCCTGTACACACACCCTGTCCCCTACCAGACCTGTCCCTGTACACACACCCTGTCCCCTACCAGGCCTGTCCCTGTACACACACCCTGTCCCCTACTAGACCTGTCCCTGTACACACACCCTGTCCCCTACCAGGCCTGTCCCTGTACACTCGCCCTGTCCCCTACTAGACCTGTCCCCGCACACTCGCCCTGTCCCCTACCAGGTCTGTCCCCGCACACTCGCCCTGTCCCCTACCAGGCCTGTCCCTGTACACTCGCCCTGTCCCCTACTAGACCTGTCCCTGTACACACACCCTGTCCCCTACCAGGCCTGTCCCTGTACACTCGCCCTGTCCCCTACTAGACCTGTCCCTGTACACACACCCTGTCCCCTACCAGGCCTGTCCCTGTACACTCGCCCTGTCCCCTACCAGACCTGTCCCTGTACACACACCCTGTCCCCTACCAGGCCTGTCCCCGCTCACTCACCGTCCCCGCACTCTCATCCTGTTACCCACTGTCCTTGTACTCCATGCCCCCAGCGTGAAGAAAACGAGGGCGTGACTCATGGGTATGGCATTCTCTGTGAGGCCAAACCCCTTGTTACAAAGCCACACCCCTTTCACAGGAGCACATGTGCCGAACCCCCCCCTTCCTTCCCCTATTGTGGTGCCCCCCCTGTCATTTTGTTCTGGATCCGCCCCTGCTAACATCCCATCTTAAATAGAACTCCTAAGTGACTTCTTGACAAAGGGGAGAGAGCTCCCTGAAACGCGTTGAAGCTGTCCAGGCATCCATTCTCCAGGATTTGGTGATTCAAGTGTTCTCGGACGTTTCACACTTACCAGACTGCAGTCGGTTGTGTGAGGATTGCTTGATTTCATCAGCCACCGATGTCTACTCTCCTGTGAAGTATATGGAGCAATTCGTTTTATATTTTGTATGTGTATATGATTCCATTTTTGGATACTTTGCCTGCCGAACCTGTTTTGGGAAGTTACCTACCTGAGACAAGATTGATGGAGATAAAGATACCTTTATGGGAAAGCGAAACAGGAATCTGATGTAAGTGTCCACGTTTTGGGGAGTGTTTTGTGACGAGTGGTTGAAGCTTTATTGATAAAAGATACCTTTATATATGTGGGACAGAAATATCCTGTAAGTGTTTTTCCAAGAGAGACTTTGGCCAAAATTTACTAAAAAATCGAGTTTGTCCGATTTGTGTTTTATTTTCTAAGTCCCAACACGGGAATTCACTAAGCACAAATCTCGGCAGTGTTTGGACTATTCGTAATGGTTTGAATGACAAAGGGGGTCATTCTGAGTTGTTCGCTCGTTATTTTTTTCTCGCAACGGAGCGATTAGTCGCTAATGCGCATGCGCAATGTCTGCAGTGCGACTGCGCCAAGTAAATTTGCTATGCAGTTAGGTATTTTACTCACGGCATTACGAGATTTTTTCTTCGTTCTGGTGATTGTAATGTGATTGACAGGAAGTGGGTGTTTCTGGGCGGAAACAGGCCGTTTTATGGGAGTGTGCGAAAAAACGCTACAGTTTCTGGGAAAAACGCGGGAGTGGCTGGAGAAACGGAGGAGTGTCTGGCCGAACGCTGGGTGTGTTTGTGACGTCAAACCAGGAACGAAACTGACTGAACTGATCGCAGATGCCGAGTAAGTCTGGAGCTACTCAGAAACTGCTAAGAAGTGTCTATTCGCAATTCTGCTAATCTTTCGTTCGCAATTTTACTATGCTAAGATTCACTCCCAGTAGGCGGCGGCTTAGCGTGTGCAATGCTGCTAAAAGCAGCTTGCGAGCGAACAACTCGGAATGACCCCCAAAGTTCAGAAATACGAATTAATAGACCATCGGTCAAACGCGGCTGTTATTTCCTACAACACGGGTATTCACTATTCATTCGTATTTGGGTGTTAGTCTCTGAGTGCTCAAGTGCGGGTGTATTTTTTTGCGATTCGTTAAAAAAAGCAGCAAAAAAATAGACCTGCTTTTTCCAGGCGAGTTTGGATAATCATGCACGGATCAGTGAGATCTGTGCATGGTTATCTATGGGAAAGGGTCTGTTTACTGTAAAAACTTGAAAAAAAATTGCGTGGGGTCCCCCCTCCTAAGCCAAACCAGCCTCGAGCTCTTTGAACCAGTCCTGGTTGCAAAAATATAGGGAAAAAATTGACAGGAGTTCCCCCATATTTGAACAACCAGCACCGGGCTCTGCACCTGGTCCTGGTACCAAAAATATGGGGGACAAAAAGCGTAGGGGTCCCCCGTATTTTTAACACCAGCACCGGGCTCCACTAGTCAGAGAGATAATGCCACAGCCGGGGGACACTTTTATATAGGTCCCTGCGGCCCTGGCATTAAATCACTAACTAGTCACCCCTGGCCGGGGTACCCTGGAGGAGTGGGGACCCCTTAAATCAAGGGGTCCCCCCCCTCCAGGCACCCAAGGGCCAGGGGTGAAGCCCGAGGCTGTCCCCCCCATCCAAAGGCTGCGGATGGGGGGGCTGATAGTCATGTGTAAAAAAAAGAATATTGGCCCTCATTCCGAGTTGATCGGTCGCAAGGCGAATTTAGCAGAGTTACACACGCTAAGCCGCCGCCTATTGGGAGTGAATCTTAGCTTCTTAAAATTGCGACCGATGTATTCGCAATATTGCGATTACTAACTACTTAGCAGTTTCAGAGTAGCTCCAGACTTACTCTGCCTGTGCGATCAGTTCAGTGCTTGTCGTTCCTGGTTGACGTCACAAACACACCCAGCGTTCGCCCAGGCACTCCCACCGTTTCTCCGGCCACTCCTGCGTTTTTTCCGGAAACGGTAGCGTTTTCAGCCACACGCCCCTGAAACGCCGTGTTTCCGCCCAGTAACACCCATTTCCTGTCAATCACATTACGATCGCCGGAGCGAAGAAAAAGCCGTGAGTAAAAATACTTTCTTCATAGTAAAGTTACTTGGCGCAGTCGCAGTGCGAACTTTGCGCATGCGTACTAAGCGGATTTTCACTGCGATGCGATGAAAAAGAACGAGCGAACAACTCGGAATGAGGGCCATTGTTTTTTGTAGCATCTACTACAAGTCCCAGCAAGCCTCCCCCGCAAGCTGGTACTTTGAGAACCACAAGTACCAGCATGCGGGGGGGAAACGGGCCCGCTGGTACCTGTAGTACTACTACAAAAAAAAATACCCAAATAAAAACAGAACTCGCACACCTTGAAAGTAAAACTTTATTACATACATGCACACCTACATTCACACATACTTACCTATGTTCACACGAGGGTCGGTCCACTTCTCCAAGTAGAATCCATGGGGTACCTGTGAATAAAATTATACTCACAAAAATCCAGTGTAGATCGGTCTTCTTCTGAGCTTGTAATCCACGTACTTGGCAAAAAAACAAACCGAAAAACCCGAACCACGCACTGAAAGGGGTTTGTTTTTTTGCCAAGTACGTGGATTACAAGCTCAGAAGAGGACCGATCTACACTGGATTTTTGTGAGTATAATTTTATTCACAGGTACCCCATGGATTCTACTTGGAGAAGTGGACCGACCCTCGTGTGAACATAGGTAAGTATGTGTGAATGTAGGTGTGCATGTATGTAATAAAGTTTCTCTAACGTCCTAGTGGATGCTGGGGACTCCGTAAGGACCATGGGGAATAGACGGGCTCCGCAGGAGACATGGGCACTTTAAGAAAGAATTTCGATTCTGGTGTGCTCTGGCTCCTCCCTCTATGTCCCTCCTCCAGACCTCAGTTTGAACCTGTGCCCGGACGAGCTCGGTGCTATTCAGTGAGCTCTCCTGAGCTTGCTGTAAGAAAGTATTTTGTTAGGTTTTTTATTTTCAGGGAGCTCTGCTGGCAACAGACTCCCTGCATCGTGGGACAGAGGGGAGAGAAGCAGCCCTACTCTCTGAAGATAGGTCCTGCTTCTTAGGCTACTGGACACCATTAGCTCCAGAGGGATCGTACACAGGATCTCACCCTCGTCGTCCGATCCCAGAGCCGCGCCGCCGTCCCCCTCGCAGAGCCGGAAGACAGAAGCCGGGTGAGCATAAGAAGCAAGAAGACTTCGAAATCGGCGGCAGAAGACTCCAGTCTTCACTGAGGTAGCGCACAGCACTGCAGCTATGTGCCATTGCTCCCACACACACCTGCTGCGCAGGGAGGGGCGCCCTGGGCAGCAATTGGGACCTCTTTGCAAAAGTTTAGCATATATACAGTTGGGCACTGTATATATGTATGAGCCCCCGCCAAGAAAATGTATATTTAAGCGGGACAGAAGCCCGCCGTCGAGGGGGCGGGGCTTCTTCCTCAGCACTTACCAGCGCCATGTTTTTCTCCACAGCACCGCTGAGATGAAGCTCCCCAGCCTCTCCCCTGCAGATACATGGTAGAAGAGGGTAAAAAGAGGGGGGGGGGGGCACATAATTAGGCGCAAAAATCATTATAAACAGCAGCTACTGGGTTAACATTAAGTTACTGTGTTATTCCTGGGTTAATAGCGCTGGGGTGTGTGCTGGCATACTCTCTCTCTGTCTCTCCAAAGGGCCTTGTGGGGGAATTGTCTTCAGATGAGCATTCCCTGAGTGTGTGGTGTGTCGGTACGTGTGTGTCGACATGTCTGAGGTAAAAGGCTCCCCTAAGGAGGAGATGGAGCAAATATATGTGTGAGGGGTGTCTCCGTCGACAACGCCGACACCTGTTTGGATATGTGTAATTAAGTGCTAAGGTGAATTTATTGCACAAAAGATTAGAGAACAGACAGGGAATCTACCTATGTCTGTCCCTATGTCGCAGAGACCTTCAGAGTCTCTCAATGCTCACTATCCAAAATAATAGACACTGATATCGACACGGAGTCTGACTCCAGGGTCGACTATGATAATGCAAAGTTACAGCCAAAATGGCAGGAAAGTATTCAATATATGATTATTGTAATAAAGGATGATTTGCATATCACTGATGACTCATCTGTCCCTGACACATGGGTACACATGTTTAAGGGGAAGAAAGCTGAGGTAAATTTCCCTCCTCTCATGATGAAAAAGAGCGGGAATCTCCAGACAAGAGACTGCTGTTTCCCACAAAGAATTCTCAGGGAGTATCCTTCCCCTACTAGGGCCAGGATAAGATGGGAATCTTCCCCTAGGGTGTCACGTTTGCCCAAAAGGTAGCCCTGACTTAACAGCTATCCTCAGGGATCCTGCAGATAGCGTGCCCATTCTGGTACACTACTCAGACCAGCAATTGTGTCGGCATGGGTTTATAGCGCTGTAGCAGCGTGGACAGGTACCTTTTCAGCAGAGATTGAGACCCTAGTATGTATATATATATATGTATATATATATATAGATATATATATTAAAGATGCTGTCTTAAGATATATATATATATATATATATATAAAACATGCCCAAAAAGGCATTAGTCTACTGGGTTCTAGAGTCAACGCTATGTCGATTTCTGCTTGACGTGTCCTGTAGATATGCAATGGACAGGTGATGCCGACTTAAGAGGCATATGGAAGGCTGAGGACTGTGTGGAGAAGGGATCTCGGACCTGATCTCCACAGCTATGGATGGTAATTCTGATCTTTTGCCTTATATTCCTGCACAGCCTAGGAAAGCACGACATTTCGATCACAAAGAAACAAGAAAATGCAGCCTTTCGATCACAAAGAAACAAGAAAGTCCGAGGTACGTCCTTTCTTGCCAGAGGCAGGGGCAGAGGAAAGAAGCTGCACAACACAGCTAGTTCCCAGGAACAGAAGTACTCCCCGGCCTCTACAAAATACAAAATCCACCGCATGTCGCTGGGGCTCCACAGGCGAAGCTAGGCCCGGTGGCGGCACGTCTTCGTAATTTCAGCCACAAGTGGGTTCACTCCCTGTTGGATCCCTGGGCAATATTGTGTCTCAGGGATACAAGCTGGACTTTGAGGAGATGCCCCCTCACCGACGGCCCTGCCGGCTTCCCCCCACGAGAGGGAAATAGTGTTAACTGCAATTCACAAATTGTATCTTCAACAGGTGGTGGTCAAGGTTCCCCTCCTTCAACAAGGAGGGGGTTATTATTCGACCATGTTGTAGTCCCGAAACCGGACGGTTCGGTCAGACCCATATTGAATTTAAAATCCCTGAACATATACCTGAAAGGGTTCAAGTTCAAGATGGAATCGCTAAGAGCGGTCATAGCAAGCCTGAAAGGGGGAGATTTTATGGTGTCTCTGGACATAAAGGATGCATACCTTCATGTCCCCGTTTATCAACCTCATCAGGCGTACCTCAGATTTGCGGTACAGGATTGTCATTACCAATTTCAGACGTTGCCGTTTGGTCTCTCCACGGCCCCGAGAATCTTCACCAAGGTAATGGCGGAAATTATGGTGCTCCTGCAGAAGCAAGGTGTCACAATTATCCCATACTGGGACGATCTCCTCATAAAAGCGAGATCAAGAGAGCAGTTGCTGAACAGCGTTTCACTTTCTCTGGAAGTGTAACGGCAACACGGCTGGATTCTAAATATTCCAAAGTCGCAGTTGGTTCCTACGGCTCATCTGCCTTTTCTAGGCATTATTCTAGACAAAAGGGTTTATCTCCCGATAGAGAGAGCTCAGGAGCTCATGACACTGGTCAGGAACCTATTAAAACCAAAACAGGTGTCAGTGCATCACTGCACTCGAGTCCTGGGAAGGATGGTGGCATCATACAAGGCCATTCCCTTCGGCAGGGTCCATGTGAGGGCCTTTCAATGGGACTTACTGGACAAGTGGTCCGGATCACATCTTCAGATGCATCGGGCCAGGGTGTCTCTCCTGTGGTGGCTGCAGAGTGCTCATCTTCTCGAGGGCCGCAGATTCGGCATTCAGGACTGGATCCTGGTGACCACGGATGCAAGCCTCCGAGGGTGGGAAGCAGTCACACAGGAAAAAAAAAAAAAAGTTCCAAGCTCTGTGGGTAAGTCAGGAGACTTGCCTTCACATCAACATCCTGGAACTAAGGGCCATATACAACGCCCTACGTCAAGCGGAGACCCTGCTTCGCGACCAACCGGTTCTGATTCAGTCAGAAGCCACCCAAATTCTTCGCTGGGCGGAGAATCACGTAAGCGCACTGTCAGCAGTGTTCATCCCGGGAGTGGACAACTGGGAAGCAGACTTCCTCAGCAGGCACGACCTCCACCCGGGAGAGTGGGGACTTCATCAAGAAGTCTTCACGCAGATTGCAAGTCGGTGGGAACTGCCACAGGTGGATATGATGGCATCCCGCCTCAACAAAAAGCTACAGAGGTATTGCGCCAGGTCATGAGACCCTCAGGCGATAGCTGTGGACGCACTGGTGACACCGTGGGTGTTCCAGTCGGTCTATTTATTTCCTCCTCTTCCTCTCATACCCAAGGTGCTGAGGATAATAAGAAAAAGAGGAGTGAGAACAATCCTCATCCACGAAGGACCTGGTATCCAGATCTGCAAGAAATGCTCACAGAGTACCCGCGGCCTCTTCCTCTAAGACAGGACCTGTTGCAACAGGGGCCCTGTCTGTTCCAAGACTTACCGCGGCTGCGTTTGACAGCATGGCGGTTGAACGCAGGATCCTAGCAGAAAAGGGCATTCCGGACGAGGTCATTCCTACGCGGATAAAGGCTAGGAAGGACGTGACAGCTAAACATTATCACCGTATATGGCGAAAATATGTTTCTTGGTGTGAGGCCAGGAATGCTCCTACAGAGGAATTCCAGCTGGGCCGTTTCCTTCACTTCCTACAGTCAGGAGTGAATTTGGGCCTAAAATTGGGTTCCATTAAGGTCCAGATTTCGGTCCTATCCATTTTCTTTCGAAAAGAGTTGGCTTCTCTACCAGAAGTTCAGACGTTTGTAAGGGAGTGCTGCATATACAGCCTCCTTTTGTGCCTCCAGTGGCACCTTGGGATCTTAACGTGGTGTTAAGTTTCCTGAAATCACACTGGTTTGATCCACTTAAAATGGTGGAGTTAAAATATCTCACGTGGAAAGTGGTCATGCCATTAGCCTTGGCTTCGGCTAGGCGTGTGTCAGAATTAGCGGCTTTGTCACATAAAAGCCCTATCTGGTTTTCCATATGGATAGAGCAGGATTACGGACCCGTCCACAATTTCTGTCAAAAGTGGTGTAATCTTTTCATATGAACCAACCTATTGTGGTGCCTGTGGCTACTCGTGACTTGGAGGATTCCGAGTTACTGGATGTGGTCAGGGCTTTGAAGGTTTATGTAGCCAGAACGGCTAGAGTCAGGAAAACGGAGTCACTGTTTATCCTGTATGCATCCAACAAGCTGGGTGCTCCTGCTTCAAAGCAAACTATTGCTCGCTGGATCTGTAACACGATTCAGCAGGCTCATTCTGTGGCTGGATTGCCGCTGCCAAAATCAGTTAAGCCCATTCCACTAGGAAGTTGGGCTCTTCTTGGGCGGCTGCCCGAGGGTTATCGGCATTACAGCTATGCCGAGCTGCTACTTGGTCAGGTTCAAACACTTTTGCAAAGTTCTACAAGTTTGATACCCTGGCTGAGGAGGACCTATTGTTTGCTCAATCGGTGCTGCAGAGTCATCCGCACTCTCCCGCCCGTTTGGTAGCTTTGGTATAATCCCCATGGTCCTTACGGAGTCCCCAGCATCCACTAGGACGTTAGAGAAAATAAGTTTTTACTTACCGGTAAATCTATTTCTCGTAGTCCGTAGTGGATGCTGGGCGCCCGTCCCAAGTGCGGACTTTTTCTGCAATACTTGTATATAGTTATTGCTGTAATAAGGGCTATGTTATTGTTGCATCAGGGTTGAACTGATGCTCTGTTGTTTGTTCATACTGTTGACTGGGTAAGTTTATCACAAGTTATACGGTGTGATTGGTGTGGCTGGTACAGAGGCGTAACTAGGGTTTTTGGAGCCCAGGGCAAGATCAATAATGGCGCCCCCCCCCCCCCCCCAAAAAAAAAAAAATTTTTTTTCTTAATAACAATAATAAATTAATAAAATGATAATAAAAAAAAAATACAAAAGGAAAGTATGTGCAGACGCCACCGGTGTCACTGCATATAAAGATGTCAGGGTGTGTATGTATGTGTATGTAGGTGCAGTGGTCGAAGTTGAATTTTTGAAGGTGGAATGAAAGAGTGCAGATAGCAATTATGCGCGCTCCGGAAAAGGGGCGTTGTCACTCAAAAGGGGCGTGCCCTTCAGTGTAGTAGGACCCCTTATACTATCTAGTACTGGTGCCCCTTTCACATTATAGCACACGGTATGAGCCGAAATTCACATTATAGCACACAGTGGGGTATATTTACTAAGATTCGTAATTTCCGAAAATAGGTCAAAGTTCAATCACGAATGACATCGACAGTGTAAAACTGCAACTTTTTGAATTGATTACGATGGATTTACTAAGCTGTCGTATTCGTATTTTTCTTGGCTTCCGATGTCGATGTCATTCGTTTTTTTTTACCTATTTTTACGGCAGTGATTAGCAAAACACTGCCGTTTTTTTTTACAATCAATCTCGGCCGGATCTGTGTGATCCGTGCTGGGGTTCTTATTTTTTTTTTTTTTAATTAAACAATGTAAAATCCCCCAAAAAAATGCGTGGGGTCCCCCCTCCTAAGCATAACCAGCCTCGGGCTCTTTGAGCCGATCCTGGTTGCAGAAATATGGGGAAAAAATTGACAGGGGTTCCCCCATATTTAAGCAACCAGCATCGGGCTCTGCGCCTGGTCCTGGTTCCAAAAATACGGGGGACAAAAAGAGTAGGGGTCCCCCGTATTTTTAAAACCAGCACCGGGCTCCACTAGCTGGACAGATAATGCCACAGCCGGGGGTCACTTTTATACAGTGCCCTGCGGCCGTGGCATCAAAAATCCAACTAGTCACCCCTGGCCGGGGTACCCTGGGGGAGTGGGGACCCCTTCAATCAAGGGGTCCCCCCCCCCAGCCACCCAAGGGCCAGGGGTGAAGCCCGAGGCTGTCCCCCCCCATCCAATGGGCTGCGGATGGGGAGGCTGATAGCCATTTGTGATAATGAAAAGATATTGTTTTTAGTAGCAGTACTACAAGTCCCAGCAAGCCTCCCCCGCATGCTGGTACTTGGAGAACCACAAGTACCAGCATGCGGCGGAAAAACGGGCCCGCTGGTACCTGTAGTACTACCACTAAAAAAATACCCAAAAAAACACAAGACACACACACCGTGAAAGTATAATTTTATTACATACATACACACATACATACATACTTACCTTATGTTCTCACGCAGGTCGGTCCTCTTCTCCAGTAGAATCCAAGGGGTACCTGTTGAAGAAATTCTACTCACCAGATCCATGGGTCCAGGCTCCTCGGCAAATCCAGGGTTAATCCACGTACTTGAATAAATAAAAAAAAACGGTGTCCCGACCACGAACTGAAAGGGGACCCATGTTTGCACATGGGTCACCTTCCCACGAATGCCAGAAACCCACTTTGACTTCTGTCTAAGTGGGTTTCTTCAGCCAATCAGGGAGTGCCACGTTGTAGCACTCTCCTGATCAGCTGTGTGCTGCTGTCCTCACTGACAGGCAGCACGCGGCAGTGTTACAATGTAGCGCCTATGCGCTACATTGTAACCAATGATGGGAACTTTCTGCCCTGCGGTTGACCTAAAGTGACGTCACCGCTGAGCAGAAAGTTCCCATCATTGGTTACAATGTAGCGCATAGGCGCTACATTGTAACACTGCCGTGTGCTGCCTGTCAGTGAGGACAGCAGCACACAGCTGATCAGGAGAGTGCTACAACGTTGCACTCCCTGATTGGCTGAAGAAACCCACTTAGACAGAAGTCAAAGTGGGTTTCTGGCATTCGTGGGAAGGTGACCCATGTGCAAACATGGGTCCCCTTTCAGTTCGTGGTCGGGACACCGTTTTTTTTTTTTTTCAAGTACGTGGATTAACCCTGGATTTGCCGAGGAGCCTGGACCCATGGATCTGGTGAGTAGAATTTCTTCAACAGGTAGCCCTTGGATTCTACTGGAGAAGAGGACCGACCTGCGTGAGAACATAAGGTAAGTATGTATGTATGTGTGTATGTATGTAATAAAATTATACTTTCACTGTGTGTGTTTAGTGTTTTTTGGGGTATTTTTTTAGTGGTAGTACTACAGGTACCAGCGGGCCCGTTTTTCCGCCGCATGCTGGTACTTGTGGTTCTCCAAGTACCAGCATGCGGGGGAGGCTTGCTGGGACTTGTAGTACTGCTACTAAAAACAATATCTTTTATTTTACAACAAAGGCTATCAGCCCTCCCATCCGCAGCCCATTGGATGGGGGGGGGGACAGCCTCGGGCTTCACCCCTGGCCCTTGGGTGGCTGGGGGGGGGGGACCCCTTGATTGAAGGGGTTCCCACTCCCCCAGGGTACCCCGGCCAGGGGTGACTAGTTGGATTTTTGATGCCACGGCCGCAGGGCGCTGTATAAAAGTGACCCCCGGCTGTGGCATTATCTGTCCAGCTAGTGGAGCCCGGTGCTGGTTTTAAAAATACGGGGGACCCCTACTCTTTTTGTCCCCCGTATTTTTGGGACCAGGACCAGGCGCAGAGCCCGATGCTGGTTGCTTAAATATGGGGGAACCCCTGTCATTTTCCCCCCCATATTTCTGCAACCAGGATCGGCTCAAAGAGCCCGAGGCTGGTTATGCTTAGGAGGGGGGACCCCACGCAATTTTTTTGGCAAAAATAAGCACTTTCCCACCCCTTCCCACTGATATACATGCACGGATCTCATGGATCCCTGCATGCATCTCAAATCACGGGGAAAAAAAGCAGGTCTGTTTTTTTTTAGGACTTTTTTACGAGTTGTAATTTTTCACGGCAGTGTTTTGTGTTTTTTTGCTTTGCACTTCTTAGTAAATGACCGAGATTCATATCTAAACAGGCGTAATTTGACCGATGGTGTATTCATTCGTAATTTTTTACCTGAACTAGCAAAAAATTACGAATGCCCTCATCACTGCCGTGATTAGTGTTTAGTAAATGACCGAGATTAACCGAGATGACACTTTGAAGAAAAAACGGCATCTCGGTCAAAATCGGGAGCTTAGTAAATATACCCCAGTGCTTTTTTTTTCCGTGATTTGAGATGCATGCAGGGATCCATGAGATCCGTGCATGTATATCAGTGGGAAGGGGTGGGAAAGTGCTTATTTTTGCCAAAAAAATTGCGTGGGGTCCCCCCTCCTAAGCATAACCAGCCTCGGGCTCTTTGAGCCGATCCTGGTTGCAGAAATATGGGGAAAAAAATGACAGGGGTTCCCCCATATTTAAGCAACCAGCATCGGGCTCTGCGCCTGGTCCTGGTCCCAAAAATACGGGGGACAAAAAGAGTAGGGGTCCCCCGTATTTTTAAAACCAGCACCGGGCTCCACTAGCTGGACAGATAATGCCACAGCCGGGGGTCACTTTTATATAGTGCCCTGCGGCCGTGGCATCAAAAATCCAACTAGTCACCCCTGGCCGGGGTACCCTGGGGGAGTGGGGACCCCTTCAATCAAGGGGTCCCCCCCCCCAGCCACCCAAGGGCCAGGGGTGAAGCCCGAGGCTGTCCCCCCCCATCCAATGGGCTGCGGATGGGAGGGCTGATAGCCTTTGTTGTAAAATAAAAGATATTGTTTTTAGTAGCAGTACTACAAGGCCCAGCAAGCCTCCCCCGCATGCTGGTACTTGGAGAACCACAAGTACCAGCATGCGGCAGAAAAACGGGCCCGCTGGTACCTGTAGTACTACTACTAAAAAAATACCCAAAAAAAGACAAGACACACACACCGTGAAAGTATAATTTTATTACATACATACACACATACATACATACTTACCTATGGCCCCACGCAGGTCGGTCCTCTTGTCCAGTAGAATCCAAGGGTACCTGTTGAATAAATTATACTCACGAGATCCAGGGGTCCAGGCTCCTCGGCAAATCCAGGGTTAATCCACGTACTTGTTAAAAATAAAAAAACGGTATCCCGACCACGAACTGAAAGGGGACCCATGTTTGCACATGGGTCACCTTCCCACGAATGCCAGAAACCCACTTTGACTTCTGTCTAAGTGGGTTTCTTCAGCCAATCAGGGAGTGCCACGTTGTAGCACTCTCCTGATCAGCTGTGTGCTCTTGTCCTCACTGACAGGCAGCACACGGCAGTGTTACAATGTAGCGCCTATGCGCTACATTGTAACCAATGCTGGGAACTTTCTGCCCTGCGGTTGACCTAAAGTGACGTCACCGCTGAGCAGAAAGTTCCCAGCATTGGTTACAATGTAGCGCATAGGCGCAACATTGTAACACTGCCGTGTGCTGCCTGTCAGTGAGGACAAGAGCACACAGCTGATCAGGAGAGTGCTACAACGTGGCACTCCCTGATTGGCTGAAGAAACCCACTTAGACAGAAGTCAAAGTGGGTTTCTGGCATTCGTGGGAAGGTGACCCATGTGCAAACATGGGTCCCCTTTCAGTTCGTGGTCGGGATACCGTTTTTTTATTTTTAACAAGTACGTGGATTAACCCTGGATTTGCCGAGGAGCCTGGACCCCTGGATCTCGTGAGTATAATTTATTCAACAGGTACCCTTGGATTCTACTGGACAAGAGGACCGACCTGCGTGGGGCCATTGGTAAGTATGTATGTATGTGTGTATGTATGTAATAAAATTATACTTTCACGTTGTGTGTGTCTTGTCTTTTTTTGGGTATTTTTTTAGTGGTAGTACTACAGGTACCAGCGGGCCCGTTTTTCCGCCGCATGCTGGTACTTGCGGTTCTCCAAGTACCAGCATGCGGGGAGGCTTGCTGGGACTTGTAGTACTGCTACTAAAAACAATATCTTTTATTTTACAACAAAGGCTATCAGCCCTCCCTTCCGCAGCCCATTGGATGGGGGGGGGACAGCCTCGGGCTTCACCCCTGGCCCTTGGGTGGCTGGGGGGGGGGGACCCCTTGATTGAAGGGGTCCCCACTCCCCCAGGGTACCCCGGCCAGGGGTGACTAGTTGGATTTTTGATGCCACGGCCGCAGGGCGCTGTATAAAAGTGACCCCCGGCTGTGGCATTATCTGTCCAGCTAGTGGAGCCCGGTGCTGGTTTTAAAAATACGGGGGACCCCTACTCTTTTTGTCCCCCGTATTTTTGGGACCAGGACCAGGCGCAGAGCCCGATGCTGGTTGCTTAAATATGGGGGAACCCCTGTCATTTTTCCCCCCATATTTCTGCAACCAGGATCGGCTCAAAGAGCCCGAGGCTGGTTATGCTTAGGAGGGGGGACCCCACGCAATTTTTTTAGCAAAAATAAGCACTTTCACACCCCTTCCCACTGATATACATGCACGGATCTCATGGATCCCTGCATGCATCTCAAATCACGGATAAAAAAAGCAGGTCTGTTTTTTTTTAGGACTTTTTTACGAGTTGTAATTTTTCACGGCAGTGTTTTGTGTTTTTTTGCTTTGCACTTCTTAGTAAATGACCGAGATTCATACTTAAACAGCCGCGTTTTGACCGATGGTGTATTCATTCGTAATTTTTTACCTGAACTAGCAAAAAATTACGAATGCCCTCATCACTGCCGTGATTAGTGTTTAGTAAATGACCGAGATTTACCGAGATGACACTTTGATGAAAAAACGGCATCTCGGTCAAAATCGGGAGCTTAGTAAATATACCCCAGTATGAGCCGAAATTCACATTACCCCACATGGTATGAGCCAAAATTCACATTATAGCACACGGTATGAGCCGGAATTCACATTATAGCACACGGTATGAGCCAAAATTCACATTACTCCACATGGTATGAGCCAAAATTCACATTTCCCCACATGGTATGAGCAGAAATTCACATTACAGCACACGGTATGAGCCGAAATTCACATTACAGCACACGGAATGAGCCAAAATTCACATTACCCCACATAGTATGAGCCGAAATTCACATTATAGCACACGGTATTAGCCAAAATTCACGTTACAGCACATGATATGAGCCAAAATTCCCATTATAGAGTTAGGGGATCCTACCCCCAGAATTAACATGGCCTGTGTGGCACTATGATGAGGGGAGCCCACCCCCTTAATAGACTAATTGCAGAGTTTAGCAGCGGAAGGGCTGCAGCGGTTTCTCACCCCAAGCTGCGGCGCTTCTGCCACCTCCGACACTCCACATCTTCGGCACCACCCGGGATGCAGAGCACCGCACCGGGTATGCACCCTTTTCAGTGTGGCCTGCTGCGCTCCGAAGGGGTTCTTGTTTCATGCTGCAGGATCCCGATGTGCGCCTTCCTCCCCGCTGTTACTGTCACGGTAAGCATTAGTATCGTTTACCGCAGAGGCCATTTTCTGAGGCATATGTGTTAAACCTCAGGAACTGAGATGCCCTTCTCACCATACAGCTGTGTGGCCGAGCCGGGCGGGGGGACAGCCAGCAGCAGCATGCCGGATATCAGCAGCAGAGGGTGCGGGCTGTACATACTTGAGGCAGCTGGATATTCAACAGTGCTGAAAGCCTCCGGAGCCCGCACCCCCGGAGCTGCAGTACACCGGCAGAGGACACCCATCCCCCGAACCCTGCGTAGCCCAAAGCCGGAGATCAGCAGCATGTTGAACGCGGAAGCAGAAGCTGCTTATTGCCGGTCAGCATGCTGCTGATCTCCGGCTTTGGGCTCCGCATGTGCATTACAGCCCCCACCCTCGGCTGCTGATATCCGGCATGCTGCCCCTGCTGCTGGCTTTCCACCCGCCCGGCTCACCCACCCAGCTGGATGGTGAGTGAGAAGGGCATCTCAGTGCCCGTGGTTTAATACATATCTCTCTTCGGTAAATGGCCATTAGTACATCCCACACACACTGATTACACACACACAGACTGGCCACCCCCAAATCCTACACACACCCACTCAGACTACACACACACACATCCTCATACTTTCCTCTCCCCCACACACACACTGGACTGCAAAAATTTACACACACTGACACTGTTACACACACACACAATTAACACACACTCACACTGTCCCACACACACAATTAACACACACGCACACTGTCCCACACACCAGTGGCGTGCGGTGAGGTCAGTGGCGTGCGGTGAGGCACTACAGCCATAATGTCCGCCGAATCCTGTCGATGAACCCTACCGCCACCGAGCCAATGCCCGCCACTGCCTCTGAGCCGATGCCCGCTGCCACCACCAATGGCTTACAAACTCGCCCACCATCAACTGACCCAGCCCTCCGCCACTAATTTGCAACTCAGTCCAAAGTCGCCAATGCCCGCTGCCTGCCTGCTCATCATACTTGTGATATATTGTACATTTTTATAGAAAAAAATAATAATCAGTGTTTGGGACTGGGAAGGGAGTGGGAGGAGGACATGAATGCAATTTTGTTGTCCAGGGTTTCCATTAACTTAATGGAGAAGGGTCTGAATGGGTTAAAAATGTAAAAAAAAACTGCGTGAGGTCCCCCTCCTAAGTATAACCAGCCTCGGGCCCTTTGAGCCGGTCCTGGTTGTTTAAATACTGGGAAAAAATTGGACAGGGGTTCCCCGTATTTAGACAACCAGCATCGGGCTCTTAGTCCGGTCCTGGTTCCAAAAATACGGGGGACAAAAGATGTAGGGGTCCCCCCGTATTTTTAAAACCAGCACCGGGCTCCACTAGCCAGGGACATAATGCCACAGCCGGGGGACACATTTATGTAGGTCCCTGCGGCCGTGGCATTACCCCCCCAACTAGTCACCACTGGCCGGGGTTCCCTGGAGGAGTGGGGACCCCTTAAATCAAGGGGTCAACCCCCCTCCAGGCACCCAAGGACCAGGGGTGAAGCCCGAGGCTGACCCCCCCATCCGTGGGCTGTGGATGGGAGGCTGATAGCCATGTAAGTAAAAAAAGAATATTGTTTTTTGTTGTGGAACTACAAGGCCCAGAAAGCCTCCCCCGCTTGCTGGTACTTGGAGAACCTCAAGTACCAACATGCAGGGAAATAACGGGCCCGCCGGTACCTGTAGTTCTACAACAGAAAAAATACCCAAATAAAAACACAACTCACACACCGTGACAGTAAAAATTTATTAAAGCACACTGACACACTCACACATACTTACCTATATCCCACGCCGGTCACGTCCACTTGTCCAGTAGAATCCAATAGGGGTAGCTGTAAAAATGAGAGACACATTACTTACCTACATCCCACGCCGGTCACGTCCACTTGTCCAGTAGAATCCAGTAGGGGAATCTGTAAAAATGAGAGACAGATTACTTACCTACATCCCACGCCGGTCACGTCCACTTGTCCAGTAGAATCCAGTAGGGGAATCTGTAAACATGAGAGACAGATTACTTACCTACATCCCACGCTGGTCACGTCCACTTGTCCAGTAGAATCCAGTAGGGGAATCTGTAAAATGAGAGACAGATTACTTACCTACATCCCACGCCGGTCACGTCCACTTGTCCAGTAGAATCCAATAGGGGTACCTGTAAAAATGAGAGACAGATTACTTACCTACATCCCACGCCGGTCACGTCCACTTGTCCAGTAGAATCCAATAGCGTTACCTGTAAAAATGAGAGACAGATTACTTACCTACATCCCACGCCGGTCACGTCCACTTGTCCAGTAGAATCCAGTAGCGTTACCTGTAAAAATGAGAGACAGATTACTTACCTACATCCCACGCCGGTCACGTCCACTTGTCCAGTAGAATCCAGTAGGGGAATCTGTAAACATGAGAGACAGATTACTTACCTACATCCCACGCCAGTCACGTCCACTTGTCCAGTAGAATCCAATAGGGGTACCTGTAAAAATGAGAGACAGATTACTTACCTACATCCCACGCCGGTCACGTCCACTTGTCCAGTAGAATCCAATAGCGTTACCAGTAAAAATGAGAGAGAGATTACTTACCTACATCCCACGCCGATCACGTCCACTTGTCCAGTAGAATCCAATAGGGGTACCTGTAAAAATGAGAGACAGATTACTTACCTACATCCCACGCTGGTCACGTCCACTTGTCCAGTAGAATTCAATAGGGGTACCTGTAAAAATGAGAGACAGATTACTTACCTACATCCCACGCTGGTCACGTCCACTTGTCCAGTAGAATCCAGTAGGGGAATCTGTAAAAATGAGAGACAGATTACTTACCTACATCCCACGCCGGTCACGTCCACTTGTCCAGTAGAATCCAATAGGGGTACCTGTGAAAATGAGAGAGAGATTACTTACCTACATCCCACGCCGATCACGTCCACTTGTCCAGTAGAATCCAATAGGGGTACCTGTAAAAATGAGAGACAGATTACTTACCTATATCCCACGCTGGTCACGTCCACTTGTCCAGTAGAATCCAGTAGGGGAATCTGTAAAATGAGAGACAGATTACTTACCTACATCCCACGCCGGTCACGTCCACTTGTCCAGTAGAATCCAATAGGGGTACCTGTAAAAATGAGAGACAGATTACTTACCTACATCCCACGCCGGTCACGTCCACTTGTCCAGTAGAATCCAATAGTGTTACCTGTAAAAATAAGAGACAGATTACTTACCTACATCCCACGCCGGTCACGTCCACTTGTCCAGTAGAATCCAGTAGCGTTACCTGTAAAAATGAGAGACAGATTACTTACCTACATCCCACGCCGGTCACGTCCACTTGTCCAGTAGAATCCAGTAGGGGAATCTGTAAACATGAGAGACAGATTACTTACCTACATCCCACGCCAGTCACGTCCACTTGTCCAGTAGAATCCAATAGGGGTACCTGTAAAAATGAGAGACAGATTACTTACCTACATCCCACGCCGGTCACGTCCACTTGTCCAGTAGAATCCAATAGCGTTACCTGTAAAAATGAGAGAGAGATTACTTACCTACATCCCACGCCGATCACGTCCACTTGTCCAGTAGAATCCAATAGGGGTACCTGTAAAAATGAGAGACAGATTACTTACCTACATCCCACGCTGGTCACGTCCACTTGTCCAGTAGAATTCAATAGGGGTACCTGTAAAAATGAGAGACAGATTACTTACCTACATCCCACGCTGGTCACGTCCACTTGTCCAGTAGAATCCAGTAGGGGAATCTGTAAAAATGAGAGACAGATTACTTACCTACATCCCACGCCGGTCACGTCCACTTGTCCAGTAGAATCCAATAGGGGTACCTGTAAAAATGAGAGACAGATTACTTACCTATATCCCACGCTGGTCACGTCAACTTGTCCAGTAGAATCCAGTAGGGGAATCTGTAAAAATGAGAGACAGATTACTTACCTACATCCCACGCCGGTCACGTCCACTTGTCCAGTAGAATCCAATAGGGGTACCTGTGAAAATGAGAGAGAGATTACTTACCTACATCCCACGCCGATCACGTCCACTTGTCCAGTAGAATCCAATAGGGGTACCTGTAAAAATGAGAGACAGATTACTTACCTATATCCCACGCTGGTCACGTCCACTTGTCCAGTAGAATCCAGTAGGGGAATCTGTAAAAATGAGAGACAGATTACTTACCTACATCCCACGCCGGTCACGTCCACTTGTCCAGTAGAATCCAATAGGGGTACCTGTAAAAATGAGAGACAGATTACTTACCTACATCCCACGCCGGTCACGTCCACTTGTCCAGTAGAATCCAATAGGGGTACCTGTAAAAATAAGAGACAGATTACTTACCTACATCCCACGCCGATCACGTCCACTTGTCCAGTAGAATTCAATAGGGGTACCTGTAAAAATTAAAATGATACTTACAAACTGCAATCCACAGGAGGAGAGAGAGAGAGAGGGGGGGGGGGGGGGGTGGGGAGACTAACCTGCTGCTGCTGCTGGGGAGACCGGCACACACTGCAGGGCCACGACGGGAGGACGGAGCCGGCGGAGGAGGGGGAGAGCCGCACACCGCCGCTCCTGTCAGCGGCAGCGGAGGAGGATGGGGCGCACACTACAGACGCCAATAACCGCCGGGACAATTAACACACACGCACGCACACTGTCCCACACACACAAATAGCACACACGCACACTGTCCCACACACAATTAACAAACACGCACTGTCCCACACACACACAACACACTCACACTGTCACACACACACACACACTTAACACACGCACACTGTCCCACACACACACAATTAACACACACGCACACTGTCCCACACACACACAATTGATACACACGCACACTGTCCCACACACACACAATTAACACACACGCACACTGTCCCACACACACACAATTAACACACACTCAAACTGTCCCACACACACACAATTAACACACTCACACTGTCCCACACACACACAATTAACACACTCACACTGTCCCACACATACACAATTAACACACACGCACACTGTCCCACACACACACAATTAACACGCACTCAAAACTGTCCCACACACACAATTAACACACTCACACTGTCACACACACAATTAACAAACACGCACTGTCCCACACACACAATTAACACACTCACACTGTCACACACACAATTAACACACACACACTGTCCCACACGCACACTGTCACACACACACAGTCACACACACACACAATTTACACACACTCAAACTGTCCCACACACACAATTAACACACTCACACTGTCCCACACACACACAATGTCCCACACACAACACACACGCACACTGTCCGACACACACACACACACAAAATGTCCCGCACCCCCTTCCCGCTCACCTGCACTCACTGCTGTTCAGGGCAGGGGCCGCACGCCCCCCCCCCCCCCCCCCGAGGTCGCGCACGCGCATGCGCGCACCTCCGCGGTAACACACAGTCACTTTGCAGGGGGGAGTAGGGGGAGGCTCCTGGCTGCCGCTGCCTGTCTATTGTGACAGGCACAGCAGCCGGGGAGACCGGGAAAGCGCCGCGGGTAGCGCCGGCGGAATCCCTGAAGCATGGGGCGAGTGGGCCGTACAGGTGCCGGTGGCGCCCCCCTCTGTTGGGGCTGCCATGGCGCCCAGGGCACGTGCCCTGCTCGCCCCGTGCTAGATACGCCTCTGGGCTGGTATGAGTCTTGCCCTGGATTTCCAAAATCCTTTCCTTGTACTGTCAGCTCTTCCGGGCACAGTTTCTCTAACTGAGGTCTGGAGGAGGGACATAGAGGGAGGAGCCAAAGCACACCAGAATCTAAATTCTTTCTTAAAGAGCCCATGTCTCCTGCAGAGCCCGTCTATTCCCCATGGTCCTTACGGAGTCCCCAGCATCCACTACGGACTACGATAAATAGATTTACCGGTAAGTAAAATCTTATTTTTACTTTCAAGGTGTGTGAGTTCTGTTTTTATTTGGGTATTTTTTTTGTAGTAGTACTACAGGTACCAGCGGGCCCTTTCCCCCCCGCATGCTGGTACTTGTGGTTCTCCAAGTACCAGGTTGCGGGGGAGGCTTGCTGGGACTTGTAGTACTGCTACAAAAAACAATATTCTTTTTTTTACACATGGCTATCAGCCCCCCATCCGCAGCCCTTGGATGGGGGGGACAGCCTCGGGCTTCCCCCCTGGCCCTTGGGTGGCAGGAGGTGGGGGACCCCTTGATTTAAGGGGTCCCCACCCCTCCAGGGTACCCGAGCCAGGGGTGACTAGTTAGTGATTTAATGCCAGGGCCGCAGGGACCTATATAAAAGTGTCCCCCGGCTGTGGCATTATCTCTCTGACTAGTGGAGCCCGGTGCTGGTGTTAAAAATACGGGGGACCCCTACGCTTTTTGTCCCCCGTATTTTTGGCACCAGGACCAGGCGCAGAGCCCGGTGCTGGTTGTTCAAATATGGGGGAACCCCTGTAAATTTTTCCCCATATTTTTGCAACCAGGACCGGCTCAAAGAGCCCGAGGCTGGTTTTGCTTAGGAGGGGGGACCCCACGCAATTTTTTAATTTTTTTTTAACACTTTAATTTGTTTTTTTAAGGTGCACAATGAAGCCCTGCACGGATCTCACAGATCCGGCCGGGATTCCTTGTGTTTTGTCAGGCAGTGTTACTCATCACTCCCGTAAAACACTGCCTGACATTACGAATCACATCGACATCGGAAAAGACGAATGTTGCAAACTCGGCAGATTAGTAAATGACCGTATCAGGATTCAAAAAGTTGCAGTAAAATGCACCCGATACCATTCGAGTTCAAACACCCTTAAAAACGGCAAAAACACGAATATTAGTAAATATACCCCAAAGTGATAATTCTTTGAGACTACGTGGGATTTTTCTTCCCTCTACTACATTCCACATTTAGAAGCGCCGGGTCCTGGTTTCTGCCTTTTCTTATGTTAAATATATGTTGAAAGGTTTTGGGTGTACTTTTCGTTTACTAAGGAACCGCCAGCAAATTGGAAAGCGCAAGGCTGCAACTAGTTTCTGATTGTCTAAAATTAACCCTTGAGATTGTAGTGTCACACTTTCCATCTGTGAGCTAAAATGAGCGCAACTATGACTAGTTTTGAATGGATTCTTTTTACTAAATTGCATCCGAATAGGCAACTTGGGTTGGTTGTTGCTATGACCCACAACAAAAACTTGCCAATTCAATGGCAAGCTTCATCACTAATGGCATGGTTGCTATTAACATTAACATCATTAGCCCTATACAAGCAGCATTGTTTTTGTACTTTTTGTTCTGATGGAAGGAGAAAGCAGAGTAGTATTTGGAGATGGGGGGGGGGGGGGGGGGGGCATTGGTAAGTGTTGAATATGATAATTGATTGATTGTCTTGTTTCTTACATTTATTTATTGAGCTTTTGGTCCTTGTCTATTATCTGTTTGTCTGTCATATCTTATTTGTGCGTGAGAGGTGTAGAAGTGGTGTATGGTAGTATCTGTTTGTTCTGTTTATTTTCTCAGTGTTAAGTGTTGTTTGTCATTGGTATGGTGGAGGATGGCATCTAGAAGGACAGAGGGACATTTAAGTAGTGCGGAGGACGGGGTGTCCCCTGAGTTAGTGAAGTAGGGTTAGTAGGAGGTAGAGGAAGAGGACGCAGTGTGTGCCACAGGCAAAACTAAAGTGTAAAATGTGTGCTTCATCTATGCTAAAAATTGAGCACTGGTGCATGCTATTGTGCCAGCATATGATAGGCTGTTGGGGAGTCAGGCACACCCAGGGCTGCAGGAGGGGATGGGGGGAGCAGCTACTAATTACCTGGGCCCAGGTAACAAATTTTATTGACTTTTTTGACTATGTGACTAAAGTGATGGATAAAGGTGGAGCCGTTGATATAGCTTATCTAGACTTTAGTAAGGCTTTTGACACTGTTCCACATCGCAGACTGCTAAATAAACTTGAAAGCTTGGGATTGGATACTAGGATTATTGAATGGATACGATCTTGGTTGCAGGATAGTAAACAGAGAGTTGTGGTAAATGGAGTGCATTCACAGGAGGGAAATGTTACCAGTGGAGTAACCCAGGGATCTGTACTTGGACCAGTACTTTTTAATATCTTTATTGGTGACATTGCAAATGGCATTAAAGGGAAAGTATGCCTTTTTGCAGATGACAGAAAGGTATGCAACAGGGTAGACACACCAGGTATAGTAAAACAAATGAATGAGGATCTAGGTAGACTAGAGAAATGGTCAAGAGTGTGGCAATTACAGTTTTATGCCAAAAAATGTAAAATCATACACTTGGGTCTCAAAAATCCAAAGGCTAAATATATTATTAATGGCATTATACTGGAAACTACTGAAGAGGAAAGGGATCTAGGAGTCACTATTTCAGGTGACTTAAAGGCAGGTAAGCAATGTAACAAAGCAATGAGGAAGGCTAGTCAGAAAGAAGTAATAATGCCACTGTATAGGTCATTGGTACGGCCTCATCTAGAATACTGTGTTCAATTCTGGAGGCCATATCTTCAAAAGGATATTAATACATTAGAGACTGTACAAAGAAGGACAACTAAAATAGTGCATGGCCTACATCACAAAACATACCCAGAAAGACTAAGAAATCTCAATATGTATAGTTTGGAGCAGAGAAGGGAAAGGAGAGACATGATAGAAATGTTCAAATATATCAAAAGTTTTAACAAAGTCCAGGAGAGAAACATTCTTCAAATGAAGAGAAGCAATAGGACACAAGGAGATGCACTGAAACTGGAGGGAGGTAGGTTCAGGGGAAATTTGAGGAAAAATTACTTCACAGAAAGGGTAGTGGAACAGTGGAATAGCCTCCCATCAGAGGTGGTAGAGGCTAAGACAGTAGAGCAATTTAAACATGCATGGGATAGACATAAGGATATCCTTACAAAGAAATAAGGATCAAATAAGGTTTGAGATAAAAATATGGTTTAAAAAAAGGGTCAGTCTAGATGGGCCAAGTGGTTCTTATCTGCCGTCAATTTCTATGTTTCTAATTATAAGATTCAATAATTCCCCATTCACATTGCCATTGCCGGGTCACACCCGGGAGCTGGATACAGGTCCTTACCGGGTGTGACCCGGCATTGGACCTATGCAGTGTAAACAGGGTGGTTGCCATCCGGGGGCGGGGCCCGAGGCGGCATCGGGGGCAGGTGCGGAGGCGGCGCTGGAGATGACATCATCTCCGTGCCGCCTCTCCCTATGCTGTGAACGGGTACAGGGTCTCATCGTCCCAGGTAACCCGTTCACACTGTGCCTGACCTGGTAATAACTAGGGAATAACCCTTCTTTATTCCTGGGTTGATTTTACCGGGTCAGGCGACCCAGGAATTTGGCAGTGACCTGTTCACACTGCACATCGACCGTTATCGACCCGGCAAAATACCGGGTTATTTGTGCAGTCTGAACGGGGTATTAGTGATTAAAAAAAAAGATCCCCCTTCATGCCCCTAAAATAAGTAAGTAGAACCAATGCTATTGCCTAGGCTGCAAGAATCCCCCTGCAAAAGTGTCAGCAAGCACCAGGCTGTGTCAGATTGGTATCCCTGCATTCATTTGGATTCCCTGGTCAGCATACTGTAGGTAAAATAATTAGTAGGTAATAAACAGTGGAACTATACTTACCAGCAAGCTGTATTGCATCTGCTGATTATCACAAATGAACACCATGATTGCATAGCTCTAGGTAATGAATAGTGGAACTACACTTACCAGCAAGCTGTATTGCATCTGCTGATTATCACAAATGAATACCATAGCTCTAGGTAATGAATAGTTGATTTATTGTTATAAGCAGATTTAAGCTGGTTTTATTATAAGTTATTTGGGGAATTTGTGATGGTCTCATCCCCACATACCACTTGTTTGTTTAAGTTTTATTGCTTCAAATGGGTGATGGGCTAGGGGTGGGTCCAATCAATCAATGTGCTTACAAACACATGATGTTTGTTGGTCTTGATATTAATGTGTAGTTTGGCTGAATCAGTCTGGGATGAAAGTTATCAAAGGATGAATGTTTCTAAGGATGTCGTCTGTGACTTATCCTGGACTTAAATTGGATGAAAACTGAAATGAAACAACAACCAAATGCGGAAAATCCTTCAAAGACAAACAATACTTCGACTGCATCCCAACTCCAAATGTATGTTCACTACTAATATTCTCACTCAATCCTCACTGACTCGGGACACTGTACAATCATCACTTTCTGCAAAAAACAACTGTAATGCAATTTTTACTCGGACCCCGCAAATACCTGGAAAGCATAGTTAATGAAGGTACACCAACTTGCTGTTTGCAAACACTGTGTAATTTTCCATCTTATATCAGAAAAACATTTGCCTTACTATTAACCTGTAGACATTAATCACATTTTAAATATTTGCAAATCGTCTTTATTTCTGCAATTCCACTCATTCAGCCACCACTCCTCCTATCTTCATTTTACTACCACACTTTACCCCAGCCACACTATGGCCAGGCTGGCAACATCCCCTATTAATCGCTGTCTTCCTAATCCTTTATTCTGTCCCCTGGTACCGCCTCTATCCTTCTCTCCAAGTCTCCTACATCTCATCCTCTCTCCTCTCCTCTGTCTCCCATCCTCCCCTCTGCCTCCCTTTCCCTCCTCTTCTGCTTCCCCGTTGCAATTTACTTCTGCCCCTTCACAGGCTCTCCCCCTCCTCTGCCTGTCATCTCTCCTCCACCACTATCATACTGCACTCCCTCCATGCCTCACTCCTGCAGTCTCCCTTCCTAAACAAGGACCCAGCACCATCATTACACCCTCTATATCCCTTCTGTGACAGGACAGTACCGTACGGAAGCACTCGCCGCTTGCCGCGTCCCGTCGACTGCGCACAGAATGGAAGGCCTGACCACATAGGGGATTCCCGCTTACCGTCAGTAACCGCCTGTTACTGACTCCACCCACTGCGCTGTGGGCGGGTTCTTGCTGCCACCACCAAACTCCTAACCTGCCGTGGCGTTTGGAACCACGGTTCTGCTCTGTATGTGCCGACGCACTGCTTTACCACAGCTGTGTGGTGCTGACGAATCCCCACTAGCCACTTGCTAGGCCTCTACCGGTAGCTGGCGGAAGGCGGAGCTTGGAGACGTCAGGTGCTTCCCTGGACAGCCGGAGAACGGGGCTAGGTTTGGCCTAACCCTGTAGGTCACAAGATGAAGCAGTCTTCTTGAGGCAAAGATGTTTATTGCTCAAATAACCTTTAAAAAGGCTCCTCCCTATTGCTAGGGGCAACAGCATACAATTAGATGTTTTTCAGCAGAAGAAGATGTTACAACTACAACTCTGGAGGCACGCAGGTCTCCTTTTTATGTCAGTTTTCCACACAGTACCACAGGGGGGTAAGCCCTCCCTGTCTTCTCCAACCAATCAGGTTATTTTACAAAATACCAATAAATTACATTTTACAAGGATATAAGTGCAATAAAACAATATCCTCCTTCCTGTCACCCAGACAACGTTTGGTATCAGATTAACATTCACTATTGATAAATTTATCACATATCTTCAAAATACAGATGTTTCTGGTCATTCACATCTCCAGGCAATCCCAGTGTTTAAGATTACAACAGGAATGGCTACAATACAAACAAACAGTCTTCCTTCCTTTATCTTCCATTCAGGGATCGTATATCAAATCCAAGCCCATAAACCCAATGATTAGCATCTCTCTCTAAGGAACTTACACATCAAAAGGTATTGTCCTTCACACCTCTCTGATAGAACAGGGCCATTAGCATGCCACTTCCTATTTCCAGAGGATAAGAGATGTGTATTCAGACATCTATAGTAACTGCATTTTTCCTTTAAATATACACCAAGCTTGTCTTGAATATAAAATAGATACAGTTAAACATGCATTCCTGCAATAGTGCACAGAGCACTACATATGACATGTTAAAAGTAAAACACATGATTAAACAAACTTTTAAACAGTCCGCAACATGGCGCTGGGCACGAGGGTTAACCCCTTCAGTGCCGCAGACGCCATTACACGTGTGGCTGGCTAGTCTCTCCGGCCACATTCCTTCCCCCCCATTCAAGCGGGTCAACCAGGGACCCATGTCCCAACGATTTGGGTCCTGGTCCCGCAGTCCCTTGTGTTGAAGGGGACGCTACCTAGGGTGTGTAGGCTCCGGCCTAGACAGTTCATCCATAGTGCAGTGGGCCTCTCTTCGTGGGTGCACAATGTTCAAATAGTCCACCTGAAGTCCAAGTTCAAGGCTCCACCACAAAAGTCTGTCCAATTCCCCCAAGGTAGGTTGCAGCCACCTAACAGGTAGGTGGTAAGTCACCACGGTGGGGGGCCGGTTACAAACAAGTGCCACCCAAGGTGTCCCAATTGTGGCATACCCCACCTCCCACAATAGCAGTTTCCTGCTCAAACAGGCCACAGGGTGCTCCTGCCCATATGGCTCTTTCTGGCTCGGTACAGCTCCCAGTCCGTGCAGTGGCGCAATAGTTCGTAACACACAGTCCTGGTCAAGAATGTGCGCCATCAGCACTAGAGCGGGTACCCGAGCCTTCTTCAATGACTGGAATGCCAACTCGCAAGCGGGTGCAAAGTCCACTGACTTGGGAATGCCCTTCCTAGCCACCTCTGTCAAGGGGTTCACTACAGGACTAAAGTCAATGACAACATGTCCGTAGGGCCTTACAGGTTCTAAGGTCAGTACCGGTCTGGGTGATGTGGGTCGGGGACAGCCTCTGGTTGCCTCCACCCCCTCTGGGTTGGGCCTACCCCTGTCTCCTCCCACATGGTGCCCCAGGCACTGCACCTCCGTCATACCTATCTGGCAACTGTCTGCCCTTACTGTCAGATCTGCCATCCAATCCTCCTCTGTCGACCTATGACTCGGGAAACCTACCCTGTCACCTAGGCCTACTCCTTCCTCCTCGTCCGCTACCTGTGCCACAGTGATGGCGGCCAGACCACCAGCCTCTGGATCCTGTGTGGCATCCACTACAGGGAGGCTGCGTGTCTTCCCCGATCTACTGCGCACAGGCAGGGGACCTGCTATGTCCACAGCAACTTGCTGCAAGGGTTCTCCTATGGGCAGAGGCCCAGAGACAACACAACCGCTGGAGTGCCCCGGCTGCCAACGCATGGCACCAGCCTTACAGTTGGTCTGGGCGTCATCCAACATTCCAGACCAGGGTAAGCTCTGTATCAGGCACTTCAGGGTACGGTCTGTCTCCAGGTTACTGTCCAAAGGGGTTTCGCTGGCAACCGACACCGGTTGCGCAGGAACATTCCCTGAGGGGACCAGTTGGACACATTCCCTATCTGGTCTATCCCCTCCCACTTTCCTGGCTACCCTGTACCTTAACCCTTCCCGCCAGGTCAAACTCCCCGCCCCAACCCTGTCAAGGCCGCTGCCAGAGTGGCGCCTCATGCCTTTCGGGGATGGGTCAGAGAGTTGCGCCTCCCTAAACTCCTGCCTGTGGCCCTCAATCTCTCCTAAATTGGGACACTCTACAGGGGGATCTAGGTGGGGACTACTAGGGTCAGTCTGGTAGGGGTCAGTCATGGAAAAATCAGTGTGGTTTCTCATACTCACCGCCGGAGTTGGCAAACCACTTGGGTCAGGAGCATCATTGGGCACCCCCACAGGATCAAACAAGCTGGAACCGACATCCTCTGCGTTGCTAGGGGACGTAGGCATACCAGAGGCAAAAGGCATGCGGGGTCGATGTACTGATCTAGCCGCTGTGATCTTTTCCTCTGGGCTGGTTGATGCTGTGGTTGGCTGTGCTGGCAGTTGTCTAGCAGCTGTAGTCTTTTCCTCTGGGCTGGGCTGTGCTGGAGTAGCTGATGTCAACGGTGGTTTTGGAACTTGACTCCGGGGAATGGCGCCAACAAACATAGTGACGATCCCACCACCCAGATCATTTCCTAGGACCACATCAGTTGGGAGACCATCCATGACGGCAACTTCTCGCAACTCTGGTCCAGCTCCCCAGTCCAGGTAGACTCTTGCCATGGGAACCACTTTTTCTGTTCCTTCTGCCAGGGTGATCGTGGCAGTGCGACCCTGCAATACTGCAGCAGGATCTATAAGGTGGGGGCTCACCACAGTGATTGAGGCCCCAGAGTCTCTTAGGCCTTCTCCCTGCAGGGGTCCCACGTGGACTGGCTGCAGGTGCCTCCACATGTTGTGTAGGGGCTGTTTGGCCATGCAGGTGACTCTCTCCGCAGAGTGCACCTGTCTCTCGCCACACTCCATCGGACTGACTGGAGGGGGAACAGTCTCTGTAGGCTCATCTCCTCTCGACAAACAAGCGATCCGGGCTCCAGCACTCGGATTTGGGGCACGAGTCTGGGGTGCTTGGGATGCAGGACAGTTCATCCTCAGATGTCCGATTTTCCCACAGCCGTAGCACTTCTTCTCCAGTCGTGGCACCGATGATCTCTGATCAGTTGCAGGGACGCTGCGGTGCGGTTGCTGGCTAAGAGCACCCGGGTTGGAAGATGCTTGTCTTTGGGGTTGATGAGCTGAAGAGGGGGGTCCCCTTGGTGGTACAGTCTGTTGGAGCTGGCTGCTGGCGGGGCGCTTCTGCCCCCGTGGCCGAATTGCCACATACTTGTCGGCTAATTGGGCAGCCATCTTTAAGCTGGGTGGCTCCCGATCTAGCACCCACTCCTTCACTTCCTGGGCGCACCGGCGGTAGAACTGCTCCCTGCAGATCAGGTCGATCAGTGCGTCCCATGTAGTGGCTTCCGAATCCTTCACCCACTTCACCACGTACTGCCGCAGCTGGGTGGCGAACTGCTCATGGGTGCTGCTAGGATTCTTGGGCAAGTCTCTGAACTTCTTCCTGTAAGACTCTGGAGTGATGAAGAATCGCTGGAGGAGGGCCTTCGCGACTTCGTCGTAGTTCCCACAGTCCTCCGTGGCCACTCCTCGATAGGCCTCCAAGGCCTCTCCATGCAGAGTGGGCACAAGGTGTCTCACCCACTCCGACTTAGGTAAATCGTGTAGTTTACAAGTCCTTTCAAAAACTTGCAAATGTCCATCAATGTCCCCATCACTGTCTGCAAACTTGGCAAACTGAACTCGTCCTGATCTGTGTACAACAGCTGACAACGGCTCCCGGGGTACCACGGCCTGTGGTGCCCGCTCCGCATGCCACATCCGAATGACAAGCATGCGTTCTTGCTCCGTTGCCCTTTCCCCCAATTCCGCTAGCCGATCTGCTAGGGTATCCGGGTCGCCCCCCCTGGGATGTTGGGATCCTGGCCCTGCTAGGGATTGCTGGGAAACATGGCTGTTGTGAGAGAGGGCGGGGCTTGTGGATCTCACCGGTCCTGTGCGAAGGTCCACTGTTGGGTCGTCCTCTGCGATGCTGACGCCGTCAGTGTTTTCCACCTCTACCCGATGAGACTCCTCCCAGCTCCTGAGCGCCGCCTGCATGACGCTCCTGGACGCGTTGAAAGGGATTTCCACACCCTTGTCCTGGCATACGATCTCCAGATCATCCTTGGACATTCCGCTGAATTCCGCCATCTTGTGCGTTCTCCTGCGCTGCAGTTACTCCTCTCCTGAGTAACTCGGCTTCTCCAATCGGGTGATGAAAAGCCGCCTGGGAATATCCCACCACTATGCCACCAATTTCTGTGACAGGACGGTACCGTACGGAAGCACTCGCCGCTTGCCGCGTCCCGTCGACTGCGCACAGAATGGAAGGCCTGACCACATAGGGGATTCCCGCTTACCGTCAGTAACCGCCTGTTACTGACTCCACCCACTGCGCTGTGGGCGGGTTCTTGCTGCCACCACCAAACTCCTAACCTGCCGTGGCGTTTGGAACCACGGTTCTGCTCTGTATGTGCCGACGCACTGCTTTACCACAGCTGTGTGGTGCTGACGAATCCCCACTAGCCACTTGCTAGGCCTCTACCGGTAGCTGGCGGAAGGCGGAGCTTGGAGACGTCAGGTGCTTCCCTGGACAGCCGGAGAACGGGGCTAGGTTTGGCCTAACCCTGTAGGTCACAAGATGAAGCAGTCTTCTTGAGGCAAAGATGTTTATTGCTCAAATAACCTTTAAAAAGGCTCCTCCCTATTGCTAGGGGCAACAGCATACAATTAGATGTTTTTCAGCAGAAGAAGATGTTACAACTACAACTCTGGAGGCACGCAGGTCTCCTTTTTATGTCAGTTTTCCACACAGTACCACAGGGGGGTAAGCCCTCCCTGTCTTCTCCAACCAATCAGGTTATTTTACAAAATACCAATAAATTACATTTTACAAGGATATAAGTGCAATAAAACAATATCCTCCTTCCTGTCACCCAGACAACGTTTGGTATCAGATTAACATTCACTATTGATAAATTTATCACATATCTTCAAAATACAGATGTTTCTGGTCATTCACATCTCCAGGCAATCCCAGTGTTTAAGATTACAACAGGAATGGCTACAATACAAACAAACAGTCTTCCTTCCTTTATCTTCCATTCAGGGATCGTATATCAAATCCAAGCCCATAAACCCAATGATTAGCATCTCTCTCTAAGGAACTTACACATCAAAAGGTATTGTCCTTCACACCTCTCTGATAGAACAGGGCCATTAGCATGCCACTTCCTATTTCCAGAGGATAAGAGATGCGTATTCAGACATCTATAGTAACTGCATTTTTCCTTTAAATATACACCAAGCTTGTCTTGAATATAAAATAGATACAGTTAAACATGCATTCCTGCAATAGTGCACAGAGCACTACATATGACATGTTAAAAGTAAAACACATGATTAAACAAACTTTTAAACAGTCCGCAACATGGCGCTGGGCACGAGGGTTAACCCCTTCAGTGCCGCAGACGCCATTACACGTGTGGCTGGCTAGTCTCTCCGGCCACACCTTCCTTCCAAGTTAATCTTACCTCAATGCTACAGCAACCCTGATAATCTAATTCACATCTCTCCCACAAAAGCCTACCCCCTATCCTGTGCCCTCTGGAATGCCAGATCTGTTTGCAACAAACTGGCCCCTAATCATGACCTTTTCATGTCCAACTCCCTGCACCTCCTGGCCATTACAGAAACCTGGATAACTCCCTATGACACAACTTCTCCTGCTGCTCTCTCTGCTGGTGGCCTCACATTTTTACACACCCCGACCCGGGGGTCACCATGGTGGTGTTGTTGGGGTCCTTTTACCCTCTAGCTACACATACCAACTTATACCTCCAGAACCATTCTTTACATTCTCTACATTTGAGGTCCATTCAATACACCTCTACCAACCTAATCTTTGAGTTGCTGTAATTTATAATCCACCTGGCACCTCCTCCAAATTCCTTGACATCTTTGCTTCCTGGTTACCTCACTTCCTCTCTTCTGAAATTTCCTCCATTATCCTAGGTGATTTCAACATCCCTATCGATAACACCACAAAATCACCTGCCTCTAAACTCCTTAACCTCACCTCCTCACTTGGTCTCTCCCAGTGGACCACCTCACCCTCCCATGTGAACGGGAGCTCGCTGGAATTGGTTTTCACTCACCGCTGCGATATTTCTGATTTCTCCAACTCCCCTTTTCCCCTCTCTGACCACCACTTGCTCTCTTTCAACTTATCTTTCTCCGCTTCCCCATCTCTCCCTCCTAAGGTTACCATCACTAAGTGTAACATTGAGGCTATTGACACCTCATCCCTATCCTCCCTGTTTGACTAACTTCTATTCTCTCTCTCTCTCATGCCCTGACCAAGCCACATCCCTATACAATGCATCTCTTACTTCTGCTCTTGACTCTGTCGCACCACCAACCACTATTCACCCTCGCAGATCAACACCTCAACCATGGCAGACCAAACGCACCAAATATCTTCAAAAATGCTCATGTACTGCCAAGCGACAGTGGAGGAAATCACGCTCTAAGGCAGACTTTCTCCATTTCAAACTTATGCTCTCATCCTTCAGTGCTGACCTTTCCCTCGTAAAACAATCATACTTAAAAATTATCATCTCTACCCAGTCTTCCAACCCCCGGCGCCTCTTTGCCACTGTGAACTCCCTGCTCTGCCCACTACCACCTCCTCTCCCATCCCATTGTCTGCTCTTGACTTTGCCACTTATTTTACATCCAAAATTGATTCCATACATCAGAACATCATATCCCACCAGACCAGCAACCAGCCACCACCCATCCCTTGCCACCTCTCCCCTTCCCTCTCACCAACTCTGACATATTTCTCCCATGTATCTGGTGAGGAAGTCATGGCCCTCATCTGTTCCCCCCCCACCACCTCCACACTTGACCCTATCCCCTTCCACCTCTTCTGCTCCCTCTCTCCTTATGTCTGTTCCCATCTTGCCCACCTTCTCAATCTCTCCCTCTCATCAGGCACTGTCCCCTCTGCCTTCAAGCATACTCTTGTCTCCCCTATTCTTAAAAAACCTACCCTTGATCCCAATACCCTCTCCAACTATCGACCAATCTCTCTCCTCCTTTTTTCCTCCAAACTCCTTGAGCGTATTGTCTATAACCGCCTCGCTGCCTTTCTTTCCTCCCACTCACTGCTTGACCCATTCCAGTTTGGTTTCCGCTCTCTCCACTCCCCTGAAACTGCCCTCACAAAAGTCTGCAATGACCTCAATGCAGCCAAATCTAAGGGCCACTACTCTCTGCTTATTCTTATTGACCTCACTGCTGCTTTTGACACTATGGACTACCCTCTCCTTCTGCAAATCCTTCACTCTCGTGGTCTGCGTGATATTGCCCTCTCCTGGCTGTCCCCCTACCTATCTTATTGTTCCTTCTCTGTCTCCTCTCATGACGCTACATCCCCCCACTTCCACTATCTGTTGGTGTCCCCCAAGGTTCTGTTCTTGGTACTCTACTTTTCTCTCTCTATATACGTCCTCTTTAGGTGAACTCATTAGTTCTTTTAACTTCCAATAGCACCTCTATGCTGATGACACTCAAATCTACCTTTCCTCCCCTGATCTCTCCCCAGCTCTCCTCACTTGTACCTCCAACTGTCTCTCTGCTATCTCTTCCTGGATATCCCAGCGCTTTCTTAAACTCAACATGTCCAAGACTGAGCTGATAATTTTCCCACCCACCCGCACAACCTCACCTTCCACAATCTCATTATCCATTGATGGCACAACTATCTCCTCTAGCCCCCAAGTACGCTGTCTTGGCGTAATCCTTGACTCCTCCCTCTCCTTCAAACCACACATTCAGTTCCTCTCACAAACCTGTAATTTTCATCTCAAAAATATTTCCAGGATCGGACCCTTTCTCACCCAGGATGCCACCAAGGTCATTATCTACTCACGGATTATTTCCAGACTGGATTGCTGTAATCTCGTCCTAACTGTCCTCCCTGACAATTACCTCTCTCCACTCCAATCTATCCACAGTGCTGCATCCCGGCTTATCTCCCTCACCAAACACAGTACGTCCATCTTCCCTCTCTTATAAGCCCTTCCCTGGCTTCCCTTCCCTTTCAGAATCCAATTCAAACCTCTCACACTTGCCTACAAAGCCCTCACCCACTCCTCTCCTACTTACATCTGTGACCTTATCTCCCTTTACTCTCCCACCCGTCCTCTTTGCTCTGCTAATGCACGCCGACTCTCCTGTCTTCTGATTACTTCCTCCCACTCCTATCTCCAAGATTTTTCACGTGCTGCTCCCTTACTTTGGAATTCTCTACCTCTCCCCTCAGACTCTCTACAGAACTTCAAACGGGCTCTTAAAACCCACTTCTTTACCAACCCCAGCCAAATCTCATCCTAACCCTCTGTTCCACGCTATCTATGTAACCCATCTGAGTTACCCCTATCTGTCTACCCCACCCCTTAGAATGTAAGCTCTCACAAGTAGGCCCCTCATGTGCTTATCCTTTTCTTACTTTAGCAATCCTCAACTGCCCAAATCCTTCAGTTTTCGGCCACCTTGATACTTATCTCAGTGTCGTCTACTGATGTAGTTATGCTTAGAATACCATGTACTTATCCTATATTGTCTTCAACTGTAAGGCACTGTTTTCCTGTTTTGATTATGTGCATATGTACTCTGTAATTGGGCGCTGCGGAACCCTTGTGGTACCATATAAATAAATAATAATAATAATAATAATAATAATAATAATAAAAAAAAAAAAAATAAGATTCTTCCAAAAAAGATGACTATAGTAGCACATGGTCTTACACTGGAACCACTTTGGCAGTAACTGTGTGGGTTATACCTTTTAATTGACAATATTGTACATACTGCTGTGAAACTACAAGTTCCAACAAATCCTGGCAGCTATTGACTGCTTCATCTAGCTAACCTCTTGTATCACTAAAAGTGCCAGGATCCACTGGCAGCCAGGGGCAACAGGAGCATGTAGTTCCTTAAGAGTACCTATGAGTAAAAAAACAGACACAAAGCAAAACAGTGAAAGTAATTTAATTAAAAATGAACACTCCAGAGAAACCTTTTTACCTACTTATAAGTCTCCATAGAGGATCTTCTTTCTTGATTTATGAACAGCCAATCATAGCAATATATCCTTGAATATGAAACTGGAAAACCATTTTAATTGGCTGTTCATGCATTGACTCTGCTAGGGGAGTATATTTTGATGCTGCTGCATACATTTACTGTATTCTGAGTTGCATGCATCTGCAGATATGTGCTCCAACAGCTAGAAGTTTACATTCAGGCCAAAATATGCCTACTGTAAATCAGATGCTGCGTCTGCAATTTCAACACAGTGACTGGGTAACATACACTATATATGCATACTGTTGCCACATTGCTAGGCACAACTCTGCCGTTTTACAAATAGCCAGAGGTGATGAGGCGGGCTTTATTCATTTATCTACAAGTCTCTTACAAGAGACAACTTCTGGGTTTATACAGTATGGGAAAGGTCAACTGATTCTCAGCCAGCTTTATTTATTTGTAAAAATTCAAACAATGGTTACATGAAGCAATGGACAGTATATAAAGTAGAGATGAGCGCCTGAAATTTTTCGGGTTTTGTGTTTTGGTTTTGGGTTCGGTTCCGCGGCCGTGTTTTGGGTTCGAACGCGTTTTGGCAAAACCTCACCGAATTTTTTTTGTCGGATTCGGGTGTGTTTTGGATTCGGGTGTTTTTTTCAAAAAACACTAAAAAACAGCTTAAATCATAGAATTTGGGGGTCATTTTGATCCCAAAGTATTATTAACCTCAAAAACCATAATTTACACTCATTTTCAGTCTATTCTGAATACCTCACACCTCACAATATTATTTTTAGTCCTAAAATTTGCACCGAGGTCGCTGTGTGAGTAAGATAAGCGACCCTAGTGGCCGACACAAACACCGGGCCCATCTAGGAGTGGCACTGCAGTGTCACGCAGGATGTCCCTTCCAAAAAACCCTCCCCAAACAGCACATGACGCAAAGAAAAAAAGAGGCGCAATGAGGTAGCTGTGTGAGTAAGATTAGCGACCCTAGTGGCCGACACAAACACCGGGCCCATCTAGGAGTGGCACTGCAGTGTCACGCAGGATGGCCCTTCCAAAAAACCCTCCCCAAACAGCACATGACGCAAAGAAAAAAAGAGGCGCAATGAGGTAGCTGTGTGAGTAAGATTAGCGACCCTAGTGGCCGACACAAACACCGGGCCCATCTAGGAGTGGCACTGCAGTGTCACGCAGGATGTCCCTTCCAAAAAACCCTCCCCAAACAGCACATGACGCAAAGAAAAAAAGAGGCGCAATGAGGTAGCTGTGTGAGTAAGATTAGCGACCCTAGTGGCCGACACAAACACCGGGCCCATCTAGGAGTGGCACTGCAGTGTCACGCAGGATGTCCCTTCCAAAAAACCCTCCCCAAACAGCACATGACGCAAAGAAAAAAAGAGGCGCAATGAGGTAGCTGACTGTGTGAGTAAGATTAGCGACCCTAGTGGCCGACACAAACACCGGGCCCATTTAGGAGTGGCACTGCAGTGTCACGCAGGATGTCCCTTCCAAAAAACCCTCCCCAATCAGCACATGATGCAAAGAAAAAGAAAAGAAAAAAGAGGTGCAAGATGGAATTGTCCTTGGGCCCTCCCACCCACCCTTATGTTGTATAAACAAAACAGGACATGCACACTTTAACCAACCCATCATTTCAGTGACAGGGTCTGCCACACGACTGTGACTGATATGACGGGTTGGTTTGGACCCCCCCCAAAAAAGAAGCAATTAATCTCTCCTTGCACAAACTGGCTCTACAGAGGCAAGATGTCCACCTCATCATCACCCTCCGATATATCACCGTGTACATCCCCCTCCTCACAGATTATCAATTCGTCCCCACTGGAATCCACCATCTCAGCTCCCTGTGTACTTTGTGGAGGCAATTGCTGCTGGTCAATGTCTCCGCGGAGGAATTGATTATAATTCATTTTAATGAACATCATCTTCTCCACATTTTCTGGATGTAACCTCGTACGCCGATTGCTGACAAGGTGAGCGGCGGCACTAAACACTCTTTCAGAGTACACACTTGTGGGAGGGCAACTTAGGTAGAATAAAGCCAGTTTGTGCAAGGGCCTCCAAATTGCCTCTTTTTCCTGCCAGTATAAGTACGGACTGTGTGACGTGCCTACTTGGATGCGGTCACTCATATAATCCTCCACCATTCTATCAATGTTGAGAGAATCATATGCAGTTACAGTAGACGACATGTCCGTAATCGTTGTCAGGTCCTTCAGTCCGGACCAGATGTCAGCATCAGCAGTCGCTCCAGACTGCCCTGCATAACCGCCAGCGGGTGGGCTCGGAATTCTGAGCCTTTTCCTCGCACCCCCAGTTGCGGGAGAATGTGAAGGAGGAGATGTTGACAGGTCGCGTTCCGCTTGACTTGACAATTTTGTCACCAGCAGGTCTTTCAACCCCAGCAGACTTGTGTCTGCCGGAAAGAGAGATCCAAGGTAGGCTTTAAATCTAGGATCGAGCACGGTGGCCAAAATGTAGTGCTCTGATTTCAACAGATTGACCACCCGTGAATCCTTGTTAAGCGAATTAAGGGCTCCATCCACAAGTCCCACATGCCTAGCGGAATCGCTCCGTGTTAGCTCCTCCTTCAATGTCTCCAGCTTCTTCTGCAAAAGCCTGATGAGGGGAATGACCTGACTCAGGCTGGCAGTGTCTGAACTGACTTCACGTGTGGCAAGTTCAAAGGGCATCAGAACCTTGCACAACGTTGAAATCATTCTCCACTGCGCCTGAGACAGGTGCATTCCACCTACTATATCGTGCTCAATTGTATAGGCTTGAATGGCCTTTTGCTGCTCCTCCAACCTCTGAAGCATATAGAGGGTTGAATTCCACCTCGTTACCACTTCTTGCTTCAGATGATGGCAGGGCAGGTTCAGTAGTTTTTGGTGGTGCTCCAGTCTTCTGTACGTGGTGCCTGTACGCCGAAAGTGTCCCGCAATTCTTCTGGCCACCGACAGCATCTCTTGCACGCCCCTGTCGTTTTTTAAAAAATTCTGCACCACCAAATTCAAGGTATGTGCAAAACATGGGACGTGCTGGAATTTGCCCATATTTAATGCACACACAATATTGCTGGCGTTGTCCGATGCCACAAATCCACAGGAGAGTCCAATTGGGGTAAGCCATTCCGCGATGATCTTCCTCAGTTGCCGTAAGAGGTTTTCAGCTGTGTGCGTATTCTGGAAAGCGGTGATACAAAGCGTAGCCTGCCTAGGAAAGAGTTGGCGTTTGCGAGATGCTGCTACTGGTGCCGCCGCTGCTGTTCTTGCGGCGGGAGTCCATACATCTACCCAGTGGGCTGTCACAGTCATATAGTCCTGACCCTGCCCTGCTCCACTTGTCCACATGTCCGTGGTTAAGTGGACATTGGGTACAACTGCATTTTTTAGGACACTGGTGAGTCTTTTTCTGACGTCCGTGTACATTCTCGGTATCGCCTGCCTAGAGAAGTGGAACCTAGATGGTATTTGGTAACGGGGGCACACTGCCTCAATAAATTGTCTAGTTCCCTGTGAACTAACGGCGGATACCGGACGCACGTCTAACACCAACATAATTGTCAAGGCCTCAGTTATCCGCTTTGCAGCAGGATGACTGCTGTGATATTTCATCTTCCTCGCAAAGGATTGTTGAACAGTCAATTGCTTACTGGAAGTAGTACAAGTGGGCTTATGACTTCCCCTCTGGGATGACCATCGACTCCCAGCAGCAACAACAGCAGCGCCAGCAGCAGTAGGCACTGTCAGGAATCGACTCACCACGGTGACATCTGTCCGCCGCTGCGGACTCCGTCCTGGGTCCCTGCGTTCATCTGTCATCCGCGTCTCTGCCATCAGACGCCATCCTGGGCCTGGGAGCGCTCCTGTGATAGCGGGCGTGTAGCACGCCGCGTTCCCGCTAGGCCGCGGCATGGGCGCCGCCATGACAGCCTCCAGCAGTCAGCATACGGCGGCCAATCCGGTGCTTGGCCGCACCCACTTTTCCTCACTCCACCAATGACTGTGTAACAAGGGGTATATATGAAGCTGCAGGATCAGTCTGCAGGCATCCTGAACTTTGTGTCACTCCTGCGACTCATGTGTAAGGATCTGGTTCCTGTTTCCTCCGTGTACCTGGATACCTACCTGCTGTTCCGTGTTCCTGGCTATCTACTTAAGACTCTGTACTCCTGGTTACTTCTCACAGCTCCGTGGAACTACAAGCCCCAGCAATACCTGCTTCCATCTACAGGCTTCACACTCACCACCATCTCTGTGTGCTTCAGCCTAGCAGTAGAGACTGACTCCAGGTGTGTTCCATCTCTCCACCTGTGATGCAGCTTGCATGCTGCCAGTGCCTCATCACCTGCACTGTGGACATAGTCAGACTCCTGCCTCTGCTACCAGGTTTGCCATACAACACCATCTCTGCTGGTTCCATGTTTTAATCTGCTCTGGTTCCCATACCAGAATATTCTCTGCCAAGTTATCACTCATCTGTTATCATCACTACCGGTTATCATTTCATCAGTCACCATTCATTCTGTTACCATAGACTTTCAGCTGCCACGCTGTACAATTGACATTTGCATTTCTTACTGTTATTTTCTGCTGCCGTTTTGTGAACCATCTGTCTAATAAATATCATTGCGCTCATGCGCAGAAACATAATCCAGCCTCCTCGTTTTCTCCCATCCACCTCCACTGACCCACTAGCGCCCCCTCCGGGGACACAGACAAAACCAAGTCTGACAGGCGTTACACGCAAGGATGCATCGGAGGAATCCCAGGCAGGAGAGGAATCGTCAGAATTGCCAGTGACATGGCCTGCAGGACTATTGGCATTCCTGGGGAAGGAGGAAATTGACACTGAGGGAGTTGGTGGGGTGGTTTGCGTGAGCTTGGTTACAAGAGGAAGGGATTTACTGGTCAGTGGACTGCTTCCGCTGTCACCCAAAGTTTTTGAACTTGTCACTGACTTATTATGAATGCGCTGCAGGTGACGTATAAGGGAGGATGTTCCGAGGTGGTTAACGTCCTTACCCCTACTTATTACAGCTTGACAAAGGGAACACACGGCTTGACACCTGTTGTCCGCATTTCTGGTGAAATACCTCCACACCGAAGAGCTGATTTTTTTGGTATTTTCACCTGGCATGTCAACGGCCATATTCCTCCCACGGACAACAGGTGTCTCCCCGGGTGCCTGACTTAAACAAACCACCTCACCATCAGAATCCTCCTGGTCAATTTCCTCCCCAGCGCCAGCAACACCCATATCCTCCTCATCCTGGTGTACTTCAACACTGACATCTTCAATCTGACTATCAGGAACTGGACTGCGGGTGCTCCTTCCAGCACTTGCAGGGGGCGTGCAAATGGTGGAAGGCGCATGCTCTTCACGTCCAGTGTTGGGAAGGTCAGGCATCGCAACCGACACAATTGGACTCTCCTTGTGGATTTGGGATTTCGAAGAATGCACAGTTCTTTGCTGTGCTGCTTTTGCCAGCTTGAGTCTTTTCATTTTTCTACCGAGAGGCTGAGTGCTTCCATCCTCATGTGAAGCTGAACCACTAGCCATGAACATAGGCCAGGGCCTCAGCCGTTCCTTGCCACTCCGTGTCGTAAATGGCATATTGGCAAGTTTACGCTTCTCCTCCGACAATTTTATTTTAGGTTTTGGAGTCCTTTTTTTTCTGATATTTGGTGTTTTGGATTTGACATGCTCTGTACTATGACATTGGGCATCGGCCTTGGCAGACGACGTTGCTGGCATTTCATCGTCTCGGCCATGACTAGTGGCAGCAGCTTCAGCACGAGGTGGAAGTGGATCTTGATCTTTCCCTAATTTTGGAACCTCAACATTTTTGTTCTCCATATTTTAATAGGCACAACTAAAAGGCACCTCAGGTAAACAATGGAGATGGATACTAGTATACAATTATGGACTGCCTGCCGAGTGCAGACACAGAGGTAGCCACAGCCGTGAACTACCGTACTGTACTGTGTCTGCTGCTAATATAGACTGGTTGATAAAGAGATGTCTATGTAACTATGTATGTATAAAGAAGAAAGAAAAAAAAACCACGGTAAGGTGGTATACAATTATGGACGGACTGCCTGCCGAGTGCAGACACAGAGGTAGCCACAGCCGTGAACTACCGTACTGTACTGTGTCTGCTGCTAATATAGACTGGTTGATAAAGAGATGTCGTAGTAGTATGTATGTATAAAGAAGAAAAAAAAACCACGGTTAGGTGGTATATACAATTATGGACGGGCTGCCGAGTGCCGACACAGAGGTAGCCACAGCCGTGAACTACCGCACTGTACTGTGTCTGCTGCTAATATATAGACTGGTTGATAAAGAGATAGTATACTCGTAACTAGTATGTATGTATAAAGAAAGAAAAAAAAACCACGGTTAGGTGGTATATACAATTATGGACGGGCTGCCGAGTGCCGACACAGAGGTAGCCACAGCCGTGAACTACCGCACTGTACTGTGTCTGCTGCTAATATAGACTGGTTGATAAAGAGATAGTATACTCGTAACTAGTATGTATGTATAAAGAAAGAAAAAAAAACCACGGTTAGGTGGTATATACAATTATGGACGGGCTGCCGAGTGCCGACACAGAGGTAGCCACAGCCGTGAACTACCGCACTGTACTGAGTCTGCTGCTAATATAGACTGGTTGATAAAGAGATAGTATACTCGTAACTAGTATGACTATAAAGAAAGAAAAAAAAACCACGGTTAGGTGGTATATACAATTATGGACGGGCTGCCGAGTGCCGACACAGAGGTAGCCACAGCCGTGAACTACCGCACTGTACTGTGTCTGCTGCTAATATAGACTGGTTGATAAAGAGATAGTATACTCGTAACTAGTATGTATGTATAAAGAAAGAAAAAAAAACCACGGTTAGGTGGTATATACAATTATGGACGGGCTGCCGAGTGCCGACACAGAGGTAGCCACAGCCGTGAACTACCGCACTGTACTGTGTCTGCTGCTAATATATAGACTGGTTGATAAAGAGATAGTATACTCGTAACTAGTATGTATGTATAAAGAAAGAAAAAAAAAACACGGTTAGGTGGTATATACAATTATGGACGGGCTGCCGAGTGCCGACACAGAGGTAGCCACAGCCGTGAACTACCGCACTGTACTGTGTCTGCTGCTAATATATAGACTGGTTGATAAAGAGATAGTATACTCGTAACTAGTATGTATGTATAAAGAAAGAAAAAAAAACCACGGTTAGGTGGTATATACAATTATGGACGGGCTGCCGAGTGCCGACACAGAGGTAGCCACAGCCGTGAACTACCGCACTGTACTGTGTCTGCTGCTAATATAGACTGGTTGATAAAGAGATAGTATACTCGTAACTAGTATGTATGTATAAAGAAAGAAAAAAAAACCACGGTTAGGTGGTATATACAATTATGGACGGGCTGCCGAGTGCCGACACAGAGGTAGCCACAGCCGTGAACTACCGCACTGTACTGTGTCTGCTGCTAATATATAGACTGGTTGATAAAGAGATAGTATACTCGTAACTAGTATGTATGTATAAAGAAAGAAAAAAAAACCACGGTTAGGTGGTATATACAATTATGGACGGGCTGCCGAGTGCCGACACAGAGGTAGCCACAGCCGTGAACTACCGCACTGTACTGTGTCTGCTGCTAATATATAGACTGGTTGATAAAGAGATAGTATACTAACTAGTATGTATGTATAAAGAAAGAAAAAAAAACCACGGTTAGGTGGTATATACAATTATGGACGGGCTGCCGAGTGCCGACACAGAGGTAGCCACAGCCGTGAACTACCGCACTGTACTGTGTCTGCTGCTAATATAGACTGGTTGATAAAGAGATAGTATACTCGTAACTAGTATGTATGTATAAAGAAAGAAAAAAAAACCACGGTTAGGTGGTATATACAATTATGGACGGGCTGCCGAGTGCCGACACAGAGGTAGCCACAGCCGTGAACTACCGCACTGTACTGTGTCTGCTGCTAATATAGACTGGTTGATAAAGAGATAGTATACTCGTAACTAGTATGACTATAAAGAAAGAAAAAAAAACCACGGTTAGGTGGTATATACAATTATGGACGGGCTGCCGAGTGCCGACACAGAGGTAGCCACAGCCGTGAACTACCGCACTGTACTGTGTCTGCTGCTAATATAGACTGGTTGATAAAGAGATAATATACTACTAATATTATATATACTGGTGGTCAGGTCACTGGTCACTAGTCACACTGGCAGTGGCACTCCTGCAGCAAAAGTGTGCACTGTTTAATTTTAATATAATATTATGTACTCCTGGCTCCTGCTATAACCTATAACTGGCACTGCAGTGCTCCCCAGTCTCCCCCACAATTATAAGCTGTGTGAGCTGAGCACAGTCAGATATATATATACATTGATGCAGCACACTGGGCTGAGCAGTGCACACAGATATGGTATGTGACTGAGTCACTGTGTGTATCGTTTTTTTCAGGCAGAGAACGGATATATTAAATAAAACAAACAACTGCACTGTCTGGTGGTCACTGTGGTCGTCAGTCACTAAACTCTGCACTCTCTTCTACAGTATCACAGCCTCAGGTCAATCTCTCTCTCTCTCTCTCAACCCTAATCTAAATGGAGAGGACGCCAGCCACGTCCTCTCCCTATCAATCTCAATGCACGTGTGAAAATGGCGGCGACGCGCGGCTCCTTATATAGAATCCGAGTCTCGCGAGAATCCGACAGCGTCATGATGACGTTCGGGCGCGCTCGGGTTAACCGAGCAAGGCGGGAGGATCCAAGTCTGCTCGGACCCGTGAAAAAAACATGAAGTTCGTGCGGGTTCGGATTCAGAGAAACCGAACCCGCTCATCTCTAATATAAAGTAGCAGGAGGGGATGTTCTAAAAGGCTTAAGCATCTTGTAGCTTTGCTGGCAGGACAAGCTGAGACCTGTAGTTGCCAACATCTAGACAGCCTCAGGTTGCCTTCCTCTGGGATGTATGGAGTCCCTCTTTTGCCATTTGGAGGAGTTAATAATATGGTAACCATGACGGGAGATACTTCAGCATTGTAGTGTTTATGCTTTAAATGCATATGTTTCAGACAAAAATATTATACATGATTGCTTTTTATGGAGGGGCAGGATAAGCTTTCACAGCCATAGAATAAATAGATGACTGCATAGTAATAATAATAATAATAATAATAATTTTATTTATATAGCGCTCTTTCTCCAATGGGACTCAAGGTGCTTAACAGCTACATAGCATAATATAGTACAGAAAATAATAAAGTACAGAACAGCTTTTCATAAAATACAGAAGCATGTAGATACTAAAGGGACATTATGGAAATGCTTGAGTAAACAGGAAAGTCTTGAGTCTACTTTTGAGGGATTCTATAGTTGGGGTCTCTCGCACTGTGCGGGGAAGTGAGTTCCATAGAGTCGCAGCCGCATGACTAAAAGCTCGACCCCCATATGAATTACGGGAGATTCTAGGTACTGCTAAAAGTTCTTCATATATAGATCGCAGTAATCGAGTGGGGCAGTATGGGGTCAGAAGCTGCTTCAGGTACCTTGGGCCTTGGTCATGTACTGCTTTGAAACTCAGTAAGCCAATCTTGAAGATGATTCGCCATCTTACAGGCAGCCAGTGAAGGGAGTAGAGCAGGGGTGGGGAACCTTTTTTCTACCAAGGGCCATTTGGATATTTATAAAATCCTTCGGGGGCCATACGAAAATTATCAACTTAAAAATGAGCCTGCCCCCAGTCAGTAGTTATGCCCCCAATCACTTGTTATGCCCGATTAGATTTGCCCCCAGTCAGTTGTTATGCCCCATTAGATATGCCCACTGTCAGTTGTTTTGGCCCATTAGATATGCCCCGTCAGTTGTTATGCCCCATTAAATATGCCCCCTGTAGTTATGCCCCATTAGATATGCCCCCTGTAGTTATGCCCCATTAAATATGCCCCCTAGTAGTGCCGCTTACATACACACACATACACACACACACACACACACACACACACACACACACACATTAAAAGAAAGAAAAAAACCCACAATGCTCAGCAGCCCTGCTCCTGCTTCCGGACCGCTGCCCTCCCTCTCCTCAAAACTATGGGAGAGATGTCATGACGTCTCTCCCATAGCGCCACACATGTACACTACCTGAGCCAGAAGCTGGAGCTCAGGAGTGAGCTCCTGCCTCTGGCTGCAGCTGAGGCGCTGGGCGCCCGCTGGTAGTAAAATCTCAGTGGGCGCTGGGCTTGTTTAGGTGAGCCTGGCTGGGCCGGATCAAGTGGCTTTGAGGGCCTTATACGGCCCTCGGGCCTGAGGTTCCCCACCCCTGGAGTAGAGGATGGGTGTTTTGTGGCTAGAACGGGGCTGGTCGGTTAACAGCCCGGCAGCTGTGTTTTGCACCAGCTGTAAGCGTTGCAATTCTTTTGCTCGGAGACCAAGATAGAGGGCATTACAGTAGTCTAATTGAGATGATATACATGCATGTATGACTTTTGGCAGATCATCTGAGGGAATTAAGTGCTTGATTCTGGCTATGTTCCTCAGGTGAAAGAATGAAGATTTGATTGTGGCTGATATCTGATGTTTAAGTGTCAAAGTACATTTCATGGAGGGAAAAGATGTAATGGAAATACTATTTAGGCCAGTTGCAGGAATGGATGATGCAATAGTCGACATCGTGATTGGATGCTGTCATCAAGAGATGGCTGTTCAGCAAGATGACTGACAGCAAGAGATGCGTCCACGCTGAGCCTGGAAGTGGACATATTGGTTGAGTCCGGATGTATTTAGAATGATTACATTCTTTACTGTATAAGTCTGTATGCCTCTCTTTCTCATGGGTATATCTGTGGAGTACATTTATAGAAGTGTGGACAGGGGTACTACTACATATACATGGAGTAGTGCTTATATACAAAGGAGATATTGAGTCATAGGGACACGTTCAATGAGAATACTGTCTTTGGAAAATGCCTGAATTCTTCATCTCCTTTCCCAAAGGCACTTGGTGGCTGCTGCGTGTATACTGCTAGCTGGTTACCGCAGCAACTGTGACCAGTATTCCCTCTAGTCAAACACTCTGGTAGTGAAAGAGTTGACTTGAGACAAATCCATAATTCTGAATATGTGTGTGTGTGTGAGATTTATTTTGCCTAAGTCAAAATTAAATTAAGGAAGATTATTAAATACTTTCAAATGATGGTCATATATTAGGCAGCCTTAAAAGTATTTTAAGGCTGCGTAATATTTGACCATCATTTGAAAGTATTTAATCAAAGCAGTGCTACCAGCACCAAGTAGGTTTGTTAACTATGTAATTTCTTTTGACATATAGCACATACTTGCCTACTTTACCGGAAGTTACGGGAGACTCCCCGTTTTTCAGGTAAACCCCCGCATCCCTGGAAGAGTAGGCAGATTTCCAGCATCCCGCTCAATTCCTAGTAAAGCAGGTGGCATTAGGAGACAATTATGGGAATCACAGTGCCATGTGGAGGGGGCGTGACTTATGACCCGCAAATCATTTTGCCATGGTGGGGGTGAGGCCTAATGACGTGAGAGTCAGACCACGCCTCCCAAAGTGGCCAGTAGCTGCTCTTTGTTTATGATAAAGTACACTCTTCTAGAATCCTTGCTTAATACTACATGTTGAAGTAGTGGCACAGTACAGTTTACAGCATCAAAACAATGCACATAGGGCCTAATTCAGACCTGATCGCACGCAGGCTATTTTTTGCACTGCTGCGACCAGGTTATCGCCGCCTACAGGGGAGGGGGTAATCGCTGTGCAGGGGTGCGATCGGCTGTGCAGTGAGCTGCACAAACAAAAGTTTGTACAGTTTCTGCACAGCCCAGGACTTACTCAGCCACTGCGATGATCCGGGCCGGTGCTGACGTCAGGAATCCTCCTCCCGAACAGCTGGGCATGCCTGCGTTTTTCCGGACACTCCATGGAAACGGTGAGTTGCCGTTCACGAACACCTTCTGCCTGTCAATCTTCTTGCGATCGCCGGTACGATCGCTTTCTTCGTTAGTTCTGTCGCTGCCTGGCGATCCCTGTCGCCAGTGGCCGGCGCGCCTGCGCATTGTGGATCATACGCATGCAGCTGTTCAGACCCGATCACACTGTTGCGAAAAAAGGCAGCGTGCAATCGGGTCTGAATGATCCCCATAATACAGAAGAGTAATACAGCAATACACAAGCCACATAGACATAAAAATGAAAACCTAGAATGCATAGAGTAAGCATAATGCAGGATTGGTGTAGGCATATTGGGTAATAACTTCAATGGGTTGTATATTCAACCCTCACAAGGTACTAGGTGAGGCATCCATCTTGGGTGCACTGCGTAAGATTACCCTGGGTGGAACAGACTATCCCTAGAAGAGATGACACAAAATGGGAGTGGTTTCAGTGACAAGTAGCCTGTTTAAAAAATGGGTTATTTAGAGGCATCACTACATACATATATTCACTGTACACATCTCAAGATAATAATAATAATAATTATTATAATAATAATAATAATAATAATAATAATAATAATAATAAAACAATAAGGGGTATATTTACTAAAGTGCAGGTTTATAGAGGTGGGTGTTGCCTATGTCAACCAATCAGAGTCTACTTATCATTTATCCAGCACCTTCTACAAGATAATAGCTGGAATTTTATTGGTTGCTATGGGCAACATCTTCACTTCTATAATACCCCTAAGGCAGTGACGTGCGGTGAGTTCAATGGCTGGGGAGGCACTGACTTCTCCAGTACATCCCCACCAGCCTGTGTGTAGCGCCTCCGGCGGGACACTGCAGCAGGCATTGACGCTGCTAAAGCTGCTACCTGAAAGGAGGAGAGCGCCGGCCGCCGCTACACAATGCGCTCCCAGCCATAGGCGTGCGCAGCTAAATTTATTAGGGGGTGCACCGCAGGAAGGGTGTATCTAGCACCACCCAGGGGCGTGTCTATCACTATTTTACATACTCTCAGTAAAATCACATGGCTTAATCTAATTTCTCCCTAGTTCCTAATAATAAAGTAGATATAATACACCCCAGAGAAATAAAATGAAACATAATGGTGCAACCACCGGCCAGTACTGACTGTCCGCTACAGATAACCCTGAGTCCTAGCTGCTGCTGCTGCTGCACCCTATTGCTGCTTACACTTCCCCAACCTATCCCTGACCCAGTGGTGGAATTAGAGAGTGGTGGGTCTAAGTGAATATGCATTCCCCCCTCTTACACACACCCCACCCCTTGCACCCACAGCACCTACACCCTGATTTTGAGCTGGCTATTCTGAAAACGACGGGATATTTAGGGAGCCAAACATTTGAGTTTTAATATAACACAAGTAAAGATTAAAATTTACACATGTGCTATCAGAGCCATATCTGCCTCTTCCTATACCATCAGACCTCTCCTCCGCAGGACACCAGCATTTGTCACACATGTCCCCATGCTCACCAGCTACTGACAGTAGTGCCCCTTGTTCACATTATGCCACATGGTAGGAGCCAAAATTTACATAAAGCCACACAGTATGAGCCAAAATTCACATTACATCACACGGTATGAGCCGAAATTCACATTACGTCACACGTTATGAGCAAAAATTCACATTACGCCACACGGTATGAGCCGAAATTCACATTACGTCACACGTTATGAGCCAAAATTCACATTACGCCACACGGTATGAGCAGAAATTCACATTACGCCATACGGTATGAGCAGAAATTCACACTATGCCACCTGGTATGAGCCAAAATTCACATTACGCTACACGGTATGAGCCAAAATTCACATTACGCCACACAGTATGAGCAGAAATTCACATTATGCCACACGGTATGAGCCGAAAATTCACATTATGCCACCTGGTATGAGCCAAAATTCACATTACGCTACACGGTATGAGCCGAAATTCACATTATGCCACATGGTATGAGCCGAAATTCACATTACGCCACACGGTATGAGCCGAAATTCACATTATGCCACATGGTATGAGGTTCACCAACACCTGGCCACTGCTACTCAATCCACTTCGCGGCTGCAGGCCAGCTGAGGATGCTGAAAATAAAGACCACAGAGCCACGCCGGGTCCTGACTGTTACTGCCAGCTACAGTCCACCACTGAGATCAATCATAGCTGCATGGAGGAGGGCTGTCAGCAGCAGCCTTGTCCAGGCAGCTGCAAAAAAATAAGATTTTAAACCTACCGGTAAATCTTTTTATCCTAGTCCGTAGAGGATGCTGGGGACTCCGTAAGGACAATGGGGTATAGACGGGCTCCGCAGGAGACATGGGCACTATAAAGAACTTTAGAATGGGTGTGCACTGGCTCCTCCCTCTATGCCCCTCCTCCAGACCTCAGTTAGAGAAACTGTGCCCAGAGGAGACGGACAGTACGAGGAAAGGATTTTGTTAATCTAAGGGCAAGATTCATACCAGCCCACACCATCCATACCGTATAACTTGGACTATACGAACCAGTCAACAGCATGAAACAAACAGCATCAGTCAAGACTGATCAAAACTGTAACATAACCCTTATGTATGCAATAACTATATACAAGTCTTGCAGAATGTTGTCCACACTGGGACGGGCGCCCAGCATCCTCTACGGACTATGAGAAAAAGATTTACCGGTAGGTTTAAAATCTTATTTTCTCTTACGTCCTAGAGGATGCTGGGGACTCCGTAAGGACCATGGGGATTATACCAAAGCTCCAAACCGGGCGGGAGAGTGCGGATGACTCTGCAGCACCGATTGAGGTTCTCATCAGCCAGGGTATCAAACTTGTAGAATTTAGCAAAAGTGTTTGAACCCGACCAAGTCGCCGCTCGGCAAAGCTGTAATGCTGAGACGCCCCGGGCAGCCGCACAAGAAGAGCCCACCTTCCTAGTGCAATGGGACTTGACTGAATTAGGTAACGGCAATCCAGCCGTAGAATGAGCCTGCTGAATCCTGTTACAGATCCAGCGGGTCTGGGACTCAGGGTCGACAACAAAAAGGTCGACACACCTTAGGTCAACACCAATTGGTCGACACACCTTAGGTCGACATGTACAAAAGGTCGACAGGAACAAGGTCGACATGGAAAAAGGTCGACATGAGTTTTTTATGGGTTTTTTGTGTCGTTTTCTTCGTAGAGTGACCGGGAACCCCAATTAGTGCACCGCGTCCCCTCGCATGGCTCGCTTCGCTCGCCATGCTTCGGGCATGGTGCCTTCGCTCGGCACAGATTACCGTTCTAATCGTAGTCCACGTGGATCGTTTAGTATGAAAAGGTTCGGAAAAAGAAAAAAAACATAAAAAACTCATGTCGACCTTTTTTCCATGTCGACCTTGTTCCTGTCGACCTTTTGTCCATGTCGACCCTTTGTCCATGTCGACCTAAGGTGTGTCGACCAATTGGCGGCGACCTAAGGTGTGTCGACCTTTTTGTTGTCGACCTGGAGTCCGGATACAAATCCAGCGAGCAATAGTCTGCTTAGAAGCAGGAGCACCAACCTTGTTGGCTGCATACAGGACAAACAGTGCCTCTGTTTTCCTAACCCGAGCCGTCCTGGCTACATATATTTTTAAGGCCCTGACTACATCAAGGGACTTGGAATTCCCCAAGTCCTTCGTAGCCACAGGTACCACAATAGGTTGGTTCATATGAAACGATGAAACCACCTTAGGCAAAAATTGAGGCAGAGTCCTTAATTCTGCTCTATCCACATGGAAAATCAGATAGGGGCTTTTGTGAGACAAAGGCGCCAATTCGGACACCTGCTTTGCAGATGCCAAGGCCAACAACATGACCACCTTTCAAGTGAGAAATTTCAATTCAACCGTTTGAAGAGGTTCAAACCAGTGAGATTTTAGGAACTGTAACACCACGTTAAGGTCCCATGGTGCCACTGGAGGCACAAAAGGAGGCTGTATGTGCAGCACTCCCTTTACAAAAGTCTGGACTTCTGGGAGAGAAGCCAATTCCTTCTGAAAGAAAATGGATAGGCCCGAAATCTGAACCTTAATGGAGCCTAATTTTAGGCCCATATTCACTCCAGTCTGTAGGAAGTGGAGAAAACGGCCCAGATGGAAATCTTCCGGAGGAGCATTTTTGGTTTCACACCAAGAGACATACTTCCTCCAGATACGGTGATAATGCTTCGCTGTCACCCCCTTCCTAGCCTTTATCAGAGTAGGGATGACTTCATCCGGAATGCCCTTCCCAGCTAGGATCCGGCGTTCAACCGCCATGCTGTCAAACGCAGCCGCGGTAAGTCTTGGAACAGACAGGGCCCCTGTTGCAACAGGTCCTCTCTGAGAGGAAGAGGCCCCGGATCTTCTGTGATCATGTCCTGCAGATCCGGATACCAGGCCCTTCGAGGCCAATCTGGAACAATGAGAATTGCCTGTACTCCCCTTCGTCTTATGATCCTCAATATTTTTGAGATAAGATGAAGAGGAGGGAATACATAGACCGACTGAAACACCCACGGTGTCACCAGGGCGTCCACTGCCACTGCCTGAGGGTCCCTTGACCTGGCACAATACCTTGGAAGCTAGTTGTTGAGGCGTGACGCCATCATGTCTATTTGAGGAAGTCCCCACTGACTTGCAATCTCTGTAAAGACATCTTGATGAAGTCCCCACTCCCCTGGATGGAGATCGTGTCTGCTGAGGAAGTCTGCTTCCCAGTTGTCCACTCCCGGAATGAATACAGCCGTCAAGGCGCTTACATGATTTTCCGCCCAGCGAAGAATCCTGGCGGCTTCCGCCATCGCCACCCTGCTTCTTGTTCCGCCCTGGCGGTTTACATGAGCCACGGCTGTGACGTTGTCTGACTGAATCAGAACAGGCAGGCCCCGAAGAAGAGTCTCCGCCCGACAGAGGCCGTTGTAGATGGCCCTCAATTCCAGTATGTTGATGTGTAGACGAGCCTCCTGGCTTGACCATAGTCCCTGAAAGTTTCTTCCTTGTGTGACTGCTCCCCATCCTCGGAGGCTCGCGTCCGTGGTCACCAGAACCCAGTCCTGAATGCCGAACCTGCGACCCTCTAGAACAGGGGTGTCAAAGACAAGGCCCGCGGGCCAAATCCGGCCCGCCAGACCTCGTCTGATGGCCCGCGGTGCCGCCGCCATGAAACCCCCTTCTCCCGAGTGCCCAGCTCGGGGGGGGCGGGGTTTCGCGGAATGACGCGATTGCGTCGTGACGTCACGGCGCAAACGCGTCATTCAACGAAACCCCGTCGGAGGAGGGAGAAGGGAGCCGCGCAGACGAGGAGGGATAGGCGGCTGAAGAGCGGCGAGAACCGCTTCAAATGTAAGTCAGCCCCTCTCCCTTCCTCTCTTTCTCTCTCTCTCCCTCCTTCCACCACCTGCCACAATGTGTAAAATGGGGACCTGTACCTGCCGCTATGTGTAAAATGGGGACCTGTACCTGCCGCTATGTGTAAAATGGGGACCTGTGCCTGCCACAATGTGTAAAATGGGGACCTGTGCCTGCCACAATGTGTAAAATGGGGACCTGTACCTGCCGCTATGTGTAAAATGGGGACCTGTGCCTGCCGCAATGTGTAAAATGGGGACCTGTGCCTGCCGCAATGTGTAAAATGGGGACCTGTGCCTGCCACAATGTGTAAAATGGGGACCTGTGCCTGCCACAATGTGTAAAATGGGGACCTGTACCTGCCGCTATGTGTAAAATGGGGACCTGTGCCTGCCACAATGTGTAAAATGGGGACCTGTGCCTGCCACAATGTGTAAAATGGGGACCTGTACCTGCCGCTATGTGTAAAATGGGGACCTGTGCCTGCCACAATGTGTAAAATGGGGACCTGTGCCTGCCACAATGTGTAAAATGGGGACCTGTACCTGCCGCTATGTGTAAAATGGGGACCTGTGCCTGCCGCAATGTGTAAAATGGGGACCTGTGCCTGCCGCAATGTGTAAAATGGGGACCTGTGCCTGCCGCAATGTGTAAAATGGGGACCTGTGCACTATAAAAGGGGGCACATGGCTGGGCACTATAAAAGGGGGCACATGGCTGGGCACTTTAAAAGGGGGCAGATGGCTGGGCACATATAAGGCAGGTGGAGCGGTAAATTTTGGATAGACCTACAGATACAACCGGCCCTTTGATGGGGACCAAACTGCTGATGCGGCCCCCGATGAATTTGAGTTTGACACCCCTGCTCTAGAAGGTGAGCACTCTGCAGCCACCATAAGAGAGATACCCTGGCCTTGGGGGACAGGCTGATCTTCTGATGAATATGTAGATGGGATCCGGACTATTTGTCCAGAAGGTCCCACTGAAAAGTCCTCGCGTGGAACCTGCTGAAGGGAATGGCCTCGTAAGACACCACCATTTTTTCCAGAACTTCGAGTGCATTGATGGACCGACACCCTCTTCTCTGCTTCAACAGGTCCCTGACCAAGATCTGGAGTTCCTGGGCTTTTTCCCTCGGAAGAAAAATCCTTTTTTGTTCCGTGTCCAGAATCATGCCTAAGAAAGGCAATCGGGTCGTAGGAACCAACTGTGACTTTGGCAGATTGAGAATCTAGCAGTGCTGCTGCAACACCCTCAGGGAGAGTACTACGCTTTTCAGTAACTGTTCTCTCGATCTCGCCTTTATCAGGAAATCGTCCAAGTACGGGATAGTTGTGACTCCCTGCTTGCGCAGGAGCACCATCATTTCCGCCATTACCTTGGTGAAAATCCTCAGGCCGTGGAAAGCCCAAATGGCAACGTCTAAAATTGGTAATGACAATCCTGTACAGCAAACCTCAGGAACGACTGATGAGGAGGATATATGGGGACATGCAGGTATGCATCCTTTATGTCCAGAGACACCATAAAATCCCCCCCTCCAGGCTGGCGATGACCGCTCTGAGCGATTCCATCTTGAATTTGAATCTTTTCAAGTATAAGTTTAGGGATTTTAAATTCAGAATGGGTCTGACCGAACCGTCCGGTTTCGGGACCACAAACAGGGTTGATTAGAACCCCGTCCCCTGTTGAAGCAGGGGTACTTTGACCACCACTTGTTGTTGACACTGTTTTTGAATTGCATCTAAAACTACTTCCTTCTCTGGGGAAGAAGCTGGTAGGGCCGATTTGAAAAACCGGCGAGGAGGCACATCTTCGAATTCCAGCTTGTAACCCTGGGATACAATTTCTATTGCCCAGGGATCCACCTGTGATTGAACCCAGACGTGGAAAAGTCGAAGACGTGCCCCCACTGGGGCGGTTTTCCTAGGCGGAGCCCCAGCCTCATGCGGTGGATTTAGTAGAAGCCGGGGAGGACTTCTGTTCCTGGGAACTAGCTGTAGCTGGCAGCTTTTTCCCTCTGCCCTTACCTCTGGCAAGAAAGGAAGATCCCCGACCTCTTTTGGACTTATGCGACCGAAAGGACTGCATCTGATAATGTGGCGTTTTCTTTGGCTGTGAGGAAACATAAGGTAAAAAAGTAGATTTACCTGCAGTAGCTGTGGAAACCAGATCCGTGAGACCTTCCCCAAATAAGTCCTCACCTTTGTAAGGCAAAACCTCCATATGTCTCTTTGAGTCCACAGGGCTCGCCTAGCAGAAATCGCCATGGCGTTGGCTCTTGAACCCAGTAGGCCAACGTCTCTCTGAGCATCTCTCATATATAGTACTGCATCTTTAATATGACCCAAGGTCAATAAAATGCTATCCTTATCCAGGGTATCAATGTCAGCAGACAAGGTATCTGTCCAAGCTGCTACAGCGCTACAAACCCAAGCCGACGCTATCGCCGGTCTGAGCAAGGTACCAGTATGTGTATAAATAGACTTCAAGGTAGTCTCCTGTCTGCGATCAGCAGGATCCTTGAGGGCTGCGGTATCTTGAGACGGCAGCCCCACCTTTTTGGATAAGCGCGTTAACGCCTTGTCCACCCTGGGGGAGGATTCCCACCATATCCTGTGCTTAGCCGGGAAAGGATACGCCATAAGAATCCTCTTGGGAATCTGCAGTTTCTTGTCTGGAGTTTCCCAAGCCCTTTCAAACAACTCATTTAGCTCATGAGAAGGGGGGAAAGTAACCTCAGGTTTCTTTTCTTTAAACATGTGGACCCTCGTGTCAGGGACAGAGGGGTCATCAGTGATATGCAACACATCTTTTATTGCAATAATCATATAATGAATACTTTTTGCCAACTTTGGCTGCAATTTCGCATCATCGTAGTCGACACTGGAGTCAGAATCCGTGTCGGTATCAGTGTCTGCTACTTGGGATAGTGGGCGCTTCTGAGACCCAGAAGGGCCCTGTGATATAGTGAAAGGCAAGGATTAACTCCCTGCATTTTCCCTGGACTCAGCTTTGTCCAATCTCTTATGTAATAAATTCACATTTGCATTTAAAACATTCCACATATCCAACCAATCAGGTGTCGGCGTTGCCGACGGAGACACCACACTCATTTGCTCCACCTCCTCCCTAGAAGAGCCTTCCGCTTCAGACATGCCGACACACGCGTACCGACACCCCCACACACTCAGGGAACTATCTAATCTGGAGACAGTCCCCCAATAAGGCCCTTTGGAGAGACAGAGAGAGAGTATGCCAGCACACACCCAGCGCCAATGACCCTGGAAAACAATTTCCCAGACCCACAGCACTTTAATATTATTCAATATACACTCACTGCCAAATTAAGTGCCCCCCCCCCCCCTCTTTTTAAGCCCTCTGTAACCGTGTTCAGCAGGGGAGAGTCCGGGGAGCCAGCTTCTCTGCAGTGTGCCGTGGAGAAAATGGCGCTGGTCAGTGCTGTGGAATCAAGCTCCGCCCCCTCAGCGGCGGGCTTTGGTCCCGCTCAAAAATACAATACTGGCGGGGGATTTGTATATATATTGCCTCCGCAGCCCATATATACTAAAATGCCAGCCTAGAGGTTTTATATTGCTGCCCAGGGCGCCCCCCCCCCCTGCGCCCTGCACCCATCCGTGCCTCAGTGTGTGTTTGTGTGTGGGAGCAATGGCGCGCAGCGTTACCTCAGTGAAGATCTGAAGTCTTCTGCCGCCTGTGATGTCTTCTGTCTTCTAATACTCACCTGGCTTCTATCTTCCGGCTCTGCAAGGAGGACAACGGCGCGGCTCTGGGACGAACGGCTAGGGTGAGACCTGCGTTCTGATCCCTCTGGAGCTAATGGTGTCCAGTAGCCTAAGAAGCAGAGCCTATCACTTAAGTAGGTCTGCTTCTCTCTCCTCAGTCCCACGACGCAGGGAGCCTGTTGCCAGCAGGGCTCCCTGAAAACAAAAAACCTAACAAAATTCTTTTAATCAGAGAAACTCAGGAGAGCTCCCCTGTAATGCACCCAATCTCCTCTGGGCACAGGATCTAACTGAGGTCTGGAGGAGGGGCATAGAGGTAGGAGCCAGTGCACACCCATTCTAAAGTTCTTTATAGCGCCCATGTCTCCTGCGGAGCCTGTCTATACCCCATGGTCCTTACGGAGTCCCCAGCATCCTCTAGGACGTAAGAGAAAATAAAAAATAAAGGAAAATCAACTGAACAACCTGGGGACATATACCTAGGTGCCCCCCCCTCCCCCGAATCTGCCACTGTCTCCAGTACACACAGCATACTGTAGATTATATTACGCACAGTCCCCCCATAACGCACCCATACAATATTACATTATACACATACCCCCCTTACCATAACACAACTGTTTGTTTACATTATTCACAGCCTCCCCTTCCGCATTGCACACCCATACTATATTTCATTAAACACAGCCCCTCTCCCCATAGCACACACATACTACATTACATATAGACAGCCACACCTCCCCATAGCACATCCATAGTATATTATAATATATCCAGCCCCCCTCCCCCATAACACACCCACACCCATAGTATATTACAGTGTACACAAGCCCCCCTCCCCCATAGCACACCAATGCTATAGTACATTATACATAGCCCCCCTAAAAAGCACATTTTAATATATACAGCCCTCCCCACATCCATAATATATTGTATTGTACAGAAGCCCCTCCCACAAAGGACACCCATGCTACATTATACACAGCATCCCCCTCCCTCCTCCATATTACCCCCCAGTAACCACAGCACCTACCTGTCTTTTTAGTGTAGTCCTGTGAATAGCAGAAGTCAGCCCGGGACAGAGACAGCCAGGGAGTGTATGCAGCCGAGGAGCAGGAAGACAGGGGAGGGCTGACACACGCAGCCCACTCTAAGCCTGGTGGGAGGGGCTGGCCAGACACTGTTAGGGCCGAAACACACGAGGCGGCTGGCGCCGCCCGGCAAACACCCGGCCGGCTTTAAACCGCTGCCGTGATGTAAAAACACATGCAGCGCAATGTGTCCTTACACACGGCACGGTCCCGGCCCGGCTGCCGGGCTGCAGCCGGGTCTCACCACTGGAAGGTCCGGCTGCCGGGCGGGCGCCTGGCCGTCTTTGCAGCCAGTAAACCGTGTGTGTGAAGGGGAGCTTTCACACACAACGGTTTTTTCCCAAGCCGTGTCTATGCTGCGCATGCGCACAGCATCACACACGGCTCAAAGCCGTCCTGTGTGACAGACTCAGCCGGTTTCTCCTGGATGGCAAAAAGCCGGACAAAGTTTGTCCGGCTTTTTGCCATCCGGGAAAAACCGGAGTGTGTGTTACAGCCCTTCAGGAGAGCTCTCTGACTGCCGGGTCCTCTGCTCACATCACTGTACAGGCGGCTCAGCATGGACTCAATTGGCACACAGGAGGAGAGAGGAGTCAGGGGGAATGAAGAGAGGTGAGCCTTGTTTTGCTGCCTCCCAAGGGTGATTGGACAGCGGATCCAGCACTGGATCTGCTGTCCAATCACATGTGCCTCGCTGGCAGAGGAAGCCCGTCCCTGTTAATGAGGCACATGTAGAAGTGCCGCTTTGACAGCTTTTTTCAATGGGCATTTACTGCCCAGTGCTTAGCCCCGCCCTCCTCTCTATCCCTGTTACCGTTGGCAGCTGGAGGCACTTGCTATCAGTGCCTCCCAAACTGCTTTAACGCCTTAAAATGATTAGAATAATGTAAAGAAGATACTTATGACACAGAATATGTGTCATAAGTATCTTCTTTGTATTACTGTAATCATTAATGACAGGGGAGGCACTGCCTCCCCTGCAGTGGCGTAACTACTGCCCCCGCAGTCCTCGCGGTGGCTTGGGGGCGAGGGGCTGCGGGGGCGCCACTGATTACAGCAGACTGACATGCGGACGAGCGCCCGCATGTCAGTCTGCTTTCTCCTTCCCGCCGCCGCTTGTTGGAGGGACACGGACGGCACAGCGTGTGCCTCTCCTGTGTCCCTCCTGCATCATCTCCGGCGGCCGCGGGTCTAATAGGGGGAAGTGCCGTCCGTGAGCTCTAATTGGCTCACGGACGGCACTTCCCCCTATTAGACCCGCGGCCGCCGGAGATGATGCAGCAGGAGGGACACAGGAGAGGCGATCTGTGCCCTCCGTGTCCCTCCAATAAGCGGCGGCGGCGGCACTGGGGGGAATATCTGGCACTGGGGGGGGGATGTCTGGCACTGGGGCATATATGGCACTGGGGGGGAGATGTCTGGCACTAGGGGGGATATCTGGCACTGGGGCATATATGGCACTGGGGGGGGGATGTCTGGCACTGGGGGGGATATCTGGCACTGGGGGGGGATGTCTGGCACTGGGGCATATATGGCACTGGGGGGGAGATGTCTGGCACTAGGGGGGATATCTGGCACTGGGGCATATATGGCACTGGGGGGGGGGGATATCTGGCACTGGGGGGGATGTCTGGCACTGGGGGGGATATCTGGCACTGGGGGGGGGATGTCTGGCACTGGGGCATATATGGCACTGGGGGGGGATGTCTGGCACTGGGGCATATATGGCACTGGGGGGGGGATGTCTGGCACTGGGGGGGATATCTGGCACTGGGGGGGGATGTCTGGCACTGGGGCATATATGGCACTGGGGGGGGGATGTCTGGCACTGGGGGGGGATGTCTGGCACTAGGGGGGATATCTGGCACTGGGGGAATATCTGGCACTGGGGGCATATGTGGCACTGGGGGGGGATATATGGCACTGGCGGCATATCTGGCACGGGGGGAATATCTGGCACTGGGGGCATATGTGGCACTGGGGGGGAATATCTGGCACTGGGGGCATATGTGGCACTGGGGGGGGGTATATGTGTACCTGGAACATGGGGGGGGCTATATTTGGCACCGGGGGCATGTGAGTACCTGGCACCGTGGGGGAATATCTGGCACTGGGGTCATATGTGGCACTGGGAGCACAGCCCTAGCAACAAGGACTACCTCCTAGCAACGAGCATGACACCCAGTGCATGAAACACCTGACAACGAGCATGACACCCAGTGCATGAAACACCTGGCAACGAGCATGACACCCAGTGCATGAAACCCCTGACAACGAGAAGGTAATTGAAAAGTAATTAGAAGCCTTACTGTAGGACTTAATGTGTAATGGGCATTACGGTGTGTGGCATAATGTATCACGGACATTGCGGTGTGTGTCATAATGTGTCACAGGCATTACGGTGTATGGTATACTATATTGCGGGCATTGTGATATGTGGTATAATGTCTCAGGGTCATTGCAGTGTGTGGCATAATGTATCACGGACATTGCGGTGTGTGTCATAATGTGTCAGGCATTACGGTGTGTGGTATACTATATCACGGGCATTGTGGTATGTGGTATAATGTCTCAGGGTCATTGCAGTGTGGCATAATACATAACGGGCATTGCGGTGTGTGGCATAGGGTATAACGGGCAGGGCATTGCGGTATGTGTCACAGGCATTACGGTGTATGGTATACTATATCACGGGCATTGTGGTATAATGTCTCAAGGTCATTGCGGTGTGTGTCATAATGTGTCACAGGCATTGTATGTGCTATAATGTATCAGGGGCATTGCAGTGTATAGCATAATGTATAACGGGCATTGCGATTCCTGTCATAATGTGTCGGGGGCATTACGGTGTGTGGCATAATGTGTCACAGGCATTACGGTGTGTGGCATAATGTGTCACAGGCATTACGGTGTGTGGCATAATGTGTCGGGGGCATTATGGTGTGTGGCATAATGTGTCATGTGCATTATTGTGTGTGGAATAATGTCTAAGGGCCATTGCAGTATGTGGCATAATGTATACTGGGCATTACTATAAGGAGGAAAAATGACAAATAATGTAAGGGGCATGAATCAGGATTATTTTTCTTTCCTGTGGTGGCTAACGTCTGGGCGTGCAGGTTGCAAAACTGGGGTATAAGGTAGTCTTTTCCTGCAATACCACGCCCCTTTATGAGAAACCACGCCCATTCCAACAAAACCACGCCCCTTTTTTTGCAGCGCGCGCCGACGGCGCGCGCATATTTATCCCTTTCTTGCTCCCAATTATGCGGCGGGGGGGATGGGGGGGCACCAAAGAATTTTTTGGCTTGGGGGAGAAAAATTTCTAGTTACGCCACTGCTCCCCTGACTGCACGTCTCTGCCCTAAGGGTCTGAATCAGAGGTCAACACAGTAGCCCCAGCAGCTGTCTCTATTGGCGGTCGCCGTCTGAGACTATATGCAAATGCAGCTATAAATCCTATAAGTCCTTCCCTTGTGTGCATCCATGCGTCTGAATGTGCAAGTAATAAGACGCTCACTGTCACCGTCCATACACGCAGTAATTCCGTCTGGTGCATCTCCATCCAAACTTGCACCAGCCCTATGGCAGGTGCGTATCTAAATGCCACCCTCAGCTCTCAGGCGATGTCTCTGTAAACTTTAACACATGCTCATCAGATTGGATACCGTATAGTTAGTTACACCCATATACTGAGTTAGTGGTACCTGATCATATCAAATACACCAGATTTATGTCAGGTGCACTTACAGATGTGTCAGCTTACATCTTTGCAGCTTTTGGCAGCTTGTCTTGACGCTGCCACGATGCATATGCATCACAGCACAGTGCGTACGCACCCACCTGCTGTCTCCGTCGGATCTGGCACTTATATATCTGGGTAGAGTGCTCATAACCTCCTGCTACCCATATGAATATGCTCCCACAGGCTCCTCATTCTATGTAAGTGTAGTGGGAGCATCGTTCCCTGCTACCCGCGGCCAGTGGCGGTTCTTGCCACGGGCAAGCGGTACTTTTGCCCGGGGCGCCGCCTTCCGGAGGGCGCCGGCGCCATCCGGAGGGCGCCGCACCAGGCCAAGATCCGCCACTGTGCCCCCCGTAGTGCCCTGCTGTGCCCCCCCCCGCTTTGAAGGGAACCAGACGCGTAGCGTCTAGTTTCCCTTCATGGAGAGGACCTTAGTTGTGCGGTGCGCGATGACGTCATCGCGCACCGCACAGCAAAGGTCCTCTCCATGAAGGGAAACTAGACGCTACGGTCTAGTTTCCCTTCGTCTAGAGGACCTTTGCTGTGCGATGCGCGATGACGTCATCGCGCACCGCACAGCATAGTGGCACAGACACTAGGGGTCATAATTGACCTCTAGTGTCTATGCTGTTCTATGGGAGAGACGTAATAACGTCTCTCCCATAGATCGAAGAGAACAGAAGAGAGGAGGAGAGGAGAAGAGCGGCGCCGCCGGCGGAGGGGGTCTGGATCAGGAACGGGGATGGTAAGTATACTTTTTATTTATTTTTCTTTCAGCGCGCTGACCACGCCCCCAATTGAAGCCACGCCCCCCATATTTTGCCCGGGGCGCCACAAATCATAGAACCAGCCCTGCACGCGGCCGCTGTGTGTCTCCGCAAAGTTTGTGTAGCAGACATGTAGATATGCACGCGCCCGCTACAGTACGCTATGCCAAGACTCATAGCCCACAATGTGAAAGCATTGCGGGCAAGACATATAAGGACACAGCTGTACATCCAGGCCTAGATTCAGAGCTGTTTCTTTCGGTGGGTGAGGCATGCCGTCGCACGGGGCGCCCGCCGCGGCTCTTTTGGTGGCTCCTGGTGCTCCTCCTCCTCCCTGTCATTACTACTCCACTCGGGTGGAGTTTTGTGTAATGACGCTTTGCGTCGTGACATCACGAAGCAAACGTGTCATTACGTGAAACTCTGCCTCCGAGTGGAGTACTAATGACGGGGAGGAGGAGGAGTTCCAGGACTCAGAACAGAACAACAGGTGGGCGTGCGGGAGGAGGGAGATGCTGGCGGGCGGGCACAGTGAACACCCCTTACAAAGAGCACTATACAGCCCTGGCAACGGACATTACACAGCCCTGGCAACTGGCATTACACGGCCCTGGCAACTGACATTACACAGCCCTGGCAACTGGCATTACACAGCCCTGGCAATGATCATAACACCCGTCCCAGAGTATGAAACCCCTGGCAACCAGCATGACACCCAGCACGTGAAACCCTAGGCAACGAGCAGGTAATTTATAAGTAATTAGAAGCTTAGAATTAGAAGCTTTACTGTAGGGCATAATGTATCAAGGGCATTGCGGTGTGTCGCATAATATGGTGCAGGGGGCATTATTGTGCGGGGCTTAATATGGTGGAATTTATTTTTTCCCCTGTGGTGGCCATGATCTGTTGGTACAGGGTCAAAACCAATGTGAAAGGTAGTCTTTTCAGGTGAGACCACGCCTATTTTAGCGAGACCACGGCCATTTTAGCAAGGCCACGCCCCCTTGTTGGGAGCTTGCATTTTTTTTATTTTTTTTATTTATGGAAGGGGGGGGGGGGGGGGGCATTTTTTTTTATTGTCAATGGGGGGGGGGGGGGCACTTTAAAATCTCGCACTGTGAGCCAAATTGGCTGGAAACCGCCCTGGCTAGATTGACTAATTAACAGCAGCCAGGAAAATAATTTTCCTGCCCAGATTGTCTCTAATGAGTTCCCAGCAACTTTCTGGCTTCCATTGTGACATCACATGACACATCATAATGGAGCTGTGGCTGAGGGGTGACGTCATAGACGGTATCACGCTCAGTCTTTTGAAAGGTTGTTATCGGTGGAGTAATACGTATCTTGAAGGTGCTGGAATCCTCTCACCTTTCCTGAGCACTGGATCTCCTTCTGACACCCTGGGTATGTTTTGGCTGGAATTTCACTACTCTGTACTTCTCCGCACAGGCGTGCGCAGAGACTGACTGGCGGGTGCCGCTCCGGACTTCCCCCCCCTCCACGGCATTATAGTGTTCTTTCACCTCCCCTGTCCTGGATATAGACTGCTCACCTGGTCCGCTCACCTGGGCCGCCCAGGTGAGCAGTTTATATCCAGGACAGGGGAGGTGAGAGAACACTATAATGCCGTGGAGGGGGAGGGGAAGTCCGGAGCGGCACCCGCCAGTCAGTCTCTGCGCACGCCTGTGCTTCTCCCTTCCGCTCTGCTTGGGCCTCCTGCAGTCATCATGCCTCCTGCTCTCCATCTCTGGGTGATCCCAGCTGCTGTTTGTGGAGGCTACTGCACATTGCGGGTCATTCCGAGTTGATCGCTCGCTGGCAACTTTTTGCTGGCTTGCAATCAGATAGTCGCCGCCCATGGGAGAGTGTATTTTTGCTTTGCAGCTGTGCGAACGCGTGTGCTGCTGAGCGGGCCGAAATTTTTTTGTGCAGTTTGTAAGTAGCTCTAGACTTACTCAGCCCTTGCGATCATTTCAGCGTGTCTGGTCCGGATTTGACGTCAGACACCCGCCCTGCAAACGCCTGGACACGCCTGCGTTTTTCCAACCACTCCCTGAAAACGGTCAGTTGACACCCATGAACGCCCTCTTCCTGTCAATCACCATGCGTTCAGCTGTGCGAATGGATTCTTCGTTAAATCCATCGCTTAGCAACGAACCGCTTTGTACTCGTACGACGCGCCTGCGCATTGTGGTGCATACGCATGTGCAGTTTAGCTGCAGTTGAGCTGATCGCTGCGCTGCAAAAAGTTGCTAGCGAGCGATCAGCTCAGAATGACCCCCATTATACATCCTTGTGCAACATTGATCCTCTCCTGGACCTGCTGGGAGATACAAGGCGATATCCTACACTTCTCTGCTGTTACCTCTGCAACCTTGAGCTCCTGTTTATGACAACTCTCTGGAAATTCACGGTAAGCTATTGCTCTTATTGAAATTCTGCTTTACCTCTGTCTCCTGCTAGCAGTTTCCTGTGCCCTAGCTGACATCTTGCACAAATGCAACTTCTGAAGTGACTTCCCATGCAAAATCCACAAAATCGAGACAAACACACACCACAAAGCAACAACGGCCCTCATTCCGAGTTGTTCGCTCGCTAGCTGCTTTTAGCAGCATTGCACACGCTAGGCCGCTGCCCTCTGGGAGTGTATCTTAGTTTAGCAGAATAGCGAACGAAAGATTAGCAAAAGTGCTACTAAATAATTCTTAGCAGTTTCTGAGTAGCTTCGGACCTACTCACAGATTGCGATCAGCTCAGTCCGTTTAGTTCCTGGTTTGACGTCACAAACACGCCCTGCATCGGCTAGCCACTCCCCCGTTTCTCCAGACACTCCCGCAATTTTCCCTGACACACCTGCGTTTTTTTGCAAACGCCGGGAAAACGCTGAGTTCCTGCCCAGAAACGCTCCTTTCCTGTCAATCATTCACCGTTCAGCAGTGCGACTGAAAAGCGCCGCAGAAGCCACAGCAAAACTGCTAAGTTTTGTGTTAAATAACTAAGCGCATGCGCCCTGCGTGCCTTGCGCATGCGCAATTTGCAACAATTGGCAGCATAGCGAAAATCGGCAACGAGCGAACAACTCGGAATGACCCCCAACATACACCAACGAAAGACAAAGACACAAGTGAAAGCAATTGTTAGTAAATGTGTGATCTTTGTTTACGGCGATTAGGGGCAAAAATCTGCAGTTAAGGGTGATTTGTAATCTCACCCAAATCGATTCTTACTAAATTTTCCCCAGGAGTGCGTAGAGGTAGAGCGATATCACCAGCTGGGAGACTGCTGTACAGGGCTCTTATCGGGACACATTAGGCAGCAGTATATTATTCTAATTTCCAGATGTATTATCTTTTCTGTAATATTACCACCATTTTTCTAGCTACACCATGTCACCTTTTCTCCACCTTTTCCCAACTGGGCCAAATAATCAAGGTCTGAAGGGGTAATTCAGATCTAATTGTAGATGTGCTAAATTTAGCACATCTACGATCAGCTTCACAGACATGCGGGGGGAGTCCCGCATATCTGGCTCTACCCCCACCCCCCCACACCCCCCCCCCCGCACAGGCACAAAAGCATTGCACGGCGGCGATGCTTTTGTACCTGACAAGTAGCCCCCTATCTATTATTAACCCCTCATATATCACCACCGGCAGATACACATAATTGCCCCCAGCATTGCCAGATACACATAACTGCCCCCACTTGTGCCAGATAACATATACCCCCCCATGGTGCCAGAGATAACATATATGCCCCTCGGTGCCAGATAACAAATATGCCCCCACAGTGAAAGATACATGTGTTTTCATGGCTCTGCTCACGGTGCCGGCACCGCTTCCACTGTGGCTGCTGTCCGAGGGTCTCCGGTGGCGGGTGAGTGAAATCAGGCTCACAGTCTGGCAGCCAATCAAGAGCCGCTGCTGCCGGTCCACGAGCTCTGACTGGCTGACGAACCGGCACCTGACATGAAATAGCAGAAAGCCGCCTTAGGTGTTTGGTGCGTAGGCGGTAGAGGCCGTATGCGGCCCAAGGGGTGCGAGTTTGACGCGTCTGCTCTACCAACAGTGTACCATCATGGAGCAAAATCACCAGAAATCCATTCTTCCTAATGTGGTGAACTAAGAATGTCTACAGCAGAACATCATTTGTGAAAGGGACTGAAAACATACTTTCTAAAAACCATTTGAAAAAACAAGGTGTAAGATATGGAGGTCTTCCCTTGTCTTAAAGGGGGTACACATGAGGAGATGTGTGCTGTGCGATCTATCACAGAATGCTCAGCGCACATCTCTCCTCCCCTCAGCATACAGCGCGATGTGTGCTGAGGGGCGGGGGGGACGCTCACTTCACCCAGCGGTGTCACACCCAGGTGCGGGCTGCACCCCCCGGCTCTCACCTTGTGATGCCACTGATTCTCATTGATTTGAGTATGCTGGGGTCAGCTGCAAATGTCAATGGTGTCCTTTTTTTATGTATATATTGCGAATCTGCTAATGCCTACGCAGTTTAGTGAATGCACTGGTGGGCATCTTTATCATTTCTGGTTGGCCCTTCACATGCGATATTTAGCAAGAGCAGATTTGTGAATATCGCTATATCAGCCTCAATAGTGATCCATAATGAGTCAGGCCCATTGTTTCCAAATGTCCCTAATTCTCAGTTTTGACCAACTGTACTGAACGATTTTACATATTCACATATTTTGGTCGTGAAGTTTAATGAAGTTTAATTAGGTAGAGTAGGTAGGTAAAGTAAAGGCATGTTCTCATAAATTTAATTTTGACAGACCAAGACACAGGCGCTAATAAATTTTTCACAATTTTCAACCCACTGGAGCAAAATACAACAACATTAGGTAGATGCTTCTCTGTACCTGACTTCTGAATTGCTGACTGCAAATTTCCCTCTCCAACTAGTTGTGCATAATTCAATGTGGATATATGATTATTTATTTATTTCCTTTATTAACTGTTCGCTTCAAAATCACCTTGCTAAAGAGGCAGAATTTTCTGAATGCCCTCATAAATGGTAAAGCATCAGGTGTGGCGCTATATCTCTTTAGCAAGTGGAACACCTTGAGGACCTGCTGTTTCAATAACCAAGGACCATAGGCAAACGCGGGGGTATATGGGTTCTGGTTGCCCAGAAACCCACCTCCTCTTGGCCAGTGACTCAGTTTATGACAACAATAGCATATTACTAGATTACTAGAGCTGCCGCCACAACATGCACTTTAAGGGACAGAGCGGAGCTGCTGCACATGCCCAGTGGTAACAGCTTCTTCTACCAGGTTTGCTGTGTGTGTGGATCTGAGTCCTCAATCAGTGCTCTGGACCAGAGAGTAGCTGCCAGGAAGAAGAGACAGGAGCCTTACCATGAGGTCGGAGAATGTGTGCTTAGAAAGTGCAGTTCTGTCTCCTGCTGGTTCTCTAAAGTTTGTCTTTATTTATTATGGTACGTTTAACTTTTACCTGACCACTTATTTTATTTAGATTAGTTAAATATGTCTGATACTGTAATACTGTATTAAGAGGTGTAGCTAAGTGCCATGGTGCCCGGAGCAAGGTTATGTCGTCGTCCCCCTCCCTGTACTGAATTCGGGGCCTAGCCAACATGTGGGTGCATGTTACATTTGAAACGAAAGAATATTTTAAAATTGGTGACAGGGCCAGTTCTAGACTTTGTGGAGCTCAGGGTGAAAGTTTCCTTTGGTGCCCCCCATGTGTAAAACAGGGACATTGCACCCCTAAGACGAGCTGCAAAAATATAGGGTTGAGGTTTTATGGGAAAGGGACGTGGCCACAGAATAGTACCAATTCACATTACATCGCAGAGTCCTTTATACAACTACAGTACTACAGTGCAGTAGAGCTGCTGGAAGTAGCTGTATTTAGATATTTAATTGTTCAATTCAAATAAATTAAAAACTCTATACAGTATATGCCCCGACTGACCTGAACTCACAACCCCCCAAACCCGTAATTAAAATAATGCTCCAAATGTGACCCCCCACAGACCTAATAAACCCCCCAGTCTCTCAATGAAAATAATGCCCTAAAACTAACCCCCCCCCCCCTCCGACCTGAAAATCCCCCATACACTGCAGTGAGCATCAGTGACCCTCGTACACTGCAGTGTGCATCAGTGACCCCCATACACTGCAGTGAGTATCAGCGACCCCGTAAAATAGAGCATCAGCAACCCCCATACACTGCAGTGAGCATCAGTGACCCCCATACACTGCAGTGAGCATCAGTGACCCCCATACACTGCAGTGAGCATCAGTGACCCCCATACACTGCAGTGAGCGTCAGTGACCTCAGTACACTAGATAGAGCATCAGTGACCGCTATACACTGCAGTGAGCATCCGTGACCCCCGTACACTACAGACAGTGTCAGTGACCTCTGCACACTGCAGACAGCTCCATTGACCCCCACACACTGCAGACAGCATCAGTGACCCCCGCGCACTGCAAACAGCGTCCGTGATACTCCGCACACTGCAGACAGCATCAGTGACCACCATACAATGCAGCAGCATCAGTGACCTCCATAGCTCGATACGTCTCACAAAAAGAAAACATATATAGCAGTGGGGCAGCACTTACAGCACCATTAATGTATCACCCCTTAAAGCTGCTCCTCCAGTACGTACATGCTGAGCTCCCAACTCCAGTCCCGCATCCCTCCTCCCAGCATTCCATGCGACTGCCTCTGCTTGTCTCCTCCGGCATTCTTCCTTCTCTTTGTGGCCCACGGCCGGTGCCGGCAACAGAAATCTTGCGGCCCGGTACACTTTTATTTCCCTTCCAGTCTGGTAAAGAGTTGACACACACACACACACACACACACACACACACACACACACACACACACACACACACACACACACACACACACACACACACACACACACACACACACACACGTGTGGAATGGACAAAGCTGTAGGGACTCTGGTAGAATAAAATAAATTGTAGATGCTTTTTTAATACTCCTGCCACCAGCTGACACTCAGGCTAGTGGTCTTTTGGAGTCTGGAATCAATCCACAGGAGGAATTGCGAGGTGCTGGGGACGCCTGGTTGTTTATTCTATCTGCCTTGTTTTTCCTGCCATATGGTGAGAGTCCAGCCATTCTAATTGGCTTTTTATTTTTCTAATAAAGCAATATTATACAGATTGAGTATCCCATATCCAAATATTCCGAAATACGGAATATTCCGAAATACGGACTTTTTTGAGTGAGAGTGAGATAGTGAAACCTTTGTTTTTTGATGGCTCAATGTACACAAACTTTGTTTAATACACAAAGTTATTAAAAATATTGTATTAAATGACCTTCAAGCTGTGTGTATAAGGTGTATATGAAACATAAATTAATTATGTGAATGTACACACACTTTGTTTAATGTACAAAGTTATAAAAAATATTGGCTAAAATTACCTTCAGGCTGTGTGTATAAGGTGTATATGAAACATAGATGCATTCTGTGCTTAGATTTAGGTCCCATCACCATGATATCTCATTATGGTATGCAATTATTCCAAAATACAGAAAAATCTGATATCCAAAATACCTCTGGTCCCAAGCATTTTGGATAAGGGATACTCAACCTGTACTATGTTTGCTTTTATCCTTTTGTGAGATTCTCTGGAAATGAAGTGATGGGTGGATGAAAAATCTGGAATCCCATTAGGATTGTATCCTCTCCCCTACATACGCATATTGTCTATTAGTTAGACACCATCTCACGGTACGGATTCTACCTACATATAGAAGAAACCATTGACTACATGTTAATAGTATCACACTATTGTATTTCTTATTTTTTGTTTGAGGGTCAAAAATTGACGATAAATTGATCATCTAGAAGTACCCCGTATGACTTATATCAGCGCCTGAAGACTATTTGGTGATATCTCTTTTTTTGCAAGCTGACACTCAAATGCCCATTCAAATATTTATAGTGTATGCCACATAGTGCCCCAGCTAACATTACGTGGAGCAACACCCCCTCCAAACCACATTATGATGGTCATTCCGAGTTGTTCGCTCGTTGCCGATTTTCGCTATACTGCGATTAGTCGCTTACTGCGCATGCGCAAGGTTCGCAGAGCGCATGCGCTTAGTTATTTTACACAAAAGTTAGGTATTTTACTCACGGCATAACAAAGCTTTTTCATCGTTCTGGTGATCGTAGTGTGATTGACAGGAAGTGGGTGTTTCTGGGCGGAAACTGGCCGTTTTCTGGGAGTGTGCGAAAAAACGCTGGCGTTTCTGGGAAAAACGCGGGAGTGTCTGAAGAAACGGGGGAGTGTCTGGGCGAACGCTGGGTGTGTCTGTGACGTCAAACCAGGAATGAAACTGACTGAACTGATCGCAATGTAGGAGTAAGTCTGGAGCTACTCAGAAACTGCTAAGAAATTTCTATTCGCAATTCTGCTAATCTTTCGTTCGCAATTCTGCTAAGCTAAGATATACTCCCAGAGGGCAGCGGCTTAGCGTGTGCAATGCTGCTAAAAGCAGCTAGCGAGCGAACAACTCGGAATGAGGGCCATATGCCATAACCATGCCCCAATTCACATTATGTGATCACTGTGCCCCTAAATCACATAATATGCCACACAATGCCACCAATTCACATTATATGCCACAACACCCCCCCCCCCCAATTCACATTAAAGGCCCCAGTGTGTGTCCATTTTACATTATATAACCAAATGTTCATCCAAATTACATTACATACCACATCTTGCACCCAATATCAGTTTATATGCCTCACTATGCCCCTAATTCCCATTATACACTCCCCTGTGCCCCCAAAATCACATAATATGCCCTACTGTGTCCTCAAATATCAAAACATACCCCACTGTGCCCCCACATACACCACTGTGACCCCAGCTTAACAGAATACAGCAGCTTCTTTCTTACTTACATGGCATTCTCTCTCTATTTCTCTTCTATCTTCTTTTTCTGCTGTTAATTGAACTTCTTTCTGTGCCATGCAGCTCCTCATCACTGATGGTGATAATATTCAATGCACTGCTGCAGCCTGGCCTGGAACAGCTGCAGATGGATGGGAGCCAGGCTGCAGCCAACCTGGCAGCTGGGGTCAGTGCAGAGGGATCGTCAACTGTGGTTACTGCTGTGCCACCTCCAAAGCGCTGCGTGCGGTACGACCCAGCGTGTAGCACAAAGGTCACTGGGAGAAACTGCTGAGAATGCGCAACTCAGCTTCTTCCAGCTGAGACGCTGGGCTTAATGAAGCGGCGCCTGCACTGCATATCAAACAGGCAATTGTGTCGGTGCCCTTCAGGAGCAGAGACGTCACTAGAGTTTTTGGAGCCCAGGGCAAGATACAGAAGGGGAGTGCCCACTGGAAATGGGGCGTGCCAACATGACACGCCACATGTTTCTCGTCACACTGGGTCGAAATCTCGAAAGTCAGAATATCGAGGCCAGGATCCCGACCGCCAGAATACCGACAATGGCACCACTGTTATTTCCACTCTGGAGTGAGAATAGAACCTGCGCCGGGATTTTGACCGTAGGGATCCCGTACTTAACGCCTGGGAACAGTTACTTTTCAATTCCACATGCACCTTACCTACACGATGGTTTCTCACAATGTGGAACCTCTGAAGAAATGTATCCTCTGAGGCGGATGGCGTCTTCTGTCAGTAATCACTATTCATGTAGGTCCAGAAGATGCCTGTTTATGTAGGAATATTAACAAGGTCTGCATCATACAACAGCGGTTCAGCCAGACTCATGTCACCTCAGGCCCCCTGTGTCTTTCAGCACACCATCACCTACCTTCCGCGTAGTCTCTCAGCACACCATCACCTTCCCATGCGTCGTCACCCAGCACACCATCACCTAACCATGCATCGTCACTTTCCCTGCGCACCATCATCTTCCCTGCGTCTTTTCATGTTCTGCCTGTGTCTCTCACTATTCCCCTTTCTTTCTGCGTCAAACAGCCTCCCCAACTTCATTGTGTCTTCATTCTGTGGGGTAAATGTATTATAGTGGCACGTATCATGCCGCTATAACACTTCCTGCTTCACCTCATTAACGAGGTGAAGCAAGAAGGGACATCGACAAAATGTATTAACATCTTGTTTGTCGAAGCGGTGGCGCAAAAGCGTGGTCACGCTCCCGTAGAAGGAAGCAAACTGGTGGCCGTGTCACGGCGGGTATAGCGGAGGGCGGGAGGACTGGAGTGCTCGGGGGGTGGCACGATAGTGCAGGGCAGAGCTCCGGCGGTGGCCACAATGGTGGCACAGTGGGGCGAGTGGGCAGTGCAGGTGCCGGTGACGCCCCCCTCTGCTGGGGCTGCCACGGCGCCCAGGGCACGCACCCTGCTCGCCCTACGCTCAATACGACTGTGTTCATGAGCATGGCCGCGGCGCAGCGGAGGGGAGGGGGGAGGAGAGGGGGACAGCGGCGCGCCTTCTAACCTTCTCAGTGACTGGAGCTTGCGCTCCACTGGAGCCACTCTCCCTACGCCCCTCACTGTATTCCATATATTATCCAGTCTATAAAAACACCAATGTGTACATTAATGTCCAGGGTCAATACTAGGTTCTTCTACCGCCTCCCTAAACTCACGCACTCCAGTGTTCCACAGGGTGGGAGATTGTGGCTTGCATTTGGAAACCCCCCTCTACAAATCCTGCGTTTGCCCCTGAGGAGGTATGTTCGCCCACTGTTGCAGTGAACGGGAACCTTGCTAACCTCTCACTGGTGCATGCAGTAGTTAAAGGTTAACAAGAGTGGGACTGGTACTGGACAAGGGGCCTAGTTCAGACCTGATCGCTGCTGTGCGTTTTTTTGTGCCAGCGCCGCAGTGCGCCGGTGTATGCTAGACAGCCGATGGCCATCTCAGCCCTGCGGTGTCTAGACGGGAGGTGGCAGGCCGGTGGCGCTTTATCTGCCGTTTTAGTGTGTGCGGTCCGGGCAACGCAGGCGTGCCCGGACTTTGCGGGGGCGGGCCGCGGTGGTTGAATGACATCACACGCAGCGGCTGCGACCTGGACAGCGATGGGTTACTCCCTGCCAGCGCGCAGGAGCTGCGCAGGTAGGGAGCTACTCGTCAAGTACAAAAGCATCGCCACTGTGTACTGCTTGTGTACTTGTGCAGGGGCAGTAGGGCCAGACATGCGGGGCGGACTAGCCCTGTGCTGGGCTTCCCCCCACATGCCTGAGTAACTGATCTTAGCCGTGCAAAATTTTGCATGGCTACGATCAGGTCTGAATTAGGCCCAAGGACCAGTTGCACACCTGGAGATGTAATACCAGAAATAAAAAATGTCTCCTTTCCTCTAACAGTCCAGCCTATTCTGCATCAAGTCTAGGGGGTAATTCAGATCTGATTGCAGCAACAAATTTGTTAGCTAATGGGCAAAACCATGGGGGTAATTCCAAGTTGATCGCAGCAGGAATTTTGTTAGCAGTTGGGCAAAACCATGTGCACTGCAGGAGGGGCAGATATAACATGTGCAGAGAGAGTTAGATTTGGGTGGGGTGTATTCAAACTGAAATCTAAATTGCAGTGTAAAAAGAAAGCAGCCAGTATTTACCCTGCACAGAAACAAAGTAACCCACCCAAATCTAACTCTCTGTGCAAATGTTATATCTGCCCCCCTGCAGTGTTCGCTGCTGCCGTTGTTCGCTGCGTAGCGATCATTTAAAAAAACGCCAAAACTACACATGCGTATGAGCCGCAATGTGCATGTGCAGCGTACAGGTACAAAGAGCATAGTTGTTTCTCCTTAAGTCCTAGAGGATGCTGGGGACACTTCAAGACCATGGGGTATAGACGGGATCCGCAGGAGACATGGGCACTTCAAGACTTTAAAAGGGGTGTGAACTGGCTCCTCCCTCTATGCCCCTCCTCCAGACTCCAGTGAGGTTCTGTGACCAGTGAGACTGGATGCACACTGAGGAGCTCTCCTGAGTTTCTCTGAAAAAAGACTTTTGTTACGTTTATTATTTTCAGGGAGACCTGCTGGTAACAGGTTCCCTGCATCGTGGGACTGAGGGGAGAGAAGCAGACCTACTTCTGTGAGTTTCAAGGCTCTGTTTCTTAGGCTACAGGACACCATTAGCTCCTGAGGGTCTGAATGCTAGTATAAATATTTGAAAGATAGCGGGGCTGAAGCGTGCCATTAAGGGGGCATGGCTTAGTCCTCACAGCTCTCATCGGCGCCATTTTCTCTCACAGAGCTGCAGAGACGCTGGTCCTCCTACACTGCTGTACAAGTAAAAGGGTGCAAAACAGGGGGGGGGGGGCACAGTTCGTTTGGTGATGTTTTAATAATAATAAAAGCGCTAACAGGTTTGAGGCATCGTATAAAACGTTTCAGTACCGGGATAGGCGCTGGGTTGTGAGCTGACAAACTCCCTCTGTGTTTCTCTGACAGGCTTTACTGTGGGTCTATCCCCTATATGCCCAGTGTGTTTGTGGTGTCGGTACACGTGTGTCGGCATGTCTGAGACTGAGTGCTCTTCCCAGGAGGAGACTGGATTAGGGAAAGAAACGACTGTGGGAGTGACCCTGTCGGCACCACCGACGCCTGATTGGGTAAATGTTTTGAGTGCTTTGAATGCGAATGTGGCTCTATTAAATAAGAGATTGGATAAGTCTGAGTCTCAGACCCAGGCATGGAAGAAATCCGTGGAGGATGTGTTGTCACAAGTTCAGACCCCCTCGGTGTCACAAAAGCGTTCTTTTACCCAGATAGCAGATACAGATACCGACACGGACTCTGACTCCAGTGTCGACTATAGTGATGCCAGATTAAATCTAAAACTGGCTAAAAGCATTCAGCACATGAGTGTGGTGATTAAAGACGTGTTACATATCACGGAGGACCCTGCTGTTCCTGATACTAGGGTCTGTATGTTTAAAGGAAAGAAACCTGAGGTAACGTTTCCTCCCTCTCATGAACTGAACGCTCTTTTTGAAAAGGTTTGGGAAAATCCTGACAAGAAGTTTCAGATTCCCAAGAGAATTCTGGTGGCATATCCGTTCCCCTCTGGGGATAGGGAAAAGTGGGAGTCACCCCCCACTGTGGACAAAGCTCTGTCATGGCTGTCCAAAAAGGTGGGGCTTCCGTCTCCTGACACGCCAGCCCTAAAAGAACCTGCGGATCGTAAGCAGGAAAATACATTGAAATCCATTTATGTCACTACGGGTACGCTATGCCGTTGCTTCAGCGTGGGTGAGTAGCGCTATTGAAAAGTGGGCAGATAACTTGTCATCTGAGTTTGATACCCTGGATAGGGATAACATTCTTTTGACTCTGGGTCATATCAGGGATGCTGCAGCCTACCTTAAGGAAGCTGCGAGAGACATTGGCCTTTTGTGATCAAGAGCCAATGCTATGGCAGTCTCAGCTAGGAGAGCATTGTGGAATCATCAATGCTGATGCTGACTCTAAGAAGGCTATGGAGTCTCTGTCGTATAAAGGTGGTGTCTTGTTTGGTGATGGCCTCGCTGACCTGGTATCTACGGCTACCGTGGGTAAGTCATCCTTTTTACCTTATGTTCCTGCACAACAAAAGAAAACGCACCGCTATCAGATGCAGTCCTTCCAGCCCAATAAATACAAAAAAGGACAAGGGTCCTAATTCCTTGCTTCTAGAGGAAGAGGAAAGGGAAAAAGGTCACCGGCTGTGGCAGGTTCCCAAGAACAGAAGTCCTCTCCGGCTTCTACCAAATCTCCGACTCTTCAGTCATTTCTGGGTTCGTTCGACCCTAGACCCATGGGTATTAGAAATAGTGTCCCAAGGGTACAAGCTGGAATTTCAAGACGTGCCCCCTCGACGATTTTTCATATCAGCCTTACCAGTTTCTCTTCCGGACAGGGAGGTGGTATGCGGTGCTATACAAAAACTGTGTCAAAATCAAAAATAACAAATAGTTTACCACCTTTTATCTCAGGCGCTCCTCAACTAATATAGTGTTCAATCTCTCAGATTACTGAAGACATATGCCCTTGGAAAATGGAACATAAAAATACATAGTGTGATATTGTAACAATAGGAGAAGACAGGTATATGAATCTCTAGAGGTCCCAAACTCGTACCGCATCAGGTGGTCTACTTTTTGTAGACAATTGCGCAGTGTTTAGAGCGGGTCACCGTCTTAGATATATCCTGACCCCTTCCAACGCCTCGAGGATATCTTCTTCTTATTCCAACCCAAGGTGCATGTGAATGAAAATGGTACTCCAATAGTGCATTACCATAAAAAATTTATTCACAAGATTTAAAACTTTAAAAGGTGGGTTCTTACCAGACTGAATGGTCTACACAAAAGAGTAGACAACAGCATTTGTTACAAATCAAACAACCAGGCGTCCCCAGGAGTAGTTGTATCCAGCCAGGCAAGAGCTCCACACACGTCCTGCTACCTTCACCAACGCGTTTCAATAACAAATGGTTATCTTTTTCAAGGTGTAGATGGTAGCAGACACCCTGTGGTATTTATCCTCCCACAAATCTAAAAAACTAAAAACCTAATACCAGACATGGATTGCCTAACTGCTAAAATCCTGAATACCTAACCTATACCTAATACATTAGGTAAAATCCATTTCATACATTTCTGGGGGCCTTCTGAAAGTCCGTTTCCCGCCAGGTAAACTGTCCAATGATGTTACATGGCGCAACATTATCCCGTCACCGGAAGTAGCGTGGATCGGCATTTGTCGTTTGGCAGGAAGTGACATGACCTCCTGTGTCAAAAGCATGACGCGGCCGTCCCCTCCGCGCGGCACGATAGCCCGTCACCGGAAGTGGCATAAATCAACATCCGCCGTCTGGACGGAACCCGGAAGTCCCACAGTACAGATGATACATTTCTCAGGTCCCGTTTCCACGGCTATTTTCCCGGAAATAGTATAATAAACGGTCCATATGGTGTCATTCTGATGCATGTCCCTTAAGGACGGTGCCATTTTGTTTTAGTCATCCGCCCATTTGCAATAATAAATAAAAAAGGGAAAACATCAGTTACTAAAATAGTGTAAAAAAATACAATGAACATTAAGATACCTCCTAAATAATAATCTGGAGTTCGAAATAAGAAGAGAGATTATCAATTTTACAGAAACCACTTGGTCTCAAAGTCTTTATTGAGGCCTCCTGGTTCTAAGGTTTTATATTTAAAGATGGTTTGCATTTCTATCCTGGCAAGTTTTTGTTGTGGATCTCCTCCTCTAATGTCTGGTTTAACACGTTTCAAGGCATAGAAATTCTTTATCTCCCTGGGATCACAATTGTGTACTTTCTTAAAATGTGCCGACAGGGCGTGGGTTTCTAATCCTTTTTTAATATTTCGGAGGTGTTCTCCCAGTCTAATTTTCAAGGCCCTGCTGGTACGGCCTATATAGAATTTCCCACATGTACATTCTACACAGTACACTACATTATTAGAATGGCAAGTTACACATTCTTTAATGGTGCACTTTCTTTCGTTAATAATGACCTCTACTATCTTATTCCCGAAAATATTGGGGACATTTTTGAAAGCAATACAAGCTCCACACCTGTAGAAACCCTCCGATGTTATTATTGGTCCAGTAGAGCCAGTTTGATGAAAACTGTGGACCAATTTGGATTGCAGATTGGGGGCTTTCCTGTATATACATACAGGTCTATCAGGTAAATCCTTTCCAATGATAGGGTCCCTTTTAAGAATCGGCCAGTGTTTTTGCAAAATACTTTGAACTTTCTTATGTTGAGAAGAGTAATCAGATATAAAGGCCCACTTATACCTATTATCTACTTCTTTTTTATCACTTTTATTCACAGTAAGTAAATCTGTTCTATCTAGTTTGGATACTTCATCTAGTGTTTTCTCTAGATACCTTTTATCGTATCCACACTCAATGAAGCATTTTTCCATGGAGGAAGCTTGTGCCGTAAAGACTGATTGCTCTGAGCAATTACGTTTAAGTCTTTTAAATTGGCCTACAGGGACACTGTTCAACCAGTTATCATGGTGACAACTCAATTTGTTGATGTAAGATCTCGAATCGGTGGGTTTAACGAAATTTTTTGTTTTAATTAGACCATCCTCTACATAAATGGTGAGATCTAAGAAATTCGCCTCTTTCTGGTTTACATCAAAAACAAGATTAATATGGTTGCTATTGTTATTGAGGTAGAAGCAAAAAAGATCCAGGGACTCCCTGTTTCCCTCCCATATAAACAGAACGTCATCGATATATCTATGCCAGGACACTAGGTTCGCCCCGTATGCATTGTTATTCCAGATGTAATTATCTTCCCATACCCCCATGAAGATATTGGCATAACTTGGGGCGAACCTAGTGCCCATGGCTGTACCGCATTTCTGCAGGAAAAACTCATTCTTAAATAGAAAGTAATTATTTGAGAGAATGAAATGAATGCCCTCCAAAATGAAATCCTGAAGATTAGCTGAAAGATTGGACTTAAACATAGTTTCCTGTACTGCTTTGATACCCTGTTGGTGATCTATGATGGTATATAACGCATTAACATCTGCAGTTACAAGGAAATAGTTTTCTTTCCATGGGATGTCCTTAAGAATTCGTAAGACATCAGCTGTGTCTTTTAAATGAGACTTATTAAGTGTCACAAATGGTTGTAAATGGGAATCTATCATTTGTGACAGATTGGCAGTCAATGATTCCACCCCAGATATTATCGGCCTTCCTGGGGGGTTAATGAGGCTCTTGTGCAGCTTTGGTAACAGATAAATGGTGGGTACGATAGGATATTCTACAAATAGAAATTTACTTTCTGCTTCTGACAAAATTCCTTTTTTATTATATTTATCAATAAGTTCTTTTAATTGTAACTGTATCCTCTTTGTAGGATCTCCTCGCATCTTTTTGTATGTGGCCTTATCTTCTAATTGGCGATATATCTCTGCCTCATAATTACTTCTATCTAGGAGGGCAATGCCACCACCCTTATCTGCCGGCTTGATGATAAGTTCCTTATCGGCAGTTAGGGTTCTGATGGCCTGTCTCTCTTTTGAGGATAAATTGAATCTAATTTTCTCTGACTCTAACTTTTCACAGTCCTCTCTAATTAGTGAGGCGAACGTCTCTACAAAACATCCTTTTAGATGTGAAGGATAGAATGTAGATTTTGGTTTAAAGGCGGATATACTTTGGGCCTCTAACATCGGGGTATCTTCCTCCTTATTCTTTTTTTTTTAAATGTTTTTATTGCAAGTTGTACAAGAAATATCAACAGCGAGGAATACATTTATCCATTGTGTGCATTTTCTAACATTTTCCACCTTCTGATATCACATCACAAGTATATTTAACAGTTTCTATGTTATAAAAGGATATTGTTGACATTAGGTATCAATAAAATAACAAATCATGTTTTGCAAGTACAGTCTTTTGGTTGTTTTTGTTGCAATTTATTCAGATACAATGGATGATAGTGTCTTAGAGTCTGATTAAAATAAAAGTTAGGAAAGGTAAAGAAAAACAAAAGATGGAAACAAAAACACAAAAACTAAAAATAAAATAAGAAAAGGGGGATAAAGAGGCAAGAGAGAAGAGAGAGAAAAAAAAAATTATAGGGGTGGGGGTGGGGGGGAGAGCCATGCGCGTCCGAGTCTTCCCTCCCGCCTCAACTCAAGGTAATCGGTGGATCCTGTATGAATAATCTGGTCTCATACCAAAGGGACTTCCTCCTTATTCTTAAAGAATTTTTTTAGGGTTAACTTCCTTGTGAATTTTTCTAAGTCCACAAAGATGTCAAACTGATTTACTTTGATTGATGGGGCGTATTTAAGCCCTTTTTCCAACAGGGATCTCTCATTCTCCAGGAGTATATGCGAACTAAGATTGAAGATTTTAACTTTTTCTTCTAATACCTCACTTGGGGTTTCTGCATGGGATTTTGATTTTATTTTCTTTTTCCTGTGCTTTCTCCTAAGGCCTTCCCTTGTTCCTCGTGAGCGTCTAACTACCTTTGGTTGGTATATCTCCTCCCTCTCTCTAAAAAAGGTGAGGAGGCAAGAGTTTCTTTCCTGTCTAAAGGTTGATATCTGTTCCTTGTCTGGACAGTATTCCGCCATTCTGTTGTATCCCATTTTCTTTGATTAATTGTATAATCATCTCTATGATTTCTCCAATTAGGGGTAGACTCCACCCTATAATTGGAGTTGGGATTATAATTCAATGATCTATTAACAGGATATCTCTCTGTCTCCATACGGAGAGACTCCCTATATTGGACATTTTTGTTCTTATTTCTCCCATTCTTATTACTTGTTAGGACTTGTGTAGTTTTCGGTCTCACTATTTTTTCTTTCTCTTTTTTTGTTTCATCAATGGTGTTTGGGGTTACCTCCAATTTCTTTTATCTCTAGCAAACTTGCTGGTTTTTCTAGCTATAATTGCTTTCTCTGTTCTTTCTATTCTATATTCTATTTTAATTTCTTTTTCTTTAAAGTCTACCTGATCCATAAAGGGAGTAATTAGTTCTCTATACCCTTTAATCTCCTCATCCAGACATTTTAGTTCCTTTTTTCTTTCTGAAATAATAAGTTCCATTAATTTAAAGGAGCAATTGTTTGTTATTTGCTCCCATTTATGTCTAAATTGCTCAGTGGATGTGGTGAAGCTAGCCCTTTTGTCGATTTTAAGGCCCTTTGGGATAAGTTTACATACAAGATATTTTTCAAGGGTCACAACCTCCCACCACATTTTGTTCTCTTTTAAGAGGACAACTTCCAATTTATGAAGTATATTATCTAGATCGTCATCCACTGCATTTATTTCACCTGGATTTGATGAGAATAAGGTATCTAGCTTTTTTATTCTTTCCTCCCTATTTCGGAACATGGCAGCACCACTTGTGTTCAAAAGGTGAAAAAGACAATTTTGTACAGATAATAGATCACAATTAGTGCGCCTGAGCCGCCGAAAAGAAAAGTGGTTAGAAGTATCACCAATACTCCCAACAGACAAAAATAACAAATAGTTTACCACCTTTTATCTCAGGCGCTCCTCAACTAATATAGTGTTCAATCTCTCAGATTACTGAAGACATATGCCCTTGGAAAATGGAACATAAAAATACATAGTGTGATATTGTAACAATAGGAGAAGACAGGTATATGAATCTCTAGAGGTGCCAGACTCGTACCGCATCAGGTGGTCTACTTTTTGTAGACAATTGCGCAGTGTTTAGAGCGGGTCACCGTCTTAGATATATCCTGACCCCTTCCAACGCCTCGAGGATATCTCCTTCTTATTCCAACCCAAGGTGCATGTGAATGAAAATGGTACTCCAATAGTGCATTACCATAAAAAATTTATTCACAAGATTTAAAACTTTAAAAGGTGGGTTCTTACCAGACTGAATGGTCTACACAAAAGAGTAGACAACAGCATTTGTTACAAATCAAACAACCAGGCGTCCCCAGGAGTAGTTGTATCCAGCCAGGCAAGAGCTCCACACACGTCCTGCTACCTTCACCAACGCGTTTCGATAACAAATGGTTATCTTTTTCAAGGTGTAGATGGTAGCAGACACCCTGTGGTATTTATCCTCCCACAAATCTAAAAAACTAAAAACCTAATACCAGACATGGATTGCCTAACTGCTAAAATCCTGAATACCTAACCTATACCTAATACATTAGGTGAAATCCATTTCATACATTTCTGGGGGCCTTCTGAAAGTCCGTTTCCCGCCAGGTAAACTGTCCACTGATGTTACATGGCGCAACATTATCCCGTCACCGGAAGTAGCGTGGATCGGCATTTGTCGTCTGGCAGGAAGTGACATGACCTCCTGTGTCAAAAGCATGATGCGGCCGTCCCCTCCGCGCGGCACGATAGCCCGTCACCGGAAGTGGCATAAATCAACATCCGCCGTCTGGCCGGAACCCGGAAGTCCCACAGTACAGATGATAAATTTCTCAGGTCCCGTTTCCACGGCTATTTTCCCAGAAATAGTATAATAAACGGTCCATATGGTGTCATTCTGATGCATGTCCCTTAAGGACGGTGCCATTTTGTTGTAGTCATCCGCCCATTTGCAATAATAAATAAAAAAGGGAAAATGTCAGTTACTAAAATAGTGTGATCTATTATCTGTACAAAATTGTCTTTTTCACCTTTTGAACACAAGTGGTGCTGCCATGTTCCGAAATAGGGAGGAAAGAATAAAAAAGCTAGATACCTTATTCCCATCAAATCCAGGTGAAATAAATGCAGTGGATGAGGATTTAGATAATATACTTCATAAATTGGAAGTTGTCCTCTTAAAAGAGAACAAAATGTGGTGGGAGGTTGTGACCCTTGAAAAATATCTTGTATGTAAACTTATCCCAAAGGGCCTTAAAATCGACAAAAGGGCTAGCTTCACCACATCCACTGAACAATTTAGACATGAATGGGAGCAAATAACAAACAATTGCTCCTTTAAATTAATGGAACTTATTATTTCAGAAAGAAAAAAGGAACTAAAATGTCTGGATGAGGAGATTAAAGGGTATAGAGAACTAATTACTCCCTTTATGGATCAGGTAGACTTTAAAGAAAAAGAAATTAAAATAGAATATAGAATAGAAAGAACAGAGAAAGCAATTATAGCTAGAAAAACCAGCAAGTTTGCTAGAGATAAAAGGGAATTGGAGGTAACCCCAAACACCATTGATGAAACAAAAAAAGATAAAGAAAAAGTAGTGAGACCGAAAACTACACAAGTCCTAACAAGTAATAAGAATGGGAGAAATAAGAACAAAAATGTCCAATAAAGGGAGTCTCTCCATATGGAGACAGAGAGATATCCTGTTAATAGATCATTGAATTATAATCCCAACTCCAATTATAGGGTGGAGTCTACCCCTAATTGGAGAAATCATAGAGATGATTATACAATTAATCAAAGAAAATGGGATACAACAGAATGGCGGAATACTGTCCAGACAAGGAACAGATATCAACCTTTAGACAGGAAAGAAACTCTTGCCTCCTCACCTTTTTTAGAGAGAGGGAGGAGATATACCAACCAAAGGTAGTTAGACGTTCACGAGGAACAAGGGGAGGCCTTAGGAGAAAGCACAGGAAAAAGAAAATAAAATCAAAATCCCATGCAGAAACCCCAAGTGAGGTATTAGAAGAAAAAGTTAAAATCTTCAATCTTAGTTCGCATATACTCCTGGAGAATGAGAGATCCCTGTTGGAAAAAAGGGCTTAAATACGCCCCATCAATAAAAGTAAATCAGTTTGACATCTTTGTGGACTTAGAAAAATTCACGAGGAAGTTAACCCTAAAAAAAATCTTTAAGAATAAGGAGGAAGATACCCCGATGTTAGAGGCCCAAAGCATATCCGCCTTTAAACCAAAATCTACATTCTATCCTTCACATCTAAAAGGATGTTTTGTAGAGACGTTCGCCTCACTAGTTAGAGAGGACTGTGAAAAGTTAGAGTCAGAGAAAATTGGATTCAATTTATCCTCAAAAGAGAGACAGGCCATCAGAACCCTAACTGCCGATAAGGAACTTATCATCAAGCCGGCAGATAAGGGTGGTGGCATTGCCCTCCTAGATAGAAGTAATTATGAGGCAGAGATATATCACCAATTAGAAGATAAGGCCACATACAAAAAGATGCGAGGAGATCCTACAAAGAGGATACAGTTACAATTAAAAGAACTTATTGATAAATATAAGCCTCATTAACCCCCCAGGAAGGCCGATAATATCTGGGGTGGAATCATTGACTGCCAATCTGTCACAAATGATAGATTCCCATTTACAACCATTTGTGACACTTAATAAGTCTCATTTAAAAGACACAGCTGATGTCTTACGAATTCTTAAGGACATCCCATGGAAAGAAAACTATTTCCTTGTAACTGCAGATGTTAATGCGTTATATACCATCATAGATCACCAACAGGGTATCAAAGCAGTACAGGAAACTATGTTTAAATCCAATCTTTCAGCTAATCTTCAGGATTTCATTTTGGAGGGCATTCATTTCATTCTCTCAAATAATTACTTTCTATTTAAGAATGAGTTTTTCCTGCAGAAATGCGGTACAGCCATGGGCACTAGGTTCGCCCCAAGTTATGCCAATATCTTCATGGGGGTATGGGAAGATAATTACATCTGGAATAACAATGCATACGGGGCGAACCTAGTGTCCTGGCATAGATATATCGATGACGTTCTGTTTATATGGGAGGGAAACAGGGAGTCCCTGGATCTTTTTTGCTTCTACCTCAATAACAATAGCAACCATATTAATCTTGTTTTTGATGTAAACCAGAAAGAGGCGAATTTCTTAGATCTCACCATTTATGTAGAGGATGGTCTAATTAAAACAAAAAATTTCGTTAAACCCACCGATTCGAGATCTTACATCAACAAATTGAGTTGTCACCATGATAACTGGTTGAACAGTGTCCCTGTAGGCCAATTTAAAAGACTTAAACGTAATTGCTCAGAGCAATCAGTCTTTACGGCACAAGCTTCCTCCATGGAAAAATGCTTCATTGAGTGTGGATACGATAAAAGGTATCTAGAGAAAACACTAGATGAAGTATCCAAACTAGATAGAACAGATTTACTTACTGTGAATAAAAGTGATAAAAAAAGAAGTAGATAATAGGTATAAGTGGGCCTTTATATCTGATTACTCTTCTCAACATAAGAAAGTTCAAAGTATTTTGCAAAAACACTGGCCGATTCTTAAAAGGGACCCTATCATTGGAAAGGATTTACCTGATAGACCTGTATGTATATACAGGAAAGCCCCCAATCTGCAATCCAAATTGGTCCACAGTTTTCATCAAACTGGCTCTACTGGACCAATAATAACATTGGAGGGTTTCTACAGGTGTGGAGCTTGTATTGCTTGCAAAAATGTCCCCAATATTTTCGGGAATAAGATAGTAGAGGTCATTATTAACGAAAGAAAGTGCACCATTAAATAATTTGTAACTTGCCATTCTAATAATGTAGTGTACTGTGTAGAATGTACATGTGGGAAATTCTATATAGGCCGTACCAGCAGGGCCTTGAAAATTAGACTGGGAGAACACCTCCGAAATATTAAAAAAGGCTTAGAAACCCACGCCCTGTCGGCACATTTTAAGAAAGTACACAATTGTGATCCCAGGGAGATAAAGAATTTCTATGCCTTGAAACGTGTTAAACCAGACATTAGAGGAGGAGATCCACAACAAAAACTTGCCAGGATAGAAATGCAAACCATCTTTAAATATAAAACCTTAGAACCAGGAGGCCTCAATAAAGACTTTGAGACCAAGTGGTTTCTGTAAAATTGATAATCTCTCTTCTTATTTCGACCTCCAGATTATTATTTAGGAGGTATCTTAATTTTCATTGTATTTTTACACTATTTTAGTAACTGACGCTTTCCCTTTTTTATTTATTATTGCAAATGGGCGGATGACTAAAACAAAATGGCACCGTCCTTAAGGGACATGCATCAGAATGACACCATATGGACCGTTTATTATACTATTTCCGGGAAAATAGCTGTGGAAACGGGACCTGAGAAATGTATCATCTGTACTGTGGGACTTCCAGGTTCCGGCCAGACGGCGGATGTTGATTTATGCCACTTCCGGTGACGGGCTATCGTGCCGCGCGGAGGGGACGGCCGTGTCATGCTTTTGACACAGGAGGTCATGTCACTTCCTGCCAGACGACAAATGCCGATCCACGCTACTTCCGGTGACGGGATAATGTTGCGCCATGTAACATCATTGGACAGTTTACCTGGTGGGAAACGGACTTTCAGAAGGCCCCCAGAAATGTATGAAATGGATTTCACCTAATGTATTAGGTATAGGTTAGGTATTCAGGATTTTAGTAGTTAGGCAATCCATGTCTGGTATTAGGTTTTTAGTTTTTTAGATTTGTGGGAGGATAAATACCACAAGGTGTTTGCTACCATCTACACCTTGAAAAAGATAACCATTTGTTATCGAAATGCGTTGGTGAAGGTAGCAGGACGTGTGTGGAGCTCTTGCCTGGCTGGATACAACTACTCCTGGGGACGCCTGGTTGTTTGATTTGTAACAAATGCTGTTGTCTACTCTTTTGTGTAGACCATTCAGTCTGGTAAGAACCCACCTTTTAAAGTTTTAAATCTTGTGAATAAATTTTTTATGGTAATGCACTATTGGAGTACCATTTTCATTCACATGCACCTTGGGTTGGAATAAGAAGGAGATATCCTCGAGGCGTTGGAAGGGGTCAGGATATATCTAAGACGGTGACCCGCTCTAAACACTGCGCAATTGTCTACAAAAAGTAGACCACCTGATGCGGTACGAGTCTGGCACCTCTAGAGATTCATATATCTGTCTTCTCCTGTTGTTACAATATCACACTATGTATTTTTATGTTCCATTTTCCAAGGGCATATGTCTTCAGTAATCTGAGAGATTGAACACTATATTAGTTGAGGAGCGCCTGAGATAAAAGGTGGTAAACTATTTGTTATTTTTGTCTATTGGGAGTATTGGTGATACTTCTAACCACTTTTCTTTTCGGCGGCTCAGGCGCACTAATTGTGATCTATTATCTGTACAAAATATGTCAAAATCAAGTCATTGTCACGGTGCCCCCGTCACAACAGGGAGAAGGCTTTTATTCGAGCCTGTTCGTGGTCCCGAAGCCGGACGGCTCGGTCAGACCTATTCTGAACTTCAAATCCCTCAATTTCTATCTAAAAAAATTCAAATTCAAGATGGAGCCTCTCCGAGCAGTGATCTCCAGTCTGGAGGAAGGGGATTTTATGGTGTTGGTCGACATAGAGGATGCCTACTTACACGTCCCCATATATCCTCCACATCAGGCTTACCTGAGGTTTGCCGTTCAGGATTGTCATTACCAATTTCAGACGTTGCCGTTTGGTCTGTCCACGGCTCCGAGGGTTTTCACCAAAGTTATGGCGGAAATGATGGTTCTCCTGCGCAAGCAAGGAGTCACAATTATCCCGTACTTGGACGATCTCCTGATAAAAGCGAGGTCCAAGGAACAATTACTGCAGAGCGTGACGCTCTCCCTGACAATTCTGCAACAACATGGTTGGCTCCTAAACTTGCCAAAATCACAGTTGGTTCCGAGGACAAAACTGTCGTTCTTGGGTATGATTCTGGACATGGAATTACAGAGAGTTTTTCTTCCAGTGGAAAAGGCTCTGGAAATTCAGAACCTGGTCAAACAGATTCTGAAGCCAGCAAGAGTGTTTAAGTGGGACCTGTTGGACAAATGGTCCGAATCCCATCCGCACATGCACCGACAGATAAGCCTGTCCTCCAAAACCAGAATCTCACTCCTGTGGTGGCTGCACACCTCTCACCCCCTAGAGGGATGCAGATTCGGGATCCAGGACTGGATCCTGGTGACCACGGATGCGAGTCTCCGAGACTGGGGTGCAGTCACACAGGGGGAAAATTTCCAGGGAAAATGGTCAAGCTAGGAAGCTTGTCTACACATAAACATTCTGGAGTTAAGGGACATTTACAATGGCCTTCTACAAGCGGAACATCTTCTTTGCGATCTGCCCATCTTGATTCAGTCGGACAACATAGCAGTGGCGTACGTAAACCGCCAGGGTGGAACGAAGAGCAGAGTGGCAATGGCAGAAGCCACAAAAGTTTTCCGCTGGGCGGAAAGGCATGTAAGCGCTCTGGCAGCGGTCTTCATTCCGGGTGTAGACAACTGGGAAGCAGACTTCCTCAGCAGACACGATCTCCATCCAGAGAAGTGGGGTCTTCATCAAAAGGTCTTTGCAGAAGTGACAAGTCGTTGGGGAATTCCTCAAATAGACATGATGGCATCTCGCCTCAAAAAGAAATTTCCGAGATATTGTTCCAGGTCGAGGGACCCTCAAGCAATAGCAGTGGACGCCCTAGTGACACCGTGGGTGTTTCAGTCGGTGTATGTATTCCCTCCGATTCCACGCATTCCAAAAGTGATAAAGATCATAAGAAGAACAAGGGTTCAGGCAATCCTCATTGTTCCAGACTGGCCAAGGAGGGCTTGGTATCCAGATCTTCAGGAATTGCTCATAGGAGATCCCTGGCCTCTTCCTCTGTGAGAGGATCTGTTACAGCAGGGGCCGTGTGTGTACCAAGACTTACCGCGGCTTTGTTTGACGGCTTGGAGGTTGAGCGCAGGATCCTAGCCCGAAAGGGTATTCCCGGTGAAGTCATTCCCACACTGCTTCAGGCTAGAAAAGAGGTTACGGCGAAACATTATCACCGTTTTTGGAGAAAATATGTGTCTTGGTGTGAATCCAAGAAGGCTCCTACGGAAGAATTTCAGCTGGGCCGTTTTCTCCATTTTCTGCTAACAGGGGTGGATGCGGGCCTAAAGTTAGGCTCAATTAAAGTACAAATTTCGGCCTTGTCAATTTTCTTTCAAAAAGAATTGGCTTCCCTTCTGGAAGTTCAGACTTTCGTGAAAGACGCACATCCAACCTCCCTTTGTGCCCCCGGTGGCACCATGGGATCTTAACGTGGTGTTGCGGTTCCTGCAATCTCAGTGGTTTGAACCTTTACGTAAGGTAGAGTTGAAATTCGTCACTTGGAAAGTGATCATGCTGTTGGCCTTGGCCTCTGCAAGGCGGGTGTCCGAATTGGCGGCTTTGTCTCACAAGAGCCCCTATTTGATCTTCCATGAAGATAGAGCGGCGTTGAGAACTCGTCAGCAATTTCTGCCTAAAGTGGTGTCATCGTTTCACATGAACCAACCTATTGTGGTGCCAGTGGCTACTGACGCCTTTGAGGAATCGAAGTCTGTAGATGTGATCAGAGCTTATGTGGCCAGAACGGCTCAGATTAGGAAAACGGAGGCTCTGTTTGTCCTGTATGATCCCAACAAGATTGGGGCTCCTGATTCCAAGCAGACTATTGCACGCTGGATCTGTAATACGATTCGGCAAGCTCATTCTATGGCTGGATTGCCGTTACCGAAATCGGTGAAGGCCCATTCTACCAGAAAGGTGGGCTCGTCCTGGGCGGCTGCCCGGGGTGTCTCGGCATTACAGCTTTGTCGAGCAGCTACTTGGTTGGGTTCCAACACTTTTGCAAAGTTTTACAAGTTTGATACCTTGGCTAAGGAAGACCTCTTGTTTGGTCAATCGGTGCTGCAGAGTCATCCGCTCTCTCCCGCCCGTTCTTGAGCTTTGGTATAAACCCCATGGTCTTGAAGTGTCCCCAGCATCCTCTAGGACGTAAGGAGAAAATAGGATTTTAATACCTACCGGTAAATCCTTTTCTCTTAGTCTGTAGAGGATGCTGGGCGCCCGTCCCAGTGCGTACTGTATCTGTAGTAATTGGTTATGGTTACACACGTGTTGTGTTGCAGTTATAATCAGCCTGTTGCTGTCATTATTCATGCTGTTGCATGTATTGGGTTGAATGCCATGTTGTACGGCATGTTTGAGGTGTGAGCTGGTATGTATCTCACCTTAGTTTAAATCAAAATAAATCCTTTTTCCTCGAAATGTCCGTCTCCCTGGGCACAGTTCCTATAACTGGAGTCTGGAGGAGGGGCATAGAGGGAGGAGCCTGTTCACACCCCTTTTAAAGTCTTGAAGTGCACATGTCTCCTGTGGATCCCGTCTATACCCCATTGTCCCCAGCATCCTCTACGGACTAAGAGAAAAGGATTTACTGGTAGGTATTAAAATCCTATTTTTGCACTGCTTCTAGCAACGATTCCATTCGCACAGCCGATCGCAAGGAGATTGACAGGAAGTGGGAGTTTATGGGTGTCAACTGACCTTTTTCTGGGAGTGTTTGGATTTGCAAGGTGGATATCTGATGTCAATTCCGGAACCTTCATCGCAACAATCATCGCACAGATTAAGTGACTACAGGGCTGGTCTCGTTTTGCACCAAACTTTTTTGCACCGCTCGGTAGCTAGCGAGTGATCAACTCGGAATGGGGGCCATTGGCCCAATGCTGGTACTCTTGGTCAGTGGGTACCATGGCCATACTTTGAAAATAATATGAAAAGCGCTGACAAGGTCACAACGTGAGTGTACTTATACTTTGGCGCATTCCAACTACAAGTGCCAGCATGCATATCGCCGACAGTACATGCTTTCACTTGTACTGCCACAAGTGTATACTACAAGTGTTGCGCCCTATTAAAGTAAAAATATTGATTATTGTCATGTTCCACACTTGATTATTTCAGTTGTGGTGTTCTATACTATATATTGCCCATACTTGCCAACATTCTATTTTTCCCCTCTGGGAGATTCCAGGAGTACTCTACCCAGTCTATTGGGCAGAACAAGTGGTGCCACATTCTTGTCATCGTGGCCCTGACAGCGCTGTGTCAGGGGGGAATGTGGCTAAGATTACACAATTCAATGGGAATCATATCATCCAAAGGGATGTAGTTGCATTGCCTGCAATCGGGATCCCAGCGGTCCGGATACCAACGCCGAATCCCGACCACTGACAATGCCGCCAGTCGGAATCCAGGCTAACAGGGGTATTCCCACTCGTGGGTGTCCACGACTCCCAAATTGGGAATATAACCTGTGGCGAGCGCAGTGAGCCACCGAGCCTGCAGCGTGGCGAGTGCAGCAAGCCCAAAGGGGCTTTGTTGTGCTCACCCCTCTGCTGGCATTTTAGCTACCAGAATCCCAGCATCAGTATGCTGACCACTGGGATTCCCTGGCAGCCGGTATCTCATACCCAATGCCATCCAACCCCCAAGCCGCTCACTTCAGGTGGGAAGTGGGTGGCACAGAGTGGCTAGCCAACTCTGTCTGGAGGCTGGGAGAGCCCCACAAATTCCAAGAGAGTTGGCTGTTATCATTTTGCCACTTTACCCATATTTATATTATAAATTATTTTTATTTCCTTTTTTTGGTGTGCTAACAATTCTGAATAACCCCCTAAGTTTGTCTGCCCTCTCCCTTCCGCCTGTACTGACTCTCCAGGTGCATTGCTAGAGTGCATTTAGGATATGCACTGGTGTAGTACTCTGAGTTACTGTAGCTCCTTTCTCTGCAACATGCACAGGTAGGAAACTAATAATCAGTTATTAAGATACTTGAATTCATTTCTGCATAAGAGATTGCACTCGGGGGCTAATTCAGACCTGATCGTAGCCGTGTAAAATTTTGCACGGCTACGATCAGCCACCCTGACATGCGGGGGGATGCCCAGCACATGGCTAGTCCACCCCACATGTCTGCCCCCCCCGCCCCCCCAGGTACAAAAGCATCGCATGGCGGCGATGCTTTTGTACCTGAAAAGTATCTCCCTACCAGCGCAGCTCCTGCGCGCTAGCAGGGAGCTACCCATCGCTCCCCGGGTCCCAGCAGCTGCGTGTGATGTCACACAGCCACCGCGGCCCGCCCCTCGCACGGTCCGGGCAAACCCGCATTGCCCGGACTGCGCCCCCAAAATGGCGGCCCAACGCCGCCAGCCCGTCCCCTCCCACCCAGCGAACGCCTCTGCCTGTTAATCAGGCAGAGGCAATCGCTGGGCAGAGATGCCGATCTCATCTCTGGCATGCGCCAGCGATCAGGTCTGAATTAGCCCGTTAGTTTTAGCACATAAAGGGCCTAATCCAGAGTTGTACATGATGCTGATGTTTCCACAGTTAAGCGATTATCGGCAAACTGCTCATGCACTGTGATCACCAGAGCGGTTCTAAAAACATCGCCATGTCATGGCTGTTTACAGGGCGTGTATGTGATGTCCACTGCGAGCTCCTGCGTACAAACACGTGGTGCCTGCGTGGCTACTGCCACATCTAATCTGCCTAGCCATAGACCAACTTGAGCAGTTGATGTTTAATGGCCCTCATTCCGAGTTGTTCGCTCGCTAGTCGCTTTTCGCAGCAGTACACACGCTAAGCCGCCGCCCTCTGGGAGTGAATCTTAGCTTAGCTGAATTGCGAACGAAGTATTCGCAATATTGCGAAAAGACTTTTCTTTGCAGTTTCTGAGTAGCTCGAGACTTACTCTTCCAGTGCGATCAGTTCAGTGCTTGTCGTTCCTGGTTTGACGTCACAAACACACCCAGCGTTCGCCCAGACAGTCACTCCCCCGTTTCTCCAGCCACTCCCGCGTTTTTCCCAGAAACGGCAGCGTTTTTTCACACACACCCATAAAACGGTCAGTTTCCGCCCAGAAACACCCACTTCCTGTCAATCACACTCCAATCACCAGAACGAAGAAAAAACCTCGTAATGCCGTGAGTAAAATACCAAACTTCTTAGCAAATTTACTTGACGCAGCCGCAGTGCGAACATTGCGCATGCGCAGTTAGCGGAAAATCGCACCGATGCGAAGAAAAATAACGAGCGAACAACTCGGAATGAGGGCCAATGTTCTTGCGTATAGGCTGCGTATGTGTACGCAAATTGTGAATGAGTTGCTTTCACTCCAGTGGGTGTCTATTTTCATTTCTGAGCAACAGCTTCACTTGCTAACAGTAGCAGTTGCGCAAACTAGAAAATCGCAATTGCAATAGCATACAGCTCTGATTTAATAAAATACACAGAACAGAACATTACAAGAGCAGAAAGCAAACAAGGATTTCTGATCCCATATGCTGCGACATGGAATGCTGCCTTTTTGTTCTATTTTCCAGTGGTCAGTTAATGCTTGTTAGCACTGTGTTTAGCTAATTGCTGCAGTGTAGCTGTTTGATAGCTGGAAGGCTGGGGAGAGAGGATTAAATGCCTGGATTGTGTAACTCGCCCTTAAGCAGTACGTAACATACAGGCAAAATAATTAACCAAATGTCCACCGATGTGGGACTAGATCATATGAACGGCATACATAAAAACATCATTTCATGGATATGATGAATACTTATGCCTTAAAGTGAAACAACTTTTGTTTATACTCAATAAGGAACATTAGTGTATAACAAAACATCGAGACCAGCAGTTTTTTTATGCCACACACCGTAATACACATTGTGCCTCACACCATAATGCCCCTTACACAATATGACACACACCGTAATGCCCCTTGCACATTATACACCACACCGTAATGCCCCTTGCACATTATACACCACACCGTAATGCCCCATTACACATTATGCCTCACACTGTAATTCGCCTTACACATTATGCCTCACATAGTAATGCCCCTTACACATTAAGCCTTGCACTGTAATGCCCCTTACACATTATGTCTCACACTGTAATGCCCCTTACACATTATGCTTCACACGGTAATGCTCCTTACACATTATGCACCGCACCATAATGCCAATTACAATAAAAAGGACGCTGTTCTCATAGAATTGTGTGATATTAGCCCCTCCCTCTTCTACTCACCATAGACCTGCCAATAACAACATTGTTGCGCGAGGGGCGGGGCTTCAATCGTGGGGCCGTGGGCAGCTATTTTAAAGAAAATTGGCCCTTGCATCTGCTTATGGGACTCCCTTATCTGTGCCAAATTTCGGGGTCTCATCTACAGCCACTTGGGACCTGCTGGGCCCTAGGCGCACGCCAGGTTGCCTAGTGGTAAATCTGGCCCTGGCCCTATTTCAAGGAGCTCACAATCTAGGGGTGTATGAAAAAGAAGCCTTTATTAACTATTTTCAAAGTAGAACATGCCAACCATTTACCAGCAAGTGCAGATTCATAGCTACTAACTACTTTACATTATGGACAGGGACACCTTGCTTAACCCAACAGGGGCAAAAGGGTAACAACAAAGTAACTGTGATTAAATGAGAAATGTTATATGTGAAAAAGAAGATCAGTATGAAATACCTACAATCAAAATCCCGACAACAATTGGCCGACGGTCAAAATCTCGACAAGGTCAAAATACCAACATTTAAAATACAGACAAGGTCAAAATACCGACATTTAAAATGTTAACGGGTCAAAAATTCCACAAGAGGTTTTCATTGTTTTTTGGTGTGTATGTCGACATAGGTCGACATGGACACAGAATAAGTGTACCGCGTCCCCTTGCATGGCTTCAGGCATGGGGCCTCACTGCGCTCGGCACACTATTATGTTCCCCCTCCAGGTCCACTGGGATGGTAAAGTATGAACAAGTCGGTTTCTATGAAAAAATCATGAAAAACTCATGTCAACTTTTTGACCTGTCGACATTTTAAATATCGGTATTATGACCTTGTCGGTATTTTAAATATCGGTATTTTGACCATGTCAGTATTTTGACCTTGCCGGTATTTTGACCGTCGGTCAATGGTTGTCGGTATTCTGACCATCGAGATTTTGATTGTAGGTAAATTGACCGCATCCCGTGAAAATGAGGCTCAGAGACCTACAACTAATTATAGTTATCTTAGTTCATGTATTATACTTCAGGATTGCAGATTGCTGCAGGAGGACATTCACACTGAATCACCTTCCTAGAGGAAGCATTAGAATGACTAGAGTATAATCATCTAAGTGGTATGTAGACCTGAAACACAGAAACAGTTTGCCTAGATGCCGAATGTGTCTACTTGCCAATTTAAAAGAGAAGCCTAATGGAGAATCCACTAAAGTAGGCATCTAGAATGAAAAAAATAAAAAAAGTAATAGGAATGTAATGGGCTAGAACAGGGGTGGGCAATTATTTCAGCTGAGGGGCCACTTGACATTTCCTGTCAGTATCCGAGGGCCACATACAAAATAGCAGCTCCCCCCACTTGCCAAAAATATAGGGACGTGGCTTCATGTGGAAGGGGTGTGGGCAAAAAATAATACAGATTCATATTAGGCTGCACAATAGTCTCCATTATTCGAATTGCACCACACAGCGCCACTTACACACATTACACCAGGTAGAGCCCCTTTTACACACATTACGGCAGGTAGAGAGCCTTTTTACACATTAACATTTTATTTAGGATAATTATTGTGCAGCAAGCAAATTATCGAGTGTCTTATGGCCCCTGGGGAAAGGTGTGACACGGTGACAGAACACGGGGGGTGTGACACGGTGACAGAACACGGTGGGGGTGACACGGTGACAGAACACGGTGGGGGTGACACGGGGGGTGTGACACGGTGACAGAACACGGTGGGGGTGACGCGGTGACAGAACACGGTGGGGGTGACACGGTGACAGAACACGGTGGGGGTGACACGGTGAAAGAACACGGGGGGTGTGACACGGTGACAGAACACGGTGGGGGTGACACAGTGACAGAACACAGTGGGGGTGACACAGTGACGGAACACGGGGGTGACATGGTGACAGAACACGGGGGGGTGACACAGTGACAGAACACTGTGGGGGTGACACGGTGACAGAACACGGGGGGTGACACGGTGACAGAACACGAGGAGGGGGGGTGGCAGTGACAGAACACGGGTGTGTGACACAGTGACAGAACACGGTGGGGGTGACACGGTGACAGAACACCGGGGGTGTGACACAGTAACAGAACAGGGGGAGGGGCGGTGACAGTGACAGAACACGAATGTGTGACATGGTGACAGAACACGGGGGTGTGACACAGTGAAAGAACACGGGGAGGGGGGGTGACAGTGACAGAACACGGTTGGGGTGACACGGTGACAGAACACGGTGGGGGTGACACGGTGACAGAACACGGTGGGGGTGACACGGTGACAGAACACGGTGGGGGTGACACGGTGACAGAACACGGTGGGGGTGACACGGGGGGGGTGACACGGTGACAGAACGCGGTGGGGGTGACACGGTGACAGAACACAGTGGGGGTGACACGGTGACAGAACATGGTGGGGGTGACACGGTGACAGAACACGGTGGGGGGTGACACGGTGACAGAACATGGGGGGGGTGACACGGTGACAGAACACGGTGGGGGTGACACAGTGACAGAACACAGTGGGGGTGACACAGTGACGGAACACGGGGGGTGACACGGTGACAGAACACGGGGGGGGGGGTGACACAGTGACAGAACACGGTGGGGGTGACGCGGTGACAGAACACGGGGGGGGGGTGACACGGTGACAGAACACGGGGAGGGGGAGTGACAGTGACAGAACACGGGTGTGTGACACAGTGACAGAACACGGTGGGGGTGACACGGTGACAGAACACCGGGGGTGTGACACAGTAACAGAACACGGGGAGGGGCGGTGACAGTGACAGAACACGAATGTGTGACATGGTGACAGAACACGGTGGTGTGACACAGTGAAAGAACACGGGGAGGGGGGGGTGACAGTGACAGAACACGGTTGGGGTGACACGGTGACAGAACACGGGGAGGGGGGGGTGACAGAACACGGATGTGTGACACGGTGACAGAACACGGGGGGTGTGACACAGTGACAGAACACAATGGGGGTGATACGTGACAGAACACGGCGGGGTGACACAGTGACAGAACACAGGGGGGTGACACAGTGACAGAACACGGGGGGGGGGTGACACAGTGACAGAACACGGGGGGGTGACACGGTGACAGAACACAGGGGGGTGACACAGTGACAGAACACGGGGGGGTGACACAGTGACAGAACACGGGGGGGGGGGGGTGACACAGTGACAGAACACGGGAGGGGTTGGTACAGTGAGAGCTAAAGATCTCTCCCCCAAACCTAAAACAGTCTGACGCCACTGCCCGCACACACAAATATACGCACACTATCACACACACACACACACACCCTTTCTTTCTCTCTCTCACTTTTCCCATTAACTTACTGATCTGGCTGGCAGTGGCAGGAAGGATGGATCTGAAGCAGTCCGGCTCTTGTCCCGTGTAGCCCCGCCCCCTGAGGTCTTGTGTAGCCCCGCCCCCTCATCGCCGTGTAGCCCCGCCCCCTTTTCGGTTGAACACAGTCGTTGTCACTGGGGACTCTGGAGGCGGGAGGAGGAGGCTGCTACAACGCAGCAGCAGCAGCAGCAGGGGAGAGAGGCCCCGCCGGCAGCTTGGAGGTAATGCAGTGCAGAGCAATGACAAGCAGCTCAGCCGGTCGGGCCGCTTGTCATTGCACGCTGGTGGGAGGCAGTGGGCCGGGCAGGATCGGTTTGCGGGCCGCATCCGGCCCGCGGGCCGTATTTTGCCCACCCCTAGGCTAGAACAATAATGTATTTTAGCTTCTGCCAAGGTACCAGCGGTGGGATGTAATAGAGTCCAAAATTGCCGGAGGAATGGGATGCCGGCAGATCTCGGACGTTTTTTTTAAAGGGGCCATCACTTACAGGGCAAAACCATGGACTCCATTACATCCCGCCGCATATGTAATATGGGTTCACTATGATATGCCGGCGGTCGGGCTCCCGGCGACCAGCATACCGGCGCCGGGAGCCCAACCGCTGGCTCACCGACAGTGTGGCGAGCGCAAATGAGCCCCTTGCGGGCTCGCTGCGCTCGCCACGCTACGGGCACGGTGGCGCGCTATTTTATTCTCCCTCCAGGGGGGTCGTGGACCCCCACGAGGGAGAATAAGTGTCGGTATGCCGGCTGTCGGGATCCCGGCGCCGGTATACTGTGCGCCGGGATCCCGTTAGTCGGCATACTGAAGACCACCCATGTAATATAGATACAATAGTTGTTTTCCAGGCACACTCAGGGAACAGGGGGACAGAGCATGTCTCTTTTTATTCATATTGCAACATTGCTGGTAGCCATTCTGTCACTTTTAGGAGCCTAGGCTGACAGCTGAGAGTCCCCTCTTTCCAGGGGTACCAGATTTTTTAAAATCGTCCCTAAGGAACTGGAGATATCCAACTTCAAAGCAGTGGTCCCAATCCAAGCCTGTTAATTGCTCTTCCCAGCCAGATCTCTCGGGCTCTGTCTGACTTAGAGTTTTTCTGAGGATATACTCAAAACACTGGGACTCTCCACTTTTGGTGGACATTGGCAGTTTGTCTCTACTATTCCTAGAACCAGAGATATCAACCTTCAAGCAGCTGGTCCCTGCTCCAGCTCCACACGCCTAATATGCAGTTTTATATATTCGTTGGTGGATTGCTCTGGCTCCTGAACTCTGATCCCCAAGTCCCCAATACCACCTGAAAGGTGAGACTCTAATTTTTGATCCCATTCAAAGCTAAGAAATCTTTGTCCAGGAACTTGAGATATCTGCAGTCAAACAAGCTGCCCTCTCACCAGAAAATGCTGAATATTAAGCCCACTCTACTATCGACCCCTCCCCTAGGTATTAAACACCCCCTACCAACCTGGAAGTCATGTACCAGGGCACCTTCATTCAGCCCAATTCCCCCTTCTAGAGGCTAGGGTGTGTACACACGGTGAGATCCCTGCTATGTTCGATTTTGACTATGCGATTTCCCTTGAACTCCCCCAGAGCCCAGATAGCACAGATAGGATAGATTTTGACTATCTGTGCTTGAGATTTTGTATATGTATGATTTTGACTAAGTGCCAATTTACTATACTTTATACTAGATAGTACACTAGATAGTTAAGATTGACTTGCCTGCACAGTCTATCTAGCCTTAAGGTGCATACACACGGAGCGATATAACTGAGCGATTTTGACTATATAGTCAAAATCGCTCAGAAAGTTAGTGCAGATCGCTCCGTGTGTATACAGGCAGCGATAGCGATGCGCGTCCCCGCTAGGTCGCTATCGCTGGGAAAAATAGTCAGTGCAGGCAAGTCAATTTTGGCTATGTCACTGCAAAAGTTAGTCAAAATCGCTAATACTTTAAGAGGCCAGCGATTTTTCCCAGCGATAGCGATGTTGCAGGCGGCGGTGGTGCGGGCGGCGGCGGGTTGTGGCGGCGGTGCGGGCGGCGGCGGGTTGCGGTGGCGGTGTGGGCGACGGCGGGTTGCGGCGGCGGCGGGTTGCGGTGTGGGCGGCGGTGGGTTGCGGTGGCGGTGTGGGCGGCGGTGGTGCGGGCGGCGGCGGGTTGCGGCAGCGGTGCGGGCGGGGGAAATTTACCTTTATCTTGCAGAGTTTGGCAGCGGAGCGGTACCAGTTTCAAAAATGGCGCCTCAGCGTCATTTTTGAAATTCAAGATGGCCGCCGCGAGCCAATCACGGCTCGCCGCGTCATCGCCCCGCCCCCTCCCGCTGACTTATATAAGTCAGCGCGAGGCAGCGGCTTTCAGTCCGACGGCGGAGGAGGAGCTGAGAAGAGCTCCTGAAGACTGAAGACGCCGTGGAAGTCCTGGTTGGGCGGCGGCTATGCAAAAGAGCTTAGCAGCCGCCGCCCACCAGGTGAAGACGCCGGAGCAAGACCCCAGAAGCCCTGGGGAGGTGGCGCCCCCCCAGGTGAAGACGCCGGAAGCCCTGGGAAGGCGGCGGCCATGCAAAAGAGCTTAAAGGCCGCCGCCCCCAGGTGAAGACCCAGTTTAATAAAGGATTTTTTAAAGAATGTGTCGTGTTTTTTTTTTCAATATTTTCTTTACAGGTGGACTACAGGTGCCAGCGGGCCCTTTATGTCCGGGCATGCTGGCACTTGTGGTTCTCCAAGTGCCAGCATGCTGGGGCAGGCTTGCTGGGACCTGTAGGCCACCTGTAAAGAACAATATTACTATTGAAAGGCTATCAGCCTCCCATCCACCGCCCACGGATGGGGGGGACAGCCTCGGGCTTCACCCCTGGCCCTTGGGTGGCTGGAGGGGGGGACCCCTTGATTTAAGGGGTCCTCACTCCTCCAGTGTACCCCGGCCAGGGGTGACTAGTTGGGGGGGTAATGGCACGGCCGCAGGGACCAATATAAAAGTGTCCCCCGGCTGTGGCATTATCTCCCTGGCTAGTGGAGCCCGGTGCTGGTTTGAAAAATACGGGGGACCCCTATGTCTTTTGTACCCCTTATTTTTATCTCACCGTGTGTTTTATCTCACCGCGTGTACACACCCGTGTGTACACACCCGTGTGTACACACGGTGAGATAAATCTGTGAGATTTTGACTACATAGTCAAAATCTTATGAAGAGTTAGTGCATATCTCATGGTGCTAGGCAGCTTGCGATACAGATTCGATCCCGATGCGCGCTCCCGTGGGGTCGGTATCGTAAGGCTAGATAGACTGTGCAGGCAAGTCAATCTTGACTATCTAGGGTACAATCTAGTACAAAGTATAGTCAAAATTGGCACTTAGTCAAAATCGTACATAGACAAAATCTCAAGCACAGATAGTCAAAATCTGTCCTATCTGGGCTCTGGGGGCGTTCAAGGGAAGTCGCATAGTCAAAATCGAACATAGCAGGGATCTCACCGTGTGTACACACCCTTATTAGTGTTCTCCCTCCTGCCCCATCTGTGCAGCAAAGGAGTAATTAGCAGAAATTACTGCTCCAGGTCCTACATGCTGAGTGGAAGATAGAACAGCCCCCACTGCCCGTGGGACATTTATTATTATTACCAGATATTTATGTAGCGCACACATTTTCCGCAGCACTTTACAGAGAATTGCCCATTCACATCAGTCATCAAAGCTGCCACTGATAGTACCCCCCCCCCCCCCCCCTTCACCGCTGGAGGTTGGGTAGGGGCCCCAGTGCATTGCTGTGCCCAGGGGCCCACACTGCTGTTAAGACGGCCCTGGATAGAGGCTATCATTGTACTGTATAAAGTCTGTACACATCTGCGGCTAAGTAGGCCCCAAGGTGGCTATTTACTTTTGAAGACTGACTTTGACAGCTCTCTTTATTACAGCTAGCAAATTCTTAGGAGTTAGCATTAGCTCTTACCTCCTTTCCCAATAATAGGGCTTCTGGTTTATATGGAATCTCAATAGAATTACAGAAAATAAAGAGCATCAATTCTTTATACTAGAATTGTGGGAAACCATTGCACAAGTACATAAAGAGTGATCATTGTCACCATCTTATTGTGAGGCACTAATTATTGTAGTACATAAGCAAGGATCCATTGCTGACATAATCCTGTCTACCTATATCGCCGGTAACAATTGATAGTGAAATACTGGGTAAAATTTTGAACATGCAGCTCAGTAAGGTAATTGCCAAAATTATTCATCCAGACCAGACAGTGTTAATACAAATCTGCGACTTACTAACATGAGGAAGCTATTCACCAATGCATGTCATTTTGTTGAATGGGCAGGGGGGTGGGGGGGGGGGGGGGGGGTTCCTATGGAAAATGATATACAATATTCAGTTCATGCATGCAACAAACCCTTACCACTCCAACCTGGTATTGCCGAGGCATACATTGTAATAATGGAAACTTTTATGGCTGTGATAAGTGTTGATGAAAAATTATGACTTTTGGCATTGTTAGTCTATCCTCTGTGGTCAGAAAAGTGGCCTATTACAGTCATACGAGACACCCCAATCCCCCAATATCAGACTGCTTTATTACACAATTATCTCACTTATGATCTATCCATGGGCAAATAAGCATTTAGGTCTGTGCATGGAAAGCTGGAACAATTTAGGGCTGGCATGTCCAAACCGCGGCCATCCAGCTGTTGTGAAACTACATATCCCAGCATGCCCTGACACAGTTTTGCTGTCAGAGAATGCTAATGCTGTGTCAGTGCATGCTGGGATGTGTAGTTTCTCAACAGCTGGAGAGCCGCAGTTTGGACATGCCTGACTTAGGGCGATTTCCACTCAGCATCAGGATATTTTAGTCAATGCATGTGATCTGCCCAAGTAATGCCCAGAAAGATCCAACTCCCAATTCTTCTCCGTCTGTATTTTCGCTGTTGCACTTTTAGTTAGATGATGTATGAAGATCTTTCTGGATGTGCCTATGTTCAGGTAGAGCTGTTCAAGTGTGGGCGATCAGCTCTGGTTGAAGTACTGTAATTGGAAAAAAATGTCTGATTTGTAGATATAAATAAAAGGTGAAGGTAAAGGAGACTGACTCTTGGGAGATAGTCAAATGTAAGGAATTTGCCTTTTTGTTTGTTAGCTCATAGACAAATCCAATATGTGAGCTGACACAAAAGAGTTATGGCGGCAAATTACTATTTCTCCAAAGTGAAATGAGAGGCAATGGCGCCCTAGGCTTTTATATATTGTAACAGGACCAAATTATGAGGATAGGTTCATTGTTGGATAAAAGCAATCTTCTGGAGGCCAGATGGAGTGAGGAGACCAAAGGTTTATGAATGTGGATAAGATAGACAGGAATGCTGTCCAAAATTTGCCCCCTGTATCATCTTGCTGGGACAAGTAGGGCAGCATGTTGCCCTCTCCCCGGGCCAGAATGCTGCCGATTGTCCTCCTCTCCTCTGTCAGCAGAGGTACTGTAGGTTCTGGCTGGCTGCCTCTGTGTGTGTAGTGTCTCCTATAGGGACAAGTGCAGGGCTCTCTTCAATCAAAGAGAAAGGCGCAAGTCACAGTGATGTCACCCTGGTGCCAATTTCAGAACAGGCTGTCCCTAAACACTACACAGTGGGGTCATTACATATCAAACCAACACAGTTTGTGGAAAAAGTCTTTCTTACCGTCTCTAATTTCAATTATATGTGATGTAATAAATGCTTCCATGTGTGTAAAGAAAACTCCCAAATCTTAGGCTGGTAAGGACACTGGTTTTGAAGTTATATTCCATTAAAGCTGCAATTTTTTTGGCAGAGTATAAGGTCCCCTTACCTGCTTCTTGTGTACCAGACTCAGCTTCCCCGAGGCCATACTTCTGCCAATGCCCCAGACCCCATTTCTTCGTTCTGCTCCCTTGCTAGTGACCTTGACCGCAGAATTCCTGACTATGCTTTTGCTTGCTGATTCTATACTATGCTGATATCTTAATTCCACAGTGTCATCTCCTGGGAGCAGCTAAAGAACATGGGGTGTGTTAAGGTGCATACACACGGTGAGATCCTTGCTATGCTGGATTTTGACTATGCGATTTCCCTTGAGCTCATCCAGAGCCCAGAAGCACCGATTTTTACTATCTGTACGTTCGATTTTGACTATGTGCGATTTTGACTAGTTGCCTATTTTGACTATACTTTGTACTAGATAGTGCACAAGATAGTCAAGATTGACTTGCCTGCACAGTCTATCTAGCCTTGCGATACCGACCCCGCAGGAGTGCGCATCGGGATCAAATCAGTATCGCAAGCTGCCTTACACCTTGCGATTTTCACTAACTTTCCTTGTGATTTTTACTATACTGTATAGTCATAATCGAAAGGCTATATCTCACCGTGTGTACACACCTTTAGACTCTGTGCCTTGATGCTGCCAGTGCAAATCTTGGTCTGACAGCATCCAAACTGCCTAGAGATGTAAATGCAGATTAATATCTACCCAAACTCAGAATCCAGGAAGGAGAGTGCCACTGTAAGCACTGAACCAGTTGAGCTGCGTAGAAGTATTTATTGAGACAGACACCATGGGTCGCATGTAATGCCGCCCGAGTTCAGCGGCTGTGCTGGATGCTGGCTGAACTCTGAAGTTCTTTTAAAGGTGCAATCATTTACAAGACATGGTTCAATTATCCACAAAAAGACGCTTCCATGATAAAAATCGTGAATTTATAACAAATCCCGAAAAGTACCTATTCCGTTGTCTGCGAAAATGGATTTGCAGAAATTTTACCACAAATTTCAATTCACCATCTCTGAGCAGGTGATAAACTTGGGGAAAATCTCTATTTCTCTTACGTCCTTGGGGACACTGGGAATCCATTTAGTACCAACCATCGGTATAGACGAGTCCACTAGGAGCCTTGGGCACTTTAAGAATTTGATAGTGTGCACTGGCCCCTCCCTCTATGCCCCTCCTACCAGACTCAGTTTAGAAATGGAGCCGGTCACGTCACTCCTGAAGAGTTTTCTGCATTTATTTTATCAGTTTGTTATTTTCAGGCAGGACTGGATGGCACCAGCCTGCCTGCTTCGTGGGACTTAGGGGGGTGAACGGCCCAACCTCTTGAATGGTTAATGGTCCCGTTCCCCGCTGACAGGACACTAGCTCCTGAGGGAACTATTTGTAAGCCCCACCACAAAGAGCGTACATTCCTGCAGCACGCCGCCACCCCTAACAGAGTCAGAAGAAAGAAGAGTGGTAAGTACAAGCCTGCGTCCCGGTTAGCGGGTTGCCGGCCATTATGGCAGCATGAGGAGATGCACGGCTTCAACATGGGGCGGCTGAGTCTCCAGACTCAGTACACAGTGCAGACGCACAGCTTCTGATGGGGTGAACTGGGTCTCAGTACACTTATGGTTACACAGTACCCAGACTGGCATTACAGACTTAAAAGGGGGCTGAGCCCATTTTAGGCACAAAATTACCTCAGCCAGTATTTAAAAAAAAAAGAGCGGGAAGACCGCGCGCCATTGAAGGGGCGGGGCTTCACTATGAATGGAACCAGCAGCTCACCAGCTCCATTTCCCCTCTGCAGTGGACACAGACGCTGACTGACAGGGACGCGCAGCTCCTCCGGAGAGACTCCAGATTACCTCAGTGGTACCACGGGGTCATAGCAGGGGGGGAGTGATTATTAGTGTACTAAGTCCCCAATCTGGGTACTTAGTCTGCGACCTGGCTAAGCTTGGTATTAGCAGTAAGAGCGCTGTGTGCTGGCTCCATACTAACTATGTGTCTCCCAGGAAGGGCTCGTTGTGGGTTAGTTGTGCATTTAACCTATTCCTGTGTGTGTGTGTGTGTGTGTGCTGTCACTGTCACAGTATATCAGACAAAAAGTGTGTTTCATGTAAGGCACAGTGTTCCTCTTCTCCAGGGTGTTCACTACTGTGTACTCAGTGCAGTGTACCTTCCCAGTTAGCGGGGCATAGTCATCTTGGCTGCACACCATTAAGGGAATGATTTTCAATATTTCTACTAAATTGTCCCGCAGTGAGAAAGAGACGCAATACTTAGGACAATCGATGACTGAGTTTATGAAAAGAGACTGAGTACCCAAACCAGCGTCTCAGTCCCCTGCCATTTGTCCGCAAAAACGTACTTTGGCCCATATGCTGCAGTCTGACTCTGATGATGAGGGGTCAGACATGGAGGAGGGGGAGGTGGACTCAGAGGTGGGGGATGCTACTCTGTTACAGGGAATAGAGGCTCTCATAGGGGTAAATTTACTAAGATGGGAGTTTGCCCGTAGCAACCAATCAGATTCTACTTCTCATTTATCTAGCACCTTCTAGAAGATAATACATAGAATCTGATTGGTTGCTATGGGCAACATCCCATCTTAAATAGAACTCCCATCTTAGTAAATTTACCCCATAGAGGCTATCAGAAACGTTCTGTATATCCCTGATAAGGTGACAGAGGTTACTGAGGAATCTTATTTTAATATAAAAAATAAATCCTTAGCCACTTTTCCTGTGTCAAAGGAACTAAATACCCTGTTTGAAGAACCGTGGGTTAATCCTGATAGGAAATTTGAAATCCCTAAAAGGTTACTGTCATCTTTTCCTTTTCCTCCTGAGGATAGGAAAAATTTTTAAAATACACCGATAGTGGATGCATCAGTATCCAGGCTGTCACAAAAATTTTTATTGCCTGTCCCAGGTGCAGCCTCCCTAAAAGACACAGCTGATCGTAGAATTGAGACTACACTCAAATCCTTGTATACAGCTGCTGGTGTGGCCCAGAGACCCACTATAGCAGATGGGTGGATTACTAAGGCCATCGCCAAATGGTCGGGTAACCTAATTGAGGGGTTAGATACCTTGCTTCAAGGGGAGATTATCTTACTCCTACAACATATACAGGACTCTGTGAACTTTATGGTGGAAGCCATAAAAGAAATAGGCTTGCTTAATGCAAGGTTATGGCAGTGTCAGCACGCAGAGGCTTATGGCTATGCCAGTGGACAGCTGACGCGGACTCCAGGAAAGGCGTGGAAGGCCTACCCTTCACTGGAGAGGCCTTATTTGGAGATGAAGTAGACAAATGGATCTCCAAAGCTACTGCGTTTAAGTCCACATATCTTCCTTCTGCAGCTGCCCCAGCCAGGAAAGCCTACTCAGGACCTAATCTACAGTCCTTTCAGACTGCCAAGATTAAGGGCAAAGCCAGAGGTTCTTCTACAGCCACCTGAGGTGCTAGAGGTAAACCATGCAAACCAGCAACTGCCAGTTCGCAGGAACAGAGCTCAAGCTCTGCTTCCTCAAAGCCTTCAGCATGACGGTGGACCCCGATGCCTGGAGGTCTTTCAGGTGGGAGCCTGGCTAAAATTCTTCAGTCACATCTGGACAGGTTCGTGCCAGGATCCCTGGATCGTAGATCTTATTTCCCAGGGCTACAGACTGGAGTTTCAGCAGCTCCCACCTCACAGATTCTTCAAATCAGGTTTACCAGTTTTGCAAGAGGCAAGTATTACCTTACAGGTCTTCCAGTTCCACCTCATCTGCAAAACAAGGGGTATTATTCCAACTTGTTTGTAGTACCGAAACCGGACGGTTCGGTAAGACCGATTTTGAACCTCAAGTTGTTGAACACGTACTTACGAGTGTTCAACTTCAAGATGGAGTCTCAAAGCGGTGATCTGAGGACTGGAAGAGGGGGAATTCTTAGTGTCTCTGGATACCAAGGATGCGTACCTTCACATTCCAATCTGGCCACCTCATCAGGCTTATCTACGGTTTTCGCTGCAGGACTGTCACTACCATGTCTTGGCCCTGCCATTTGGTCTCTCCACGGCACCGAGAGTGTTCACCAAAGTGATGGCAGGGATGATGTTTCTACACCGCAAACAGGGAGTGAACATAATTCCATACCTGGGTGATCTTCTGATAAAGGCACCGTCCAGGGAGCGGTTGTCGGACAGCATTGGCCGCTCAACCAGACTACTTCTGGATCACGGGTGGATTCTGAACTTACCAAAATTTCACCTGGATCTGACACAGTGGCTTCCTTTTCTGGGAATGATACTGGACACAGAGTCTCAGAGAGTGTTCCTTCCCTTGGAAAAGGCTATGGTAATCCAGTCGATGGTTCGGGCTGTCCTGAAGCCGACCCGGATCTCGGTGCATCTGTGCATTCGCCTTCTGGGGAAAATGGTGGCCTCTTACAAGACGCTTCAGTACGGAAGGTTTCATGCGAGGCCCTTCCAGTTGGATCTGTTGGACAAATGGTCCGGATTGCATCTTCACATGGACCAGAGGATCTGTCTGTCGCCAAGAGCCAGGATCTCCCTTCTGTGGTGGCTACAGACTCCTCACCTCGTCGAGGGTCGGAGGTTCGGGATTCAGAATTGGATTCTGCTAACCACAGACGCAAGCCCCAGAGGTTGGGGAGCAATCACCAAGGGGATGCAGTTTCAGGGAAGATGGTCAAGTCGGGAAGTCGGCCTTCCGATAAACATCTTGAAACTCAGGGCTATCTACAATGCCCTTCTGCAGGCCTCATCTCTACTTCGGAATCAGGCCATTCAAGTCCAGTCGGACAATGTTACAGTGGTAACGTACATAAACCGACAGGGTGGAATGAAAAGCAGAGCCGCAATGTCAGAGGTGTCCAGAATTCTCCTCTGGGCGGAAAAACATGCGTTGTCTGCGGTCTTCATTCCGTGAGTAGACAACTGGGAAGTAGACTTCCTCAGCTGATACGACCTACACCCGGTGGAGTGGGGCCTCCACCCAGAGGTGTTCCGGTGGTTGACACGTCGGTGGGGATAGCCACAAATCGACATGATGGCCTCTCGACTCAACAAGAAGCTTAAGTGGTATTGTTCCAGGTCAAGAGACCCACAAGCAGTAGTGGTAGGCGCTCTGACAACTCCTAGGGTCTACCAGCTGGTGTACGTTTCCTCCACTTCCTCTGATCCCAAGAATTCTAGAGAGAATAAAAAGGGAAAAGGTTCATGCAATCCTCATTGCTCCGGACTGGCCTTGAAGGGCCTGGAACGCGGATCTTCTCGAGATGCTGGTCGAAGATCCGTGGCCTCTACCTCTTCGTGAGGATCTCCTGCAACAGGGCCCATTCGTCTATCAAGGGTTACCGTGGCTATTCCTGACAAAAGTCATCCCGACTATGATTCAAGTCAGAAAGGGGGTAACGTCTAACATTACCACCGAATATGGAAGAAGTATGTCTCTTGGTGTGAGAGCAAACAATATTCTGCGGTGGAATTTCATCTAGGACGTCTCCTGCTTTTTCTGCAGTCGGGAGTGGATGTGGGCCTTCGACTAGGTTCCATTAAAGTCCAGATTTTGGCCTTGTCTATTTACTTTCAGAAACAACTGGCTTCTCTCCCTGAGGTTCAGACGTTCTTGAAAGGTGTTCTGCATATCCAGCCTCCCTTTGTGCCTCCCACGGCACCATGGGATCTCAATTTGGTGCTGCAGTTCCTCCAGTAGGACTTGTTTGAGCCGGTACAGGAGGTTGACGTAAAGTACCTTACGTGGAAGACCATCACACTGTTTGCCTTGGCTTCAGCAAGACGTGTCGGAGCTAGGGGCGTTGTCTCACAAGAGTCCCTACTTAATTTTCCATGAGGACAGAGATGAACTCAGAACTTGTCAGGCTCACTATTCAGAATGCTTATTCCACGGCAGGATTGCTGGTTCCAAAATCTGTACAGGCCCACTCTACTAGGTCGGTGGGTTCTTTGGCGGCTGCCTGGGGTGTCGCGGCTTTACAGATCTGCCGAGCAGCTACTTGGTCAGGTTGTAACACGTTTGCAAAGTTTTACAAGTTTGCTACTTTGGCCTCTGAGGACCTTAAGTTTGTTAAATCAGTTCTGCAGAAACCTCGGCCCACCCGGTTTGGGAGCTTTGGTACTTCCCCATGGTACTAAATAGATTCCCAGTATCCCCAAGGATGTAAGAAAAAATAGGATTTTAATTACCTATTGGTAAATCCTTTTCTCGTAGTCCGTAGGGGATACTGGGCGCCCGTCCGGTGCTTTGTTCTTCCAGCACTGTTACTTGATTAAGTATTCTGGTTGGTTCAGCTGTTGCTGTTCCTTGTTTCAAGTTTGGTTAGCATGGCTTTCCGCTTGTTTTGTTTGTGTTGGTTCGCAATCTCACCACTTTCCTTATCTATACTTCTCTCAAAGTATGTCTGTCTCTTCAGGCAAAGCTTTCTAGACGGAGTCTGGTAGGAGGGGCATAGAGGAAGGAACCAGCGCACACTACCAAATTCTTAAAGTGCCCAAGGCTCCGTGTGGACTCGTCTATACCCATGGTAATAAATGGATTCCCAGTATCCCCTACGGACTTAGAGAAAAGGATTTACCGGTAGGTAATTATAATCCTAATTTTAAATTAAAATTGTCGGATTTGGTTCAGAACCCTTGGAAACCCTGAATGACTAATTAGGCACCTGGAAGTTTTTAATCATTTTTAATTGGACAATAATGCCTTATCAATATTTAGCGGTGAAAAAGTGCAAAATGATGGAAATTGGGCTACAAAGTATGCAACAGGTATATTGCGGTGCTTTATGAGTGGGACAATTCTTTATAGGCTTGCAGGTGGGAGTAATCATTTGTTTTTGGAACTTTTTCAAAGTGGCATAAAATGACACCTACCCATTTTTATATAACCCCCAATTTCATTTTAGCACTTATTTCAATGAAAAACACTTGCCTTTTATAATTTTTTCACTTAAAAAAATGCATATAACAGCCACTGATCCAACTTAAGTACTCTAAATAATTTTATTATAACCAAAAATAAATTTCTATACTGTTATCTGATTTTTTAGGGGGTACATGCAGATTAACCCATTTTTCACTTTCCACTGCCAGCAACAATTTTCATGGTAATCCCGTTTTCAGAAATTTGTGATTAAATAAGCAAATCGCAGGAGCATGCATACCATCAAAAAACTACTTTTTTGCAGCAAAAAAGCTGCTAAACACGTGGAAACTGTGCAACTTAAATTTCTGCAATTTTGCATCTAATTGAATTTGTCCCTTAGTGATGTATTTATGCCTAGATATTTAAATGTAGATTGCCATTTGAATTGAAAATTAATTTCTAATAATTTTTTAGAGTGGGAGAAGTCATGGGTCTCTGTTTTGACAGGATTCATTTTGGTGCAGTTGACTGAAGACATTTTGGAGAGAAGCCATTGGCTAAGCGATAGAAATGAGGATATGATCTGCACACAATGCACATTAGTGCTCATCTGTCCATCTTAATTACTGGTATATCAGAATTGTGTTGAATGTGGATCAATTGTGTATGTGAACATAAGTGGTAAGAGTGGGCAAAATTGGTAAGTATCATTTGTAATGAAGACAAGTGAGGAGATAAACCCGTTAACTAAAACTGAGCCAGAAGGGTCACAGTAGAAGACTGAAACCTCATTAGAAAGTCACCAAATCCATAGAATTCCAGTTATTCCAGTGAAGGACCGGTATTGCAGTGAGATAGACTGGTATTCCAGTGAGACTAAACACTTTCTTAGTGTCTAAGGCCATTAGTAGCATGGGTTTCTTGGAATTGATGTTGTGGATGAAATTGATCACTCTGCTGGTGATGTCCAGGCCTTGTTGCTCAGGTATGGATCAAACCTGATCCAGATGATCAATCTGTGGAGCCAGAGGTTAAGCTGGAAGGCGAGTAATTTAGTGAAGATCCTTAGACCTACATTCAAGACAGGTTCTGTAATTTCCACAATGTGAAGGCACATTTGTGAGCAGAGCCGTCCCTAACCAATATGATGCCCTAGGCAAGATTTTGGCTGGTGCCCCCTTGCAAAGATGCTAATTTTACCTCTGACCCTGTACCCCTTTCCCAGCACCATCACCCCTCACCCATAGCAGTCCTCATTTTGGTGCTTCTACCCCCTATATTATAAATAGGAACAGTGTGCACATTCGGTGCGCAGCCCAGAACGGGGAGTGTTCTTGCTGGGAAGGGGCATGGCCAGATGGCCACACAATAATACCCCCAGTTGAAATTACGCCACACAGTACTGCAACTTTATTCACATTATATCATGCAATAGTGTCTCTTATTCACATTACATCACACAGTAGTACCACGTTACTCCTCAAAGTAGTGCCCTTTATTCACATTACACCACACCATATTGCTCTTTATATACATTAGACCACACAGTAGTGCCCTTTCTATACGTTACGCCACAAAGTACTGTAGTACACCTTATATACATAATGTCGCACATTAGTAATGCATTTCTTATGCAGATAGATCCGCAGTCACACACAGAATATAGACATGCTGCATATCATTTTAATCAGCAGAAGCTTCTTGTGTCCCTAGGAATTTGCCTAGTTTGCCTATGCCTAGGGCCGGCTCTGTTTGTGAGTCACATGCTTTTCAAAAATATTGTCTATCCGAGTCTACAGAGCTTTTGGGGACAGTGCAGGCACAAACAAGAGCTGCATCTGGCCTGCAGAGTTACTGGTTGGACAGCTTTACTAGATACTAAAGTTACATTTAACGTATAAAATACAATAAAATGCACACATTAATACTAACTAAAATGAAATAAAACATCTATTTTCTTCCAATTTTAACAATTCTTTATTGCAGATATCAATTAAATAATGCAAATACTGCTGGAGCCGCACCAATAACTTGTGATAGGTCCAGTGGGAGGCATCAAGAAGAACTTAGCACATCAGTATTGTGTGCTGATTATCATCATCATCATCATCATCGGTGCGTTCAATTCTACATCAGCCCCTGAAAAGTGACTTCGGCTGATTCTAAATTGGAGGCAGAAGTGCCTGCAGCTGCAACTCTTGGTGATCGCCCGTCTGAGATTTTGGGGTGTATTCAATTAAGTTGAAAATATGGCACTAATTCGACACAGGGTATTCAATTGCGGGCATTTTCACCCATTTTTGAATCCATTTTTTCGCCCATTCCATTACACTTTGTTTTTTGTCGAATCACCATGGGTGAAAATTGCGCCCAAAACGGCGAAGATGCCCATGAATTTGTCAAAACACATGTATCAGCGTCGAATTCGCAAATACACGTGGTTTTCACCAGTGCATTGGGATGGGCATTGAATAGGTTGAATGTAAATTCGACCTAAAAACGAGCGAAGAGTGGCATTTTTTCGACTGGTCAAAAAAAAACGGCACTCATTGAATACCCCCCATAATGCTAATGCCTCTAAAAAGTTCTTCTCTTGTGTACATCTGAGCGTACGAATGTGCAAGGACTGAGAAGGCTACTGCCAGCATTCATACACGCTGTAATACTGCCTGGTGTGTCTTTATATGCACTATCCGTTGCTCCATGGAAACTTGAACCAGCACTATAGCCTCCTGTGTGAGCCCTATGGCAGGTGCAGTTTCTCCATTTGAGTATGGCCTACTGTGTGATCGGTTGAACGTCGGCGTGCACAACCACTTTCACCAACACTCTCATAGCTTGCCCAAAAGACGGTCCATCTCCTTGGGTGCGCTATGACACTTCCCTGTCACCACTCAGGAATGGCTACTACATTTTCAATACACTTGTCTGAACTTGCGTCTGCAATCCCATCTGCGACTCTGTACGGCACATGCGTGGGGCGACTGATGCATGCGCAGTATCTACAAATCACTGTACTACATCACACATCGACCGTGCATCCACCACGCAATCAGCCATATGTCTTATAAAAACCCCATACGTCCTACAAAGATTAATACAATCCCACCCCAAAACCTGAACATTTGTCATTATTTTGCATACAACGTGGCATAATTTAACATGCCCTTCAACACATTACAGTGCCTCTAACATATTCCTGCAGTCAAAGAGTTAAACACAAAAAGATGAGAGTTCTATCTTTAGCATAGAATATGCTAACCTATTATACATGGCAGCTAGGCACATCCTGGGGACACCAATGTCCTGCAATTTTTTCCCCTCTTAGTATTCATTTATTTTGTTTTGCTCCAGTATTTGGTAACCCTTAATTGGCATAACAACAATATTTCATAATTAACATACTAATTGCAGTCCGGCTCCTCTTGTTTTGGTAATTAAGGTCAGTTCTACTAATGACAGCGCTGAGCAGATCCAGCCTGCACATGCAACAAGCTCCAATTTACTGTAGGCCAACCAGGTAAATGAATTAAAACCTCATTTTTTTATTCATTTTAACATACTTTATAACTTGCTAGCAAATGTAACTAGAACAGTCTCCATTATGGTCCCCTTAAGTCTTTTTTATACTGTGTATGCAACATTAAAGATTCTGAAAGTACACGAGCAGGTGATGTCTGATTTCCCGAATGTTTTACACAAATGGGCCCATGTGTCCACTTATACCCCTTTTACATTGAGATTTGACCTGGGGTATTGCATGGAGAAAATAGCAATACATTCACATGATCTCTGCAGTTCAGGTCCAGCACTACCAACCGGACTACAAACACTGCTGCAATCAGGTATCTGCAGACTTCACAGACAGAGAAACTCTCAGGTGCATAATCAGTTTGGAAAGAGATTCAACAATTAAACTGGATACACACTATAAGATTATCTGCCCAATCTTTCTGGTTGGAATGAAAATCTGGTAATGTATTGGTGCATAATACATTATGTAGGACGCACTTCTAGAGCACTAAAAACACGCATAGGCGTGCGCACGGGGGGTGCCAGGTGCGCACAGGCACCCCCTAATGTCTGGCACCCCCCACACACCACCCCTGCTGCAGCAATGTGATGATCGCCGTGGCCCACAAGTCTGTGACTGGACGCCGCCTGCTGCTCATTCCTGTCACTGTGCCTCCCCGCTGCGCCTGCTACCCGATCAGGACGGAGTGCTGGCACTGGCTGTGTATACTATACTCGACAGCAGCCGCACAGGGGGGGACTTACGTTACATTGAAATATCCTCCGTCCCGCTTTCGCCTCGCAATGTGACGTGATGATGTCACTGCACGCCCTCCCTCTCCGCCGGCCCTGCTTCTCTCTCTTCTCCCGTCCATGCTCTCAATCCTCAGCGGTCCTCTCAGGAGGACTTGGAGCCATTGCTGCAGACAGATGCTGCAGAAGACAGTTCAACAGAGACTGTAAGTCACCGCTCAGTGCTGCAGCCTGCAGCTGAGCCTGCTCCTGCTGCAGGGAAAGAGGGGGGCCAGGGCAGGGGGAAAAACATGATTATATTACATCCATGAAGTGAAGTTACACCCTCCCACCCACCCCCCAAAAAAAAAAAAATAGATCTGTGGGTGTGATCAGGAAAAAAAAATAAAAAGAGAAGAAAGGTTACAAAAATATATTAGATGAGTCAAGCATTCAGTAGTTTTATATGTACCAGGCACTGCTGGGGGCGTACTGTGTGGCGTAATGTGAATTTCGGCTCATACTGTGTGGCGCAATGTGAATTTTGGCTCATACCGTGTGGCGTAATGTGAACTTCGGCTCATACCGTGTGGCGTAATGTGAATTTGGATCATACTGTGTGGCGTAATGTGAATTTCGGCTCCTACTGCGTGGTGTAATGTGAATACAGCTCATACTGTGTGGCGTAATGTGAATGTCGGCTCATACTGTGTGGCGCAATGTGAATTTTGTCTCATACTGTGTGGCGTAATGTGAACTTCGGCTAATACCGTGTGGCGTAATGTGAATTTCGGCTCATACTATGTGGTGTAATGTGAATTTCGTCTCATACTGTGTGGTGCAATGTGAATTTCGGCTCATACTGTGTGGCGCAATGTGAAGTTTGTCTCATAGTGTGTAGTGTAATGTGAACTTCGGCTCATACTATGTGGTGTAATGTGAATTTCGGCTCATACTATGTGGCGTAATGTGAATTTCGGCTCATACTATGTGGAGTAATGTGAATTTCGGCTCATACTATGTGGCGTAATGTGAATTTCGGCTCATACTATGTGGTGTAATGTGAATTTTGGCTCATACTGTGTGGTGTAATGTGAATATTGGCTCATACTGTGTGGTGTAATGTGAATTTCGGCTCATACTATGTGGTGTAATGTGAATTTCGGCTCATACTGTGTGGTGTAATGTGAATATTGGCTCATACTGTGTGGCGTAATGTGAAATTTGGCTCATACTGTATGACGTAATGTGTATTTCGGCTCATACTGTGTGGCATAATGTGAATTTCGGCTCATACTGTGTGGTGTAATGTGAATTTCGTCTCATACTGTGTGACATAATGTGAATTTGGCTGATACTGTGTAGCCTAATGTATAGTGTGAATTTGACTCATATTGTGTGGCCTAATGTGAAATTTGACTCTTATTGTGTGGCATAATATGCATTTTGATTCATACTGTGCGGCGTAATGTGAATAAGGGGCACTACTGTCAGTAGCTGGTGATCATGGGGACATGTGTGACAAATGCTGGTGTCCTGCGGAGGAGGGGTCTGATGGCATAGAAAGAGGCAGATGTGGCTCTGATGGCACATGTGTACATTTCAAACTTTACTTCTGTTATATTGAAACTCAAATGTTCGGCCCGCTAAATCTTCCATACTTTGCAGAGTGGCCCACTCAAAATCAGGATGTAGGTGATGGGGGGAGGAGGGTGTACAAGGGTTGGGGGGGGAGAGGGGGAGGGGAATGTATACGCACCTAGGCCAATCACTTTCTACTTCTGCCACTGGGTCAGGGATAGGTTGGGGAAGTGTAAGCAGCGATAAGGTGCAGCGGCAGCTAGGACTCAGGGTTATGCCGTAGCGAGTAGTCAGTACTCGCCAGTGGTCGCGCCAATATGTTTCATTTTATTTTCCGGGGTGTATTATATCTACTTTATTGTTAGGAACTAGGGAGAAATTAGATTAAGCCATGTGATTTTACATAAAAATCTAAAATCTTGGGTGATGCTTAACACGCCCAAAAGGCGGTGCTAGACACACCCAAAAGATAATGCTAGACACGCCCTCCGGTGGTGCACCCCCTAATAAAACTAGCTGCGCACGCCTATGAAAACACGTATGGGAGAACATGTGAGGAATATTATGATGGGGTTAGAATCACATAATCTGTCTAATCACTTTAAATTAAAACATCATTGTAAAACAAGTGCCATTAAACAATTCATAGGAATCCAACACATAAAAATCAATTGGAAAGACAGGGATTCAGAAAGTTTGTTAGCAAAGGCGGAAATGAGGTGGATCTTCAACTTAAATACCATTGTTCCAACGGGACTTAACAAAGAATTTGAAGTAAAATGGTTTTTTTAAAGAAACACCCCTCCCATGGTCAAAACATACTTCTCCCAAAAATACTAATAAATAAATAAGCTGTATTGTATAGAGCACCATATTAGAGATGATTATTTTATCTTGTATATATTTTTACTATGTGTAATATTCCTCCATTACCAATAAGAACCCAATTATATCTGTATGTCAGGAAATGCCTCTCTAGATCCACACGCATGCGTTCCACGGCGGATCAGACGTGGAACGCAGAGCGAGCTTTACCTATGGTGATTTTTGTTATATGCTATCAATAGGGAGACGATTACTGTACATTCATGTCTTCGATTTTAAGTTTTTATTGGAATGGTGCACTTTCGTCTGTATGTATCTCCTCCTCTTATTGTATGTGAAGCTATCGTCTGACATTTGAATGCGCACGCGTTCCACGACGGAGCCGCCGTGGAACGCATAGCGCTATTGGCTACAGTTACGGAAGTGCGTCACCGGAAGGGACCGGTGGAACGCATACAACTTCCGTTTAGAACAATCGTGGAACGCATGGCGTTCAGAAATACAGTCAATTTTAACATTTTAATGACATATGTTTGTAATTAATGTGTTCACACAGCAGAGCAACTCAGCATGAATTTTGGAAAGGAATATATATGTGTGCTGCATATCTGGAGGTCATTTTTTTAACAAACAGCACTCTGACCACCAGAAATCACTTATGTTATTTGCACAACAATATGATTTTTAGAAGATGGATCTTATGTATCATTAATATATACTTATATAACTATAGTGAATTATGGAATTCCGAGTTTTAAAGAAAATATGTGCATGTACAGACAACTAAGGATTCACATCCGGGTCATATTTTAGTATAAATAAGGATGCCTACAGGTATGGGATCATTCTGCCCTGAGGAAGAGTTGAAGAACTCGAAACGCGTTGGCGGCATCCAGTGATCCTTTACCTGTATTTAGAACCCGAGGGGAACCTTGCCAGGTCCAGCGGTCAGCAGTTTGCGTGAAGGGAGGAGGGAGGAATTCCGGAACCTTCCGTTTATACTTTCTTCATTGCTCCATGCTGGGAGCTTGACACGGTACGGTTCCAATTTTATCAGAGAGTGGAGTTATTATTTTAATTGAAAAAATTATTTTATGCTTTTCTGTTCATTTAATAAATTCAACTTTGAACCTAAATTACTACACTATACACGCCATTTTTTTCTTTCTATGAACTACATCGTCATATAAGAAAATCAACTTGAAGAGGAATGAACCTTTAGAAGAAGGAACAGTCCAAGTGAATCAAGTGACTTTATTTGGAACTAACATTTAAAGACCAATATTTAAGGACATTACATGATCTCTAGAAAGTGGTAGCGCCTAAAGGTTTATTCAATATTTGTTGTTGTACATTAGTCTTTTCGGTGATTGGGAGTCACCCGAATATACCTTGGGCTGCTTTACTCCCATTAAGCGCTATTTTCTATTCCTCCTGTATATATTCAATATCGCAAGCACAGTCTATCTAGACTTGCGACACCGACCGTAGACCATATCGCACAGTGAGAATCGAAAAGTCAAAATCTTGTGTGTACACACCATAAGTCTACGCTTCCCATACCATGGGCCAGATGTACTAAGCCTTTAAAAGTGATACATTTCACGGTGATAAAGTACCAACTAACCAGCTCCTGTCATTTTTCAAACCCAGCCTGAGCCAGTTAGGAGCTGGTTGGCAGGTACTTTATCACCGTGAGTATTTTTTTTTTTTTACATCAATAATTTTTATTGAAAACAAGTTTTCTTTTTGCAAGGGGAAGGGGTACAGAAAGAAAGAAGGAAGGGGCGGGGCGGTACATAGAACCAAGGGAACGGGATGTAAACATGCAAATATCAAAATTGTCAGAAGTCAAATATAACAATCCAATATAGATACAATAGGAAAAATACAAAGTCATCTTGAAAAAAGAAACATAAAGATAAACATGGGTCAAACATGAAAACATATCAATAAACAGATAATTAATAATAGACACAGGGTTAGTAAGGCACAGCCAGTGCACAGAGCGGAAGTATAAGCAGAGTCAGTTAGGTGGAAGGTGAAAAACCCCCTCCAGTGACGTAGTCATGCCATGCTCTCCATTTCACCATTGGGGAGGAGGCCGCAGAAGAGTAAGGCATGAACTCAGTTTCCATAGTAAAATGGAATTTCATTTTGTTGGTGACTAGTGATAGAGGAGGGGGAGAAGCTCGTTTCCAACTTTGGGCCAATGCAGCCCTGGCAGCTATACAAATATGCCCCACCAGATATCTCTGATGAGGTGTTACCTCAGCAGGAAAAATGTGGAGCAGGGCCATCGCCGGAGAGGGGGTAAGGGACAGGTGTAAGACCGAATTAATCAAAGCAAATATCTCGCTCCAGAAATGTCGAAGGGAAGGACAGGACCAGAAAATATGGAAAATATGGCCTATTTCCCCACAGTTATGCAAGCAATATTTGGAACAAGACTGCCAGAATGAGTGTAGCCTATCCGGTGTTAAATATAGTCTATTAAGGAGTTTGATATGCATCTCCGTGTGATTCAAGCACTTGGACATTCGGTAAGAAGAAATAAAGATTTGTTCCCATTGGGCTTCAGATAGGGGAAGATCCAAGTCTTGTTCCCATTTCAGCTAGACTTAGTAGTAGTAAGCAAGCTGATAAGCGTCCTGTACCAAAACGAGATGTCCCCACTAGAGTCACACAGAGATACACGTGTTAAGACAACCTGGGATAACGGGTTCGGGGGAGCCACCTGTCTAGGCAAACCTTTGTACCAGTGGTGAATTTGGAAATAATGCAATAATTCTCCACTGGGGAGATTATATTGAGACTGGAGTTGAGAAAACTATAGCATAACATTACCATCCATAAGGTCCCCCAAGACAGTCAAACCACAAACAAACCAGGTAGAGAGATTTAAATTAGGGATTAATTTAGCTATGGCTCGTAGTGAGATAGTAGAATATGGAAATTTATGTCCAGGCAGGCGAGTCACCAATTTATCCCAGATTTGTAAAGATGTTCTAGTGGCGGGGAGGAGGGACAATAAGCGGGGTCTAGAGTTTGGGTGTATCTTAAAAAGGTCTTCTAAGGGAAGGTCCAAACTCCCAGTACGTTCAAGAGATACCCATCCCGCTACAGGCGCCCCACTCAACCAGTATTTAAACTGGGCCAGCACACACGCCTCCTGGTAAAGGACCAGGTCGGGCATATCTAGCCCTCCCTTTCTACGAGGGAGAATAATTTTGGACCGAGCCAATCGGGGTGACCGTGCCTTCCAGACATAGCGTAGCATTATAGCATGACATCTATCAAGGTACGTTTTAGGGAAAAGAAAATGTATGGTTCGGTATAAGTACATGAGTTTAGGTAAGAGAGTCATTTTGAAGGCTGCTAGGCGGCCAATCCACAAAATATCATAAGATAGCCAGGACTTAGTCACGTCTAAAAAACTATTAATGAGTGGAGGTAAGTTAACATCAAAAACAGGAGGCTGTAGAAGGTGGAATTTGGATCCCCAAATACTGAATTGAAGCCAAACGCCAGTTATATGGATAGTGTGATTGAAGGGTGGACACTATTGGAGCTGGGATATTAATGGGGAGAGCATCTGTCTTTGTCGTATTAATTTTATAAAAGAAAGCTTCACTATACTGTCCCAAGATAGCATGCAAACAAGGAAGGGAGGATAGTGGGTCCGTGACAAACAGAAGGACGTCATCCGCAAAGAGGCACAACTTGTGAGTAGTAGTGCCAATAGTCACCCCCGGGAAGCCCCCAGACATCCTAATCTTCTCAGCAAGGGGTTCTATGCCCAACGTAAATATTAAGGGTGATAGAGGGCAACCCTGGCGGGTTCCATTCGTAATAAAAAAATGTATCGGAGAGGAAACCGTTACTAAATACCCGTGCAGAGGGGGAGCTATATAGAGATAAAACCGAAGAAAGAATATGGCCACTAAAACTAAACTTGTCTAGAACCGAGGACATATATTGCCAGTTCAGTCTATCAAACGCCTTCTCTGCATCTAAAGAGAGCAGAAGAAGGCCAGTGTTAGAGGGAACAATATCAATCAAGTCAAAAAACCTACGGGTATTGTCAGACGCCTGTCTACCAGGCACAAACCCAACTTGGTCGTAGGCAATGAGAGATGGCAGAAAAACATTTAAACGGAAAGCGACAAGTTTGGCAAAAATTTTAATATCGCCATTCAGTAGTGCAATGGGCCTATAATTTTGACAATGCGCTGGGTTTTTACCTGGCTTGGGTATAGTGATAATTTGAGCCTCCAGCATTTCTGTAGGGAAAGCACCAAGAGAGGAGATTGAATTATACAAGGAGGTCAGGGTGGGCGATAGTTGATCACAGAGAGAAACATAAAATTAATTTATGAAGCCATCTGGACCGGGGGCTTTATTATACGGGAGTGATTTCATTACTTGAATTACCTCAGAGGGGGTCCACGGGGCATTTAATGTCTCGAGCTGTTCCGCAGAAAGGGAGGGGAGTTTGACGTCGGCTAGGAAGGACTGTATAGAATCGGGAGTGGGTTGAAAAGTAAGGGGATCAGAAGAAAGGTTGTACAGCTTGGTATAATATCTAGCGAATTGATTCGCTATGTCATATGGATTGGACACTTTACCACCCTGAGGAGAAATCAGATGTCTAATCCTATTACGAGCCTGGAGAGCACGGAGCTTGCGAGCCAGCATTTTCCCCGGTCTATTACCAGTCAGGTAAAATTTCAGTCTCAACCTATTTAAAGCAAACTGGGTCGGTCTCATAAGGAGTTTCTGAAGTTGGCCTCGGATATCCTTTAATTCCCTACGTAGGGCCCTAGAGGGGTGGAGCTTATTCCTATCTTCAACCTCCTTAAGTTTAGATTCCAAGTCTTGTTGTTGTTGGATAGCTTGTCGTTTGAGTCTAGCACCGGCTTGGATCGCAGTGCCTCGCACAACTGCCTTAAGGGCAAACCAGAAAGTCGTGATAGAAGTATCTGAGGGGGAATTAGTTTCCATATAGAGGGAGATGCAATCATCAATCGCTTTTTTAGATATAGGGTCTGACAGCAGGTGGGCAGATAGGCGCCACGGCCGAGGGGGGGTAAATTGGTGGCAAATATTCCAAGACCATAGGAGAGGAGCATGATCGGACCAGGAAATAGGCAGAACATCTACCTGTGCTGAGTGCTGCAAAGTCCACTTATCACAAAGAATAAGATCTATGCGAGAGTAGGAATTGTGCACTTTAGAGAAATACGTATAATCTCTCGAAGTTGGGTTCTGAACTCTCCACAAGTCATACAGGTCATATTCTGCCAGCAAATTACGGAATGCTAGTGACAGGCCAGCCGGAGCCGCAGACATCTGGGAGAAGACCGAGGAGATCTATCTAATTTAGGATCAAGCACTAAATTATAGTCGCCCAACATAAGCAGGGCACCCTGGCGATCCCTCGCAATAGTCGATCAAACTTTTCTAAGGAAAGGGACTTGGTTAGAATTGGGAGCGTAGAGAGAGATACAATTGTAACCAACTTATCCTCCAATTTTCCAACTAGAATGAGGAAACGTCCATTCTTGTCAGCTATCTGGGACAGCAGTTCAAACGAAACAGAGTTCCGAGAAAGAACAGCCACTCCATTGCGCCTGAAGGGGAAAAAAGAGGAAAGGACAGGCAGGAAAAACCAAAAGGGCCCATTATATCGGGACCGCATTGCTACTGCAGGGGAAAGGTATGCAGTAGAAAAAGTATGGGGAGGTGGTGGTAGTATCACCACCCCGGGTACAAAAGGCACATGTATACCTGGAGCAATAACGTATAGCCAAACTACAAGTACCAATAAGGGTACCAACAAGCACATCAACAAATAATGTAAGTGACTAGTGAGATACCCTCATGTGTACAGTAAGAAGAAAAAGAAAGATATAAGAGATAGAATCAGAGGAAAATGCATGTACACATAATAATATAAACAGCAAATGAAGGAACCAAAAGCATACACATATATAACAGATACACTCACGTATCCGGTATGCATTATAAGGGGGACGGAGTCCCCAACCAAACATGAAGATCAACCAGGAACTACATTAATTGGAACATTGAATACTCAGTCAGGTCGCAGACCACTCACGGGTAAGTGGCAGGCGAGGTTTCAATGTAGAGGGCACTTTGACCGAAACGTCCCAGTCATTAAGCAGCTTAACCCCAGCGTCCAGAGTGGCAACTACGTAGGAGGAATTCTCATGGGAAATCACCAATTTCACTGGGAAGTCCCATCTGTATCTAATGTCATGAGAACGTAGTGCCTCCGTGATAGGAGCCAGAGCTCTACGTTTAGAGATGGTCAGTGCCAAGAAGTCAGGAAATATTTGATGCCTCCAAGCGTATACGAATCAGACGCAGATCTGGCAGCTTGCTTTATCCGTTCCTTGGTCGTGAAGAAGTGAACACGGAGGAGGGTATCCCGAGTGTAGGAGGCGGAAACCGACCGTGGTTTCGGAAGCCGGTGAATGCGATAGATGAGAAGGTCTCTGTCGTCCGCCCCAAGTAGCAGTTTGCGGAAGAGGGACATAGCATAGTCCAGAAGTTCCGAATTGGACACAGAGTCTGGGATACCTCGGATTTTAATATTTCTCCGCGACCTGTCCTCTATATCCGCCAGTTTGTCTTTATACGTCTCCATCTCAGCTTGTTGTCGGTCATGGGCCGAAATAAGGTCATTATGAGAGGACACCAGTTCCTCCATTTTACGTTCAAGATGGTCTGTGCAATCACCTAAAGCAGTTAGCTCCACTTTAACTTCACGGATAGCCAGAGAGAGGTCTTGAGTGAGCTCAGATTTAAAAGCCGCAAGGACTTGACACAGAGTCTTGACAATGAGAGGATCCGTAGAATTAGAGTACACCCCAGGGACCGATAAGGAATGGCCAGAACTCTCCTTAGGACGGTCAGGTTGGCTCGATGGGATGGAGCTCCCGGCAGGAGACGAGGAGATACGAGCCCCTTTTTGATTAGAGAAAGCCACCGGGGGCGGGAGTGCGTCCTTAATTTTTTTAGGGGGCATCGTTAGAGAGCTGCAGTAGAAGGAGTAGACGAGTGAAACTGGAAGGCCAATGTGTCACAGGCCCTGGAGACAGAGTAGCATGCTGGTTCCAAACAGAAGCTACTATGTATGCATGAGAACCCCGGGTGGAGGCGTAGAGAGGACAGATCACATCCCTATTCAAACATTATTACATGCAGGAGATCTTTGCAGGGTCGGGGAGGAACGACAAATATGAGAGAGGCACAACAAATCCCAGCAAGGGGGTACTCACAGATCCAGTACATGGGATTCCAGCAGGAATCGGCAGTACTACCACATAATGGAATATACACCCCCAGGGAGATGTAGTAGAAAAAGCTGGAGGAGAGCCCCAGGCAGATATCACTAGTCCTGGTCCAGCTCAGAGTTCAGTTTCAGCCTCAGAAGGGGACAAAGCTGCAGAGAGGCACAGACTGAAGAATCCAAAATGGGCGCTGGCTGTGAATGTCTCCTTCCCAGCTGGAGACAGAGGTGGATCCCAGGCACACAGGAGTAAAAGCACAAGGGCCCACGGGTCCTTGGCCTCTGGGAGCCCGCAGAGACCCTCCAGGAGCCTGCAGGGAGAGGTAGGAGCCGTCCGGTGTAGTCACGTCCCGTTTTCCCGGGTCCCGGAAGTCCGGCCCGGGTAGGCTTGAAAATGTTGTCCCCGGCTTCAGGGCAGAAGGTAGGCCGCAATCTGCAGGGGCCTCCAGGAGTGCTCCCCGATTCCGTGGACCTCACCAACCGGCCAGTGCACAGCAGCAGGAGTGGGGGAGAGGGCACCAGGCTGAAAGGAGCAGAGATGGATGTGCAGGGAGGGAGAGAAGTGCCCGAAATCCTGGAGCTCTGCTGAGACACTTCCACTCACAGCAGCAGCTAGGCCACGCCCCCACCGTGAGTATTTTAACTGTACTCCTACCCAGTGTCGGACTGGGGCATGAAGGGCCCACCAGGGAAATGCAATCACAGGGGCCCACTAAGGGGCGTTGCTATATGCTGAAAGGGGTGTGGCCACATGACCAGAGAGGAGTGGCCAGCCATTATAGGCACTACTAGCATAGTATTGATAAAGCTAAATATTTATCTTATATAACACCCTTTATGAGGTCTAAGAACACTGTACGCTATTCACGTATGGAGTACCGTAAGGGTACGCACGTTGCGTAACAATCGCTTAGCCGTGGTCGAGACGCTCAAGCGTCACGTTCGCTCACGGCCAAGAGATCACAGGCAGGCACGCTATTGGCTGCTGACTAACGTAATGGTTCGCTATAGCGTAGCGGCCGCTCGGGACCACGAGGAGATCACCAGCGGCGCAGACGCTCACAATGTTAAACCTTTATATCTAAACCATAAACAATGTAATATGCAGTAAAACCTTAGTGTAGAGATAGGGTGTAGATGCAACACAGTGTAACCTTATTAACTTAAAAGCTGTTCGAGCGTCACCGACGCTCTGAGAATACTTAACACTATAAGAAATACACAGATACCGTGCTTAGGGTCTAACGCCTTATATGAATGTTATTACTTGCAAAAAGAATAATACAATACAAGTCACACACTACAATATAACATAGACTAACTAACCAGATAACTACACAGGAAATACAATATAATACAATTACGTTTGCAGGAAATTTAAGAGAGAAAGGGGAGAAGAGAGAGAGAGAGAAATGGCCCACAATAACAAGAAATACAATATGATTGCGGAGAAAAACTTACGCACAAAGGGGAACGATCGCATGCGCCTCTGGACATCCAGCTCCCGATTATCAGCAATGAGAACCGTTGAAGAGTGAGCTGGATGTGATCGGCTTGTCTATTTATGCCCCACACACAATACGATTCAATGGTCCCTACAATCTCATTGTTCATTGGACACAGGAATTCCTCCTCGCATTATAACAAAAGGTCATAGGTTGATTCATACAGGTGGGCTGTGACAATTTCCAACTGCTCAGGTGGGTGGGAAACTAGGTTTCCCGCCGCATGGATAAGTAAGTGCAAATAATAATAAATGGACATAAACTTCTTATGTCCATAACTATTCGCACGAGCGATTAATTCGCTTCAAACCAACACCGGAATATTGCTAATTAAATACTCTTCCGATGGATACTAAACACCACTGTATTACTCCTGTCTGACCCTTCGTATCAAACAAAGAGGGATTTCTCCGTCCATGAACATTCTACATTAACCAAACTTTCAGATTCTATCAAAGGGACCATAATCTACAAAATACATTATATGGTGAAAATATGTAACGAAAGAGCCGCCCGCTAGACGCACACAATCTCTACCGTAAATGCGCATACCGTGCGCCTGCGGGTGCCCGCAACAGCGAGTATGCGCACGCACGGGAGAGCGCACGCATGCGCAGCAGGGACACATATGAGGTGCAAATATGGCAGTGTGCATAGTGATATTTTTCTGACTTTGACAGTCCACCCTTTGGCAGTCAACAATAACTGCCACTTCCTAAAACATTTCAAAATGAGAAAAATATATGTCAGGGGTTAATACATTTCCATGGTTGGGTAAGGGAGGAGAGAGGAGAAGGTGTGAAGAGGGTATGACCTAGTGAGATAGCAGAAGCATGTGTGTATGAATCCGTGTTTGGGGGTCATGTATCATCATGCCGTACGTGTTTTAAATCAAGCTTCGAGGTATTGCGAAGTATACATTTGAATTCCTTCTTATCCCGTGGTACGGGTCTGTGGATGGGCTGTCAAACTTTACCGAGCTCTTTTCGGATTTTGGTTGCAACAAAATGGGGAGCACATTTTAGTTGATGATACATGAATGGGGGAATATGTGATTGCTGATATCTGTGCCTGTATTCCCTATCGACTATGTGTGTAATTACCTGAAGGTTGTAGAGATGAAGAAAAGACATAATTACGGTAAATGCAGTGGTATTCTATGTCAGGTTAATGAACATTTGTCGGTTGAAGTCTTGTTCGGTGTCTGTTGAATGCAGTCTTCTTTGTGCTTTTGCCAAAAGGCGTGTGGGCAAAAAGCTTGGTCAATGTCCATAGGCTTACAAAAGTGTTGGGCTAGCGTAATTTTAAAATTTCTAGGGAAACTGGGGGTCTATGGCATTGTTCATCAAAAATCTGTGTATAAGGTTGTCAAAACTTCTTCTTTAATCCATCAGTTGTCTGTATACAGGATCATCAAATTCCTCGTCAAAAGTGGGTCTTTTTACCTTGTAAAAACCAGAAAAACAGGTGAAAGAAACGGACCGTAGAAATCGCATTTTCATCACATCATTGTTTCTACATTTGGGTCATAAATCAAATCCATTGGAATTACAATTTCTTCACTCCTTAAACTCATCACCCTGGTACTTCGTTTGCACTTCATTAAAGCCTGACCGCATCTAAATATCAAGCCAATGGATATGACAACACCTAAGATACATAGAAGAAACTTCCCAACATCCATTATGACTCCTTGAGCCCATTCTCCTAAACCAGAGAACCAATTTCGCGGGTTCAACCATGACACCCAACCAGTCAGCTTATTACCTACAGCAGCAAGAGTGAGATTGTGTCTCCTGCGAAATTCCCACTTCAATTGGAGAATATCGTCCATCTTTTGGTCTATGACCTCGACTGGGTCCTCGGTACTATTCGTTATATATGTGCAGCATTTCACGCCGTACTGCGTTGCCAGTGTGACGCAATATCCGCCTGTCACTGCTGTGAGATAATTAAGAACCATTCTATGCTGGACCAGTTCTGTTTTATAAGCTTGAAGTTCTCTTCCAGTATACCTAAACGTGTCATCATACATTTCTGTGATATTGTCTAACAAATTTGCAAGCGCAGAGATGTATCTATAGTTCAGCACTCCTCTAGCGGTGCGAGTGATATCTAACGCGATTAGAAACTGAATCCCGGTGGATTCATGGATCATGTCAGAGGCCGGATGCTCTGTTCTTTCTATCAGGTGCCGTTTAACTACGTGCTCGTAGTGGGTGTGAGTATAAGGAGCTTGGGCAACACGGTGAATATCTTTCATTTTGGCATGTGATACAGTCATTACCTCAGGCAGTACTTTTCCAATATAACACAATCCTTCAGAGTTTGGGGCAAGCCACTTATACGCCTTCCTCCCGCATATGAAATATGCATCATCGGGGAGAACATATGGGACGGAGTAGGACATAACCATATTACACATCTTCCATGTGAAATCTCCTAACCCTAATGCTCCCATCTGTTTAGTACACGTATCAGTTTGTACGATATGTGCGCAGTATCCTGGTGATACCTCTCCAACTCTCGTAATCCTACTTCCTAGGGTATACCTATACCGGAAAGATTTTTCTCTACTGGCTATGTGGCGTATAAGCTCTGTATCTGTCGGCATTCTATCTGCTCTATATGAAAAGGTCATGGTTTGGTTACTCCATGACACTTCCCAATTTCCCGGCTTTCGGGGATTGGTAATGTTAAAACATATTAGGGATCTATCCACATGATATTGGTGGAGCTTCAAACTAGGAGGACTGGAGATATTAAACCTCCTGTCCACCGGTCTCCCACCCTTTAGCTCAAGTACCTCCCCTATCGTTAAAGGAAATGGTACTAGTCCTGATTTGCTATGACCTTGAGGTACTTGAGAGCATACCCAACAATCTGTCTGATTTAACACACTACCCACTAAGGAGTGATAGTCACTCAAGGGGTGCCGGTCCATGTGGATATTAAAACTGGATTGGCATTTCTTAATGCACCCATCCTCAACCACATTGTCACAGAGCCTACAGATACAGTTTTCTTCAGCTAACAATCCTTCACAATTCCTTCTATTGTCAATGTTATCGGATCGTTTTCTGATACTCGCCTTTACTTGTTGATTAGGTTGCTCTTGGAAAACTACGCCTCCATCTTTGTCATCAGAACCCATTCCAGAACCTTTCTCGACCTCCATGGTACTCTCGCCGGAACAGACTGCTCTGGTCAACATCATGGTCAACAGGAAAATCCGGATCACAGTCTCTTGGGGCAAGTCCATCTTATAGGAGGAAACGGAGAAGAATGAGAAGGGGGAAAAAATAATTGAGGGAGAGGGGATGGGAAGTGGAGAAAAACAATAAAAGGGAACAGGGAATCGACAACTGCTTTTGATCTTGTGATTTTCAATGCTCAGGTGCCGCCTCAGTCCTCCTGGAACAGACACTCCAGTGATACCACTTCCTCTACCGTCTGTTCCTTATCACGGGACCTCTCTGGATCAGCAACCTTCTTACAATGGGACGAATGAACCCAAGTCTCTCTCTCGGCAACTTTCAATGCTGTAGTGCTAGTCAATAAGACTTGGTATGGTCCTTCCCATCTGTCAATAAGGCAACCTGAGCGTAGAAAATTCCGTATCATTACATAATCCCCAGGTTCAATGTCATGACAATTACTATCTGGTAAATCAGGAATCACCAACTTCAAATTATCATTTTGATTCCTTAGCTGTTTACTCATGTTAATCAAGTATTTTACGGTCACTTCATTGTTACACTTCAAATCATCCTGAGGGTTAATCATAACATGCGGTTGTCGACCAAACAAGATTTCGAAGGGAGACAGATTAAGAGGGGACCTGGGAGTGGTTCTGATGCTGTACAGTACAATGGGTAAAGCTTCTGGCCATGTCAATCCTGTCTCTGCCATAACTTTGCTCAGTTTATTTTTAATAGTGCTGTTCACTCTTTCCACCTTCGCACTCGCCTGTGGACGGTATGGAGTGTGCAGCTTGCTATCAATTCCCATCAACTTACACATTCCTTGAAAGACATCACCTGTAAAATGGGTACCCCTATCACTTTCGATAATTCTAGGGATACCATATCTACATACAAATTCCTGCACAATTTTCTTAGCAGTAAACATAGCGGTATTTGTGGCCGCAGGAAATGCTTCGACCCAATTTGAAAAAACATCTATACAAACAAGTACATATTTCAAATTTCGACAAGGGGGTAATTGAATAAAGTCAATCTGTATTACCTGAAAAGGACCGCCTGTAGGTGGGATATGAGATGGTTCTGTTGGTATTGCCTTTCCGATATTCTTTCTCAAGCATGTAAGGCATGACATTGCTCTCTTACTTGCATGAGATGAAAATCCTGGGGCGCACCAATATGCTCTTACCAACTTGCACATTCCTTCCTTGCCCAGATGAGTCAGCCCGTGAGCTGCCTCAGCTAAACATGGAAGATATGCTCTGGGGGCCACCGGTTTACCATGTCCATCCGTCCAGAGTCCTGAGGACTCCTGGCCATATCCCTTTGCCTTCCAGACTGCCTTTTCCTGTGTGGAACACAAATTTTGCATTTCACACAACTTCTGTGTGTTGATGGTATTAAATACCATCAGTTGTGTGGTGTCTGTCTGTCTGGGGGTACCAGCTGCTAACTTAGCTGCTTCGTCTGCTCGGCTGTTACCAAGTGATACTGGATCTTGACTATATGTGTGTGCTTTACACTTGATAACAGCCACTCTGTCGGGTTCCTGTATCGCTGTTAGAAGCCTTTTGATGTAAGCTGCATGCGCTACCGGTGTACCAGCTGCCGTCATGAAATTTCTGAGGCGCCATAGGGCTCCGAAATCATGGACTACCCCGAATGCGTATCTAGAGTCGGTATAGATATTGGCTGATTTGCCCTTAGCCAATTCACATGCTCTGGTTAGGGCGACCAGTTCAGCAACCTGGGCTGAGTGAGGTGGGCCTAGCGGTTCTGCTTCTATGGTGCCTTGGTCATCTACGACTGCGTATCCAGTACACAAGTCTCCCGAGTCTGACTGTCTGTGACAACTACCGTCCGTGTAGAAAGTTAGATCTACATCTTCCAGTGGGTTGTCACTGATGTCAGGCCTTGCGGTAAAATTTTGGGTCAAATATTCCATACAATCATGTGTGTCCTCCTTTGTATTAAATTCTCCTTCCCCACCACTCTCATCCTCCACCCTTTGTGCCTGTCCAGGCACACCTGGGAGATATGTTGCAGGATTTAATGCACTGCATCTCCTTATGGTGATGTTTACGGGGGCCATTAGTGCCAATTCCCATCTTGTAAACCGCGCTGATGAGACGTGCCTGGTTTGGGCAGAATTTAGCAAGGCTGACACTGCATGTGGTGTATGAATTGTGAGGTTGTGACCTAGCACTACATCTTCGCTTTTCGTTACTAGCAATGCTATCGCAGCAACGCTTCGCAAGCATGTGGGGAGGGATCGCGCTACCGTATCTAGCTGAGCGCTGTAGTATGCTACCGGCCTGCTGGCATCACCGTGCTTTTAGGTTAGGACGCCTGCCGCGCAACCAGCACTTTCTGTTCCGTACAGCTCAAAGGGTTTCCCATAGTCTGGCATACCTAATGCTGGTGCCTGCGTTAGGCACTGTTTAAGTCTCTCAAATGCCATCTCGGACTCGTCTGTATGCGAAATCCGATCAGGTTTGTTTGAGGAGACCATCTCCTGCAAAGGTAACGCTAGAATGGAAAATCCTGGGATCCAGTTACGGCAATACCCACACATTCCTAAAAATGTTCTGATCTGTTGCTGGGTTTGTGGCAGAGTCATGTCTCTAATTGCTTGAATTCTATCAGCAGTCAGGTGTCTCAGTCCTTGTGTTAGACAGTGTCCCAAATATTTTACCTTAGTTTGGCATAATTGTAACTTGTCTTTGGAAACCTTGTGTCCTGTGTCTGAAAGATGAAACAGGAGCTGTTTCGTATCTTTCAGGGATGCTTCCACTGAATCAGAACACAGTAGTAGATCATCCACGTACTGTATTAATACTGATCCACTCTCTGGTTGGAAAGACTGTAAACAATCATGCAAAGCCTGGGAAAATATACTTGGACTGTCTATGAAACCTTGTGGTAATCGAGTCCATGTGTATTGGACTCCTCTGTATGTGAATGCAAACAAGTATTGGCTGTCAGGGTGCAGAGGTACCGAAAAGAAGGCGGAGCAGAGGTCAATAACAGTGAAAAATTTCGCAGTGGGAGGGATTTGCATAAGGATGACAGCTGGATTTGGCACTACGGGGAACTGACTCTCAACTATTTTGTTAATCCCCCTTAGATCCTGCACTAGCCTGTAACCCCTCCCCCCACTCTTTTTAACAGGGAAGATGGGACTATTGGCAGTGCTGGACGTTCTTACCAGAATGCCCTGTTGTAGCAAGCGCTCTATTACGGGATACACTCCTAACTCCACCTCTGGCTTCAGAGGGTACTGTGGGATTTTTGGAGCTATCCTACCATCTTTTACTTGTACAACTACCGGAGCTACGTTCGCCATTAATCCAGTGTCCTGTCCATCTTTAGTCCAAAGTGACTCTGGTATCTGGGATGTCATTTCTTCTACTTGGGATGGAGTCCTACTTGTCATAATGGTATGTGACATTAATTTTGATGGGGAGTCTAACATGTCTCGCACTTCCTGAGCGTGATTCTCAGGTATGTCCAAGAATACACCTTCAGGAGTACAATAAATGACGCACCCCATTTTACACAATAAGTCTCTTCCCAGGAGATTAGTCGGTGCCGATGCAGCCAGCAAAAAGGAATGCTTGGTATGTAAAGGCCCTATTGTAATCTCGGCTGGTTTGCTAACAGGGTAGTGCTGGACTACTCCCGTTACTCCTATGGCTGGAATTGTCTTACCAGTGGTTCTCATGCCCACTGTCGAATTTATCACTGATTTGGCCGCCCCCGTATCTACAAGAAAGTTTAATGTTTTACCAGCTACATCTATTGCAATCTCGGGTTCACTTCCAAGATTTGCAATCAATTTTACTGGCTGGAGATTACAGGTATGGCCACACCCCTATTGGGTATGGTGACCTCCCTGAATCCCGCTGGCAGCAACTACTTGTGAGGGAGTTAGCTGGGAACTACCAGAGGCGTGCCAGTCTCTGTTCGGGGGGTATCTTTTTGTTTCCCCTGTATGTGGCTCATAACTCCGTCTCTGCGGACCTTGCTCCCAATGTCGTGTGTCGTGTCGTTGTCTAGGGGGTTGGTATGATCTTTGCGAATTTTTCGCTCTACAGTCTCGTGCTATGTGTCCCTGTTTATGACAAAAATAACATGTTACCACATTTGACTTACCCACAGGGTTTGGTGATATAAACACAGGCTGTTTTGTGGTCAGGGCCTGTATACTTACTGACATTAACTTATCACCTTGTGACTCCCTGTGTCTGGTGATATTCCGGTCATGATCAATAGCAGCCTCTCTCAAAGTAGCCACCGACAGACCTCGCCAACATGGTTGTGTGGTCTGTACCCTGGTCTTTAATGCCTCTTTTAAACCATCCATTAGCACAGATACTGCTACTTCTTGATGGTTTGCATTGGTCCTAATGTCCTCTATGCCAGTGTACTTTGCCATTTCTAATAATGCCCGGTGAAAATAATCAGCAGCTGTTTCTGTCTCTTTTTGTTTAATGGAAAAAATTCTATTCCATTTGGCCACAGCTGGAAAATACTCCTTTAACTGTAAATTTATTCTTTTTACGTTATCTTTGTTGTACACATCTGTAAGAGGTACATCCTGATCCAATCCACAGTCAGCTAAAAATTGAGCTGCGTCGACATTGGAGGGTAAACAAGCCCTCAGCAATATCTGCCAATCTTTGTTATTGGGCTCTAAAGTGTTTCCTAGGTCTCTGATGTATTTTTGGCTAGCAACTAAGTCTTTTCTAGGATCAGGGAATTCAGACACTATGGTTCTTAATTCCATTCGGGAAAACGGGCTGTACATGGCAATGTTCCTGATAGGAGTGACTCCTGTAGTGTCCGTTTTCCCATTTGGGACTGCTATTACCCTCACGGGAGCAAGTTTAACAACATCATTCTGTGTAGATTCTACAGTCTGTGGTGAAATGGTTTCAGCATAGTGTATGGTGCCGTACTTACCCGTTGATACGACCTCACCTGTCCCTCCGCTAGGGGGCTTTGTTACTAATCTTATGGGTTGGGCCGTGCCTACTGTTGTTTCTGATATAGTGGCTGCTAGAGAGAGCGCCGATATTGTTGCCGATTCGTCCTCTTGATCACACTCCTGGGGAAAGTTCAAAACAGGGTACAACTTGCACGGGTTAATACTTGCATGGGTTAACTTATTAACATTATCCTTAACATTTATACAGTTGCTAAGTGCCTGTTTGTTACCCCCTGATGCGTCATTCTCCGCAACCAATTTCTCTCCTGATATGTATGGTGGCGGTGGGGCCGTGGCTATCAGTTTCCTGATAGGGCCAGATCCCGCCGCCTGAGCCAATCCTCTCTGTATTTCACCCTCCTGTTGCCATAACTGCAAATAATCATAATGTTTGATTCGTCTCTTTGCTGATTTAATGAGACATATCCTTCTCCTTAAATTTTGCAACACTTCTGGGCTGAAGCTGCCTACTCTTGGGAATTTCTCCCCGTCATGTACAGTCATTTTCTCCCATTCATCACATAAAATTTCTGTGTGTCTTCCGTATTTTTCACACATTACATACCTTGCCGACCCGACTGGTCGGTTTACAGAATCAACCCGAACCGAGGTTGATCGCCCCCTTCCTGAACAACTGGCCCCCATAATTTGCAGGTGTTGCTTGCTCTACCTCTGACCTTTATATCAGGGTCTTCAGCGAACCCTTACAAAAAACCAAAGTATTCAAAGATAGGTTGACGGTGAAGTTTACCGAGCACCTCACTCACTCGCCCACGCCGACCAATATGCCCACACACTGATATAGTGCTGGCGTACTCGACCCAGGGCCCCTATTAACCTTCGTTTACTGGAACATGTGAGTGTGATCCGAAGAGCATTAACCCTTTCCAGTAAAGGTGGGGTTGTCGGATAATTCCTGAGTGACCAGCGAATTTCCCTTTTTGAGAAAATAAAAAATTACACAAATCACGTTAGAATGTACAAATAGCGTTTATGACCGGGTTCGTACACAAATGGTACTAGTCAGGTTACTAACTAATGCACACAATTACGTGCGGTACAATCGTTCAGTACATAAGCAACTAATCTTATGTACGGAGCGACCAGTGGAATCGACATTCAGCAGCTGCGAATTCCTTCAGCCTGAGCTTTTATGACCTATATGGGTGTTGCACCAACCCTTCTTGGTGTTGTGCCTTGTCTCTATAGCGGACTTCTTTGTACCTAGACCTCCTGGTCTGTTATATGACCTCCTGGTCTGACCTCCTGGTCTGCTATACCTCCTGGTCCGCTACACTCTAATGCTCAAATTTTATGTTTAACCAGAGATGCCTCCCTAGCCACCACGTATGTCACTTACACGTATGTACCTTCACGAGAACTCGATGATTTCTGTGGTTCAATCCCCAAAATTTTAAAAACAAACACTCACTCACCACATATACACTTTTGTTTCTATTTCTATTTCTGCGCAGAAATTTTCTTTAGACCAGATGTGTTGTAAATTTGGAGAAGGATCTGTTAATTTAAATTTCGAATACTAAAATACACTTGCGCTATTTATCGCCTGTTGCGCTACTTATCGCCTGTTGCGCTATTTATCGCCTGTTGCGCTATTTATCGCCTTGCCACCTTTTCGCTTGTTAAAAATCAACACTATCGTGTGACTTGAGTTACGTGGGCGTACCCAGACGCTCCGTTGCGTAATTTACGCTGCGTGCATCGGCCTTTGCGTACGCGAGTCTCAGCCCTTTGTTAGAGATACGTGTACACAAAACCAATGTCCACCGTAACACAATGTACACGTTTATCAATGTAGATGATCCTCGATCCTCTACTGAACCCCACACCAATCTCTCCTTGTACCTTTAGGTAGAGCTGCGTGTGTGCTTTACACTTTATCCCTTAAAATATTACTTTTACACTTACTATGAAATAGCGACAAATCTCTCTTAGCACGTTTTATCAATTATAAAATGGCAAACAGGAGAGTGATATATGAAAATACACGAAAAAGAAATGCAGATATGCGTGTGTGCGTACGCAAGATAGAAAAAACTGTTTTAAAAGACACTAGCGTGTTGTTCTTACCTCCGGTTCCGGATTCCCTCAGCACCCTTTACTAAGCGAAGCAGACGCTTATCCCGTCAGCACTGCGAAGAATATGATCTCCCGCCCTTTGCTGATGGATAATGTCTGCTGAAATTACCTAGCAGAGATATGTGAAGGACAGGACGAGCCGCCAATTGATAAAGCTAAATATTTATCTTATATAACACCCTTTATGAGGTCTAAGAACACTGTACGCTATTCACGTATGGAGTACCGTAAGGGTACGCACGTTGCGTAACAATCGCTTAGCCGTGGTCGAGACGCTCAAGCGTCACGTTCGCTCACGGCCAAGAGATCACAGGCAGGCACGCTATTGGCTGCTGACTAACGTAATGGTTCGCTATAGCGTAGCGGCCGCTCGGGACCACGAGGAGATCACCAGCGGCGCAGACGCTCACAATGTTAAACCTTTATATCTAAACCATAAACAATGTAATATGCAGTAAAACCTTAGTGTAGAGATAGGGTGTAGATGCAACACAGTGTAACCTTATTAACTTAAAAGCTGTTCGAGCGTCACCGACGCTCTGAGAATACTTAACACTATAAGAAATACACAGATACCGTGCTTAGGGTCTAACGCCTTATATGAATGTTATTACTTGCAAAAAGAATAATACAATACAAGTCACACACTACAATATAACATAGACTAACTAACCAGATAACTACACAGGAAATACAATATAATACAATTACGTTTGCAGGAAATTTAAGAGAGAAAGGGGAGAAGAGAGAGAGAGAGAAATGGCCCACAATAACAAGAAATACAATATGATTGCGGAGAAAAACTTACGCACAAAGGGGAACGATCGCATGCGCCTCTGGACATCCAGCTCCCGATTATCAGCAATGAGAACCGTTGAAGAGTGAGCTGGATGTGATCGGCTTGTCTATTTATGCCCCACACACAATACGATTCAATGGTCCCTACAATCTCATTGTTCATTGGACACAGGAATTCCTCCTCGCATTATAACAAAAGGTCATAGGTTGATTCATACAGGTGGGCTGTGACAATTTCCAACTGCTCAGGTGGGTGGGAAACTAGGTTTCCCGCCGCATGGATAAGTAAGTGCAAATAATAATAAATGGACATAAACTTCTTATGTCCATAACTATTCGCACGAGCGATTAATTCGCTTCAAACCAACACCGGAATATTGCTAATTAAATACTCTTCCGATGGATACTAAACACCACTGTATTACTCCTGTCTGACCCTTCGTATCAAACAAAGAGGGATTTCTCCGTCCATGAACATTCTACATTAACCAAACTTTCAGATTCTATCAAAGGGACCATAATCTACAAAATACATTATATGGTGAAAATATGTAACGAAAGAGTCGCCCGCTAGACGCACACAATCTCTACCGTAAATGCGCATACCGTGCGCCTGCGGGTGCCCACAACAGCGAGTATGCGCACGCACGGGAGAGCGCACGCATGCGCAGCAGGGACACATATGAGGTGCAAATATGGCAGTGTGCATAGTGATATTTTTCTGACTTTGACAGTATATAAAGAAAAAGAGCTCTACCTCGCTGCCCACTTCAGGCTGTTGTGTATGTGCCTGGGTTACACCAGGAGAGAACAGTAGTATATGTGCCTGGGTTACACCAGGAGAGAACAGTAGTATATGTGCCTGGGTTACACCAGGAGAGAACAGTAGAATATGTGCCAGGGTTACACCAGGAGAGAGCAGTAGTATATGTGCCTGGCTTACACCAGGAGAGAGCAGTAGTATAAGCGCCTGTGTTACACCGGGAGAGAACAGTAGTATAAGCGCCTGGGTTACACCTGGAGAGAACAGTAGATACAAATAATGACCCCAGTAGAGTGCCAGATACACAGATGCCCCCAGTAGTGTAGTGCCAGATACACAGGTGCCCCCAGTAGTGCAGTGCCAGATACACAGGTGCCCCCAGCAGTGCCAGATACACGGATGCCCCCAGTTGTGCAGTGCCAGATATACGAATGCCCCCAGCAGTGACAGATACAGGGATGCCACCAGCAGTGCCAGATACACGGATGCCCCCAGCAGTGCCAGATACACGGATGCCCCCAGCAGTGCCAGATACACAGATAATGCCCCCACAGTGCTGCTTACCGCTCCAGTGTCTGAGGCCGCTGACTCTGCCTCATACAGTCACCGCCACCGCCTGGGCTCTGCTGCCGGGGAGAAGAGCGCAGCACGCGCATCTCCTCCCCTCAGTCCGATTCTGCATATATTTATTTATATTGTAGGAACATTCTGCATATAAGTGTGTACATAACTGACCACCACTGTGACTGGCTGTGGCTAGAATTAGGGTTACCTCCTGACAGGTGTGTAGTATGTTTTGCCGGCAGTCGGGCTCCCGGTGCCTAGCATACCGGTGCCGGGATCCTGACTGCCGGCATGCCGACAGCGGGGCAAGCACAAATGAGCCCCTTGTGAGCTCGCCGCATTATGCATGCCACGCTATTTATTCTCCATCCAGGGGGGTCATGGACCCCCAAGAGGGAGAATAGTTGTCGGTATGCCGGGTATAGGGATTCCGGCGCCGGTATACTGAGCGCCGGGATTCCAACAGCCGGCATACTGAATACCACCCCCTGACAGTGCCATGACAGTAACAATGCCAATAGACAGAAGGCTTATGAAGCACACAGAGTGGGTACAGCAGGTTCCCCTACTAACATGCAGCACACCTGTGACACACAAGAGACAGTAATGCCAGCGATGGGTACTTTGCACTCACCCTCCACTGGCACCTCGGGAACCAGCCGTCCTCTCCCGACCTGCTGAAGCTGAAATGATGCACGCACCTCATGAAAACTTGAGGGCCACTCAGAGGGTATCAGTGCCACGAAGTTGAAGAGCAGGAGGAGTGGCAGGAACAACATGGGCATCTCACAGCCTGAGGGGTACACACTGATTGTACCACCCTCTATTTACCTCCACACTGCATCTAGGTCTGCCCTGAATGCCCAGCTTAGGCAGACACCTGTGCCTCAGCTCTATGCCCAGCAGCAGCCAGGCAGGACTCCATATAGTAGGCACAGCATTGTACCAGCTATCCCAGTCCTGTATGCTGTCACATCTCTCTGTATTTAGTGAGTCTCCTGTCTGTCTGGCTGTCAGCTACTGCAGTATGTGTCCCAGACTGCAGGACAGGTCCCTCCCTCACTCCTCTAGTCCCACACTCCATGCATGCCTCCCCTCTCACTGCTCACTCTGCTCCTCCCTGCCCACCGCCGCCGCCCGGGATCACCTGCTCCCGCGGCAGGGGAGGAGAGCGCAGCGCGGCTCTCCTCCCCTCAGTCCGACCCTGTGTCTTCGCCGCCGCCCGGGATAACCTGCGCTGTGGACAGCGCGCCTCCCCTCCGTCTGACCTTGTGTCTCCGCCGCCGCCCGGGATAACCTGCGCTGTGCGCAGCGCACCTCTCCTCCGTCAGACTCCTGTAAGCCCCGCCCTCACACTAAAGAGGGCGTGGCTAATGCTCGGCAGGGCCTAACGGTGGGTTCACCGGCTCCCCGGTGGCCCAGTCCGAGCCTGTTCACTGTCCACCTCACAGTACCCTCCCCGGCCCAGCAGAAAATTGTTTTCAGGATACCCCATTGTCCTGGATTCAGCAAAGGGGGCAGCTGACGGGGGCCACCACAGTTAATCAAATGAGGGTGGAGGGTGGGCAAATGAGGATGGAAAAGGGGCCAGCCTACCAAACAGCAGTGAGGCCAGGGTCGACTAGGCCAGGTGAAGCATCACTGGTAACCATGGTCCCTCTGCAGTCAGCTGTTCTTTCCATCTGTCATGCTCGGCATACTGAAATAGTTGCTGGGTACTCCTGCCGGGTGTGGTATGTTTTGGCGGCAGTCGGGCTCCCGGTGCCCAGCATACCGGCGCCGGGATCCTGACTGCCGGCATGCCGACAGCGGGGCAAGCACAAATGAGCCCCTTGTGAGCTCGCTGCGCTCGCCGCATTATGCATATCACGCTATTTATTCTCCATCCAGGGGGGGTCATGGACCCCCAAGAGGGAGAATAGTTGTCGGTATGCCGGGTATAGGGATTCCGGCGCCGGTATACTGAGCGCCGGGATTCCAACAGCCGGCATACTGAATACCACCCCCTGACAGTGCCACGACAGTAACAATGCCAATAGACAGAAGGCTTATGAAGCACACAGAGTGGGTACAGCAGGTTTCCCTACTAAAATGTAGCACACCTGTGACACACAAGAGACAGTAATGCCAGCGATGGATACTTTGCTGCACTCACCCTCCACTGGCACCTCGGGGACCAGCCGTCCTCTCCCGACCTGCTGAAGCTGAAATGATGCACGCACCTCATGAAAACTTGAGGGCCACTCAGAGGGTATCAGTGCCACGAAGTTGAGGAGCAGGAGGAGGGGCAGGAACAACGTGGGCATCTCATCAGCCTGAGGGGTACACACTGATTGTACCACTCTCTATTTACCTCCACACTGCATCTAGGTCTGCCCTGAATGCCCAGCTTAGGCAGACACCTGTGCCTCAGCTCTATGCCCAGCAGCAGCCAGGCAGGACACCATATAGTAGGCACAGCATTGTACCAGCTATCCCAGTCCTGTATGCTGTCACATCTCTCTGTATTTAGTGAGTCTCCTGTCTGTCTGGCTGTCAGCTCCTACAGTATGTGTCCCAGACTGCAGGACAGGTCCCTCCCTCACTCCTCTAGTCCCACACTCCATGCATGCCTCCCCTCTCACTGCTCACTCTGCTCCTCCCTGCCCACCGCCGCCGCCCGGGATCACCTGCTCCCGCGGCAGGGGAGAAGAGCCGCGCTGCCCTCAGTCCGACCCTGTGTCTCCGCCGCAGCCCGGGATAACCTGCGCTGTGGGCAGCGCGCCTCTCCTCCCCTCCATCTGACCTTGTGTCTCCGCCGCCGCCCGGGATAGCCTGCTCTGTGCGCAGCGCACCTCTCCTCCGTCAGACTCCTGTAAGCCCCGCCCTCACACTAGAGAGGGCGTGGCTAATGCTCGGCAGGGCCTACGGTGGGTTCACCGGCTCCCCGGTGGCCCAGTCCGAGCCTGCTCCTACCCGACCCAATCCCCTGTCTCTCATTATCCCCTCCATAGTTTTCTCTCATTGCCAGCTCCTCACATATAACTCTGAGGCCATCACAGCACACATTGACATCATAGCCTCACTGGACCACTCACATCTCACTCACTGCTTCCCCCCCCCCCCCCCCCACACACACACACAGCAGGCACTTGCCCCCTAACACCTCGTGCTGTCCACCTGAGTGCACTGTGACCCCCCCCTGAGAGCACTCTTTGACTGACCCCATCACAGTTTGCACGCTGCCACATCCCCCCCCCCCCCCCCCCTATATGGTCCACCTCAGACAATACCCCACCACCTTAAATGTCAACCTCACAATTCTCCCCTCTCCTTCACTGACAGTGTGGTATGAGTTGCCGGCGGCCAGCATACCGGTGCCAGGATCCTGGCCGCCGGCTTGCCGGCAGCGGGGCAAGCGCAAATGAGCCCCTTGCGGGCTCGCTGCGCGCGCCACGCTATTTTCCGTCCAGGGGGGTCGTGGAGAAAAGGTGTCGGTATGCCGGTTGTCGGGATTCCGGTGCCAGTATACTGTGCGCCGGGATCCCAACAACCGGTATACTGAATACCACCCCCCCTGCCAGCTGCGGAACTTCCTGACTCACCTTGGGGTAAATGTATGAAAGGTTGATATGGGGAAAAGTGGTATCAGTGCAAGTTATGTGCACGCTGATACCGCTTTTCCCCTGTGCATGACAGCAGCAGTGCTTGCTACACGACAGGGGCGCTATGCTATTTAAAAGATAGCATGCCGCTGTGGCAGGCACGAACAGTCAGATGCACGGACCATTCGACACCTGCAGCTATCAATTTCGACAGCTGCAGGTGTCAATGCCTATACACTAGACTTGCAAGATCTCACGCATGCCCAGTGAGTCAGCTGTGTGGCAGAGACACAGCACATTAGCACTAGGATGATGCCCTGTGGCCGCTAAGAGGCACTGCTGGAGGGGGGAGTGTTCCAGCAAAATCCTCACCCTGGGGACTCACTCCAGAGTTCATAGGCGGCCCAGTGTTCCTGGGGAGAGAGTAGGAGAGCGGCAAGAGAGGGGGAGGCGCACTAGAGAGAGCAATTTGTGGTAAGTGCATGTTTGTGTCTTTTTTTACACAAATCTTTGTTTGGGCTTTTTTTCTTGTGGTATCTGATGTGGGTGTGGTTCATCAAATCGACAGTGTCTAGGTCAGGGATGGGCAATTATTTCAGCTGGGGAGCCGCTTAACACTTCCAGCGAATATTCGAGTGCCACACACAAAATACTCAAAAAGAGATCCCTTTTTAGACATTACGGCAGACAGCGTCCCCATTTTTATACATTACGGCAGACAGCGCCCCCGTTTTTAGACATTACGGCAGACAGCGTCCCCGTTTTTATACATTACGGCAGACAGTGCCCCCGTTTTTACACATTACGGCAGACAGCACCCCCTTTTTACACATTACGGCAGACAGCGCCCCCGTTTTTATAATTACGGCAGACAGCGCCCCCGTTTTTACACATTACGGCAGACAGGGCCCCCGTTTTTACACATTATGGCAGACAGTCCCTACCCCCCTTTCCCCACCCTCCCCTAAACCTATATAGCAGTCCTTAATATCCCCCTCCCCTAAACCCATATAACCGTTTTTAACTCCCCTCCCCTGAACTTATATGGCAGCTTTAGCTTTATCCAGGACAGGGGGTTTACCTATTTGTCAGTGGCAGACGATCCCCGCTGTCTGATGATCCGCGCTGCTGCTGCTGCTGCCGCCGCCGCTTCTCCTCACTGGCCGCCGCTTCTTCTCCCCGCTGGCCGCCGTTTCTTCTCCCCACTGGCCTCCGCAGTGCTCCCCACTGGCCGCTTCTGCTCCGAGTCCCCACTGCAGTGCCCGCCCAGCGCATGATAGAGGAAATCCCGGTCAGCTGACCCTGTGACGTGACCGGGATTTCTTCAGCGGCGCCGCGTCTGAGAGCAGTGCAATGACAAGCGGCCTGTCGGGCCTCTTGTCATTGCACTCTGGTGGGACACAGCGGGCCAGGCAGGATAGGTCCGCGGGCCGCATCCGGCCCGCGGGCCGCCTGTTGCCCACCCCTAGTCTAGGTCGACAATGTTTAGGTCGACCACTATAGATCGACAGTCACTAGGTCGACATGGATGGAAGGTCGACAGAGTTTCTAGGTCGACATGTGCTAGGTCGACAGGTTTTCTTTTTTGTGTCGTTTTCTTCGTAGAGTGACCGGGATCCCAAATTAGTGCACCGCGTCCCCTCGCATGGCTCGCTTCGCTCGCCATGCTTCGGGCATGGTGCCTTCGCTCCGCTACCGCTTCGCTCGGCACACTTTACCGTTCCAATCGTAGTCCACGTGGATCGTTAAGTATGAAAAAATTCAAAAAAAAGGAAAAAAATGTGAAAAACTCATGTCGACCTTTAGACCTGTCGCCCTAGCACATGTCGACCTAGAAACCATGTCGACCTTCCATCCATGTCGACCTAGTGACTGTCGACCTATAGTGGTCGACCTAAACATTGTCGACCTAGACACTGTCGATCTTCAGACCGGATCCCATCTGATGTTGGGGTTGATGTTTTTCAGTGTTATCTGGGAAGAGAATTGTCTGTGGGTGGGCTATGGGTGTGTTGGTGTGAGAATGGCGGTGCTGTGTAGTGCCTGCTGCCGTGCAGGTGTAGACTCACTGCTTACCAGGCGCCGCACCTTCTCCTTCAGGTCCCGGAACATTCAACGGTCCTGGAAACTTCACTTGGACCCGGACACGGTGATCCCCTTCCAAAAGCAGATGACGACCTAACTAGGAAGGAAGCAAACCAATGAAGGAGTATCATCTCTTTTCCCAAGGGAAAGAGAATACTCCAGGGGTGGCGGTGACCTTCACCGGTTGGGTAAAAGGTCATTACAGGCACAAAGCCTCAGCCACCCAATTTTCACCTACCAGCGCTCTCACGCTGAGGTGTACCCTGGACCTCGCACGGCTGTGCAAGGTCCACCGAACCGGAGCTCAGGGGACAGACGGACAGAGGGACAGACAGACACAGATGATGCTCACTGTTGCCAATCTTGTACTGCGATCTTCCTCTTCTTCACTTACAGGTCCCTGTAAGGAAATAAGAACCACGCTACAGTGCAGGGCCTAACTCTATCCTGGTGTAACACCACTACACTAACTACAACAGCAGAGCCCTCAAACTAACTCTGTGTGTGTGGTGCAACAAAACTAAACACAACAATTTTACAACTGGCTCTGCCCTGCACGTAACCAACATTCACTGAAACAGTACAAGATTAAACAGTGCTGTCCCTTTAAATCCCTACCTACAACTGGCCAGCCCTTCCTTGTCCCTTGATGCTATTGTGGCTGAGTGTGGAGCTGGAATGCTCCTCCACATAGGGGAAAAAACTACTTTGATATTACTGGGGGAGCGGGGCGCCGTACAGTCTACCCACCTCCCCATACCAGGGGCTCACTGGTGAACTTATTTCCCTAGGGGTGGCACTTATGAACTGGGCCTAGCGCCCCCTTACAGCACACAGGCCAGAGGCCTGACCTCACCCATGGGCCTAGCGCCTGCCTAACATGCGGCCGATTGGGTGACCTGGGCCTAATGCCCAGGGTCACCTTATATACCTCCTCCGGGGAGGAGGGGTTACTGGAACTAGGGCCTAATGCCCTCTACTGGTCCCCACAGGCCTAGTGCCTGATTATGGACACGGGACTAGTGCCCACCTATCATGCCCCACAGGCTTATGGCCTGACTGTCCCCCACGGGCCTAGTGCCCGATCCCTGATGGTCTAGGGAGGAAGGGATTAATAGGTGCCCTCACCGAGGGCCTACCTGTTACGGTGGGAGTGGCACCAGGGGGGAGCTTCATTAGATCTCTCTCTTTCCCCTGGTGTCCTCTCCGGGTCCACAGCCGCACTCTTCTGCCGCTGGCCCATCCTCTCTGCGTGCAGCCGATACTGGACATCTTCTTACTCAACCGCTGCGATTTCTGGCCTCTTCTGCGGCCTCAGGAACAAGCTTCAGTGGCGTCCCCTTTCCGTCGCCGCCCGACTCTTCATCGCTCTTTAGCGCGGCCTCCTTCTTCTCCCTCTATCTGGCGTCTGACGTCAGATGCCTGGGGCGGGGCCAAGTATGGCGTGTCGAGCTCTGATTGGCTTGCCACAGCCACTTCCCATTGGTCGCCGCGATTGGCTCACGGAGGGCGCTAGTTTTGAAAGGCAGCGGGCTGCGCTTCCTATTGGCTGCCAAATCTGCGCCAGATTTGAAACGCTGCAGCCGCGGCACTGTCCATTGCCACTTCTGGTCCAGTGCAAGGAACCAATACACGCCCCGGCACCGGACACCCGCCGCCACTGCTCTGATGTGCCCTGTGACAAAGGGCACATCTCTACATTGGCATTGTCAGAGGTACTGTATGTTGGTGTTATCCAGGAGGATATATGAAGGTTGTCTGAACCGTGTAGTGGTGTTGTGATGGTTGGCGTTTGGTGGTGCCATGTGAGTACACGGATCACCACTTTTTTTGAAGATGGGGTGTGGACACTCCCCAGATTTGTCTACAACCCCAAGTTTGTCCACGCCCCCAACGTGTCCTGGATTTTCATTTTTTAAATATAGTAACACTACTTATACTTGTTTTTACACCACAGTGTATTGCTCAGGGTTTTCATTTATCAAGTATAGATTTATCTTACAGCATGCGGATCATTCTGATTGATTAAGCAAAATTTCTGTATAGGGGCTTTTTAACAATAGGGGTAATTCTGAGTTGATCGCAGCAGCAAGTTTGTTAGCAAATGGGCAAAACCATGGGGGTCATTCCGAGTTGTTCGCTCGCAAGCGGATTTTAGCAGATTTGCTTATGCTAAGCCGCCGCCTACTGGGAGTGAATCTTAGCATCTTAAAATTGCGAACGATGCATTCGCAATATTGCGATTACACACCTCGTAGCAGTTTCTGAGTAGCTCCAGACTTACTCGGCATCTGCGATCATTTCAGTGCTTGTCGTTCCTGGTTTGACGTCACAAACACACCCAGCGTTCGCCCAGACACTCCCCCGTTTCTCCGGCCACTCCTGCGTTTTTTCCGGAAACGGTAGCGTTTTTTCCCACACACCCATAAAACGGCCTGTTTCCGCCCAGTAACACCCATTTCCTGTCAATCACATTACGATCGCCAGAACGATGAAAAAGCCGTGAGTAAAATTCCTAACTGCATAGCAAATTTACTTGGCGCAGTCGCGGTGCGGACATTGCGCATGCGCATTAAGCGGAAAATCGCTGCGATGCGAAGATTTTTACCGAGCGAACAACTCGGAATGACCCCCCATGTGCACTGGAGGGGGGGGGGGGGGCAGATATAACATAACATTTGCAGAGTGAGTTAGATTTGGGTGGCTTATTTTGTTTCTGTGCAGGGTAAATACTGGCTGCTTTATTTTTACACTGCAATTTAGATTTCAGTTTGAATACACGCCACCCAAATTTAACTCTCTCTGCACATGTTATATCTGCCCCCCCCCCCCCCTGCAGTGCAAATGGTTTTGCCCAATTGCTAACAAAATTGCTGCTGCGATCAACTCAGAATTAGGCCCGATAAGATAAATCAGGAGAGATCACAGATCTCATGCTTTAACCAAACTGCCACTCTCAATGATTTTCTATGGGGATGGCAAACTGCAGTACTTTAAGGAGCTCGGTAAAGCTTAACTTTCTGGATGTTGTCTCCCATAGTTAACGCCATCTACAGATGTGCCAGCCATTGTGTGCAGTAGCCCATGGGATCTGATTATGCATATTTGTGTCATATTCTGCTCCAGGATGCTCAATGACATAAACTTCCCCCATAAACAGTGACAGCGGGGCCTTATAATAATATTTGCCACCAGTGTTCTAGTAAGCTTATAGAACTTATGTTTGTAATCTTACAGTAAATGGGTTACTTTCCTTTGTGCTGCACTACAGAACCCTTATAATAATAATAATGATTATAACATACAACTTGTATACTTTCTCCTGGGCATTCACCATGGGACGTCTTGGAGGGGTGGTCCAAAAGGTAGGCAAGTAGCAAGAAATGCCACAAATCTACAAAACAGTCTTTATTGCAATTAAGTCATTGGCACAGAATTCCAGCTATTCTTCATATCATCATGTAAATTACTAGAGATGATTGATGTAGCTTCATAAATATTTTATTGATTGCCACCTTTACAATAATTCAATATAGCTTATTAATAAGTGCTCACATACACAAACTTATGGGCATATTCAATTAGCCACAGAGTTTACCTCATAGCTAATTATCGTCACTGCCGATTTAATTAACTACTGGAACCCCGCACACTATTTACATGGGGTAGGATTTTTTCTAATAGGCTCAGGAGCTGTGAGGAAAAATCTGCGTTAATATACAGATTCTGCATTTTAACGCATTGAGAAACCCATTATTAGCATAGGCGTGCGCAGCACATTTTATTAGGGGGTGCACCGTCGGAGGGGTGTGTCTAGCACCATCTATTGACGGTCAATGCAATAAAAAATATCCACCCTTGTACCAATCCTAATAAAGCAGATACATTTTCAGATGTTGTGGTGTGCACCAAACAAACACCCCTGATGGCACTCACTGCAATTACAATGCTCCTCCTCAGCCTGGTCTGGCTCCCCCTCTCTTTCCCCTGCAAGCTGCAGCAGCTTACTCACTGACACTCACAGTCGCAGACTAGTACTGCTGCTGCTGGAAAAACAAGTGACGTGTCAATGCTGCTGTAGACCACCTGCCAGTATTGAATTTGTCTTCCTAAGAGGAATGCTAGCTGCATGCTGCTCCTCATCAGTTGCTGGTGTTTGGGATAACATAGAAGGAGAGAGGAGGTGGGTGTGATGGGTGGGCGTGCGAGCAACATGACGTAATCACGTCACATCACGCTATTTTTGTACATAGTGGTGGAGACGGGAGTTTGAAAGCCGGTGGCAGCGGCACCCTTGATTAACCCAGGCGCACGGTCAGTAATGCAGTCCTGACAGGGTGCAGCGCAGAGGAACAGTAATCAGCCTGCTCGGCGATCGCTGCATCAGGCATGTGAGATCGGGGTGCCAGACATTAGGGGGTGCCTGTGCGCACCAGGCACCCCCCCTGCGCACACCTATGATTATTAGCATGTGTTAACTCCTGGTTTACTGTGCAGGGAAAAAGCAGTTTAATTGAATACCTTTTCCCTGAGTGGCGCAATCAATTAGCTGCGAAGTAACCCACAGCTAATTTAGGGGTCTATTCATGAAGCAGTGAAAAGTGTGGAGAAGTGAGCCTGTGGAGAAGTTGCCCATGGCAACCAATCCACTGCTCCGCACAATTGTATAGTATGCAAATTATAAATGTTACTTCAATGCAGATTGGTTGCCATGGTCAACTTCCCCACTGGCTCACTTCTCCACACTTTTCACTGTTTCATGAATAGACCCCTAAATATGCTAGTTAGTATTGCTTTGATTGAATTACAGTTGATCACAGTCGCAGCAAGATTCTGTGCAAATTACATTTGTAATGGTGCTAGCCACTTTGCAGAGGTGTGTTGTCTGTTGAGGAGCGTCACTCTGAAGCGCACTCACAGATCATGATAACCGGATCACCATTGCTTACAACACTGCTCAATGTTTTCCTGACATTTGAAAGTGCATCTATTTTTAATGAATTTGTTAATAAAATGCTCATGTAGTCTATGGGCCTGATTCAGAGATGTACGCACACACCTGGGGCGGTATTCAAATTATATATCACGCCCAATCTACTTTTTAAAGTGATCCCCGTTATTGTGCATATAGCGCCTACAGTAATCAGGTTTAGCTGCGTAGAGTGTTGGGTACCCTCGCTACCCCAGGGGTAGCAAGCTGAAATGATTGTATCACGCCCGTCAGAAGAAACAGAACGGGTGTGAAAGGGGGTGAAAAGAATTGACTTCCACCCCTGTTTTTGCAGTTGAGCGATTACTGGCTTACTGTGATATAACGGTCTTGAGATTGCAGTAACAGAGAGGATTTAGGAGTCTATTTACTAAGCCTCAGAAAGAGAGAGAGAGAGAAAGTGGGCAGAGATAAAGTACCAACCAACCAGCTCCTGTCATTTTTTTCAAACGCAGCCTGTATCATGACAGTTAGGAGCTGATTGGCTGGTACTTTATCTCCATCCACTTTATCTCTGTCCAAGGCTTAGTATATAGACCCTTTATTCACAAAGTGATTGACAGTCAGGGACCAATTGGGGGCAGTTACGGGGAGTGCTAGCAAAAACATAGGTGTGTCTCTACTGATTTGGGATGTGTCTCAGCTGGTGTCTGTAATCCCGTACACAGCCACAGTGGCTCTGGCACCTCACTTCCTGCAGCTATGCTGCGCTACGATAGGGTTTCTGAGAAGTTTAATAACTGACTGATCTGCGACTGACACGGTGTCTTTGTACTCAGCCGCTGGGAGTTGTAAAGTCATCGGTGCGCGTCTCAATTCAAATCCAGGCGGCTGCGGCATTTGTATACAACTCTGAATCAGGCCATATATCCCTATTTTCTTGTCTAGCGGTGCGCCGTGCTCTTATCCCTCTTATGCAAACTTTTTACAAGACAGTGCACCAGTAGTCAGCTAATTCATTCAGAGTGCCTCATGCCTCAGTGATGCCAGAAGTTCCTAGAGAATTTATAGGCAGCATTCTGATTACTGATGTTTTAGCTCACAAAATGGCTGCCTCATTCCCATGTCTAAAATAATGCAAATTCAATTCTCCTATATGGCCCAACTTAGCTAAACATCATATCCATATTACCAATATACCTTGAAGTGAAGTGTATTACTGCTGGTAGTGGGAGGTAACAGAGCATATCATTTTACACTATGAACTCTCACTTAACATAACATTCCCTGCTTTGAATACTGATAGGCACACTGTGAATAATTATGACTTAATCATGTAGCCCACTAGCTGTAGACAGGGGTGAATTATCCCACAGGAGAGCAGAGGTCTTAGGAAGATGTAATCATGTACTTTAAATGAAGTGTCTATGAGCTCACACTGAGAGTGTGGCAGCTGTGATCACACACTGACATTCCCGCCCAGGACTGAAGCCTGCATTGCCAAAGTCTTTCCACACACTCCTGAAAACTCATAAAAGTATTATTTCACTGAAATCATTTACATGGAAGTGACCTACATTTGTGTTCCTGTAACAAATGTCACTCCTGCACACAATTACACAGGCATTACTAGGGCAATATGTCAGAGTATGTATTATATTATTTTATTTCCACAAGGTAGCACAACTCAGTAACAGAGGCACAAAGAGACCTCTTACAGTGCACCAGTTGACAATATACAGTGGAGGCAGTCATTTAGAGGACTAAAATAATATTCATAAGGGTACAGCCTCCATCATTTCACATATTAAGATACATTTACTAAGATGGGAGTTCTATTTAACCTAGGAAGTTGCCCATAGCAACCAGATTCCAGGTATTATCTTCTAGAAGGTGCTAGATAAATGAGAAGTAAAATCTGATTGGTTGCAATGGGCAACATCAATCTTAAATAGAACTCCCATCTTAGTAAATTCACCCCATTGTCTCATGATAGGTCAAACCTATATTGCTATGTGACAAATTTCACAAACAGGAATACGTAGCCCAGAGGTGTCACAGCCAATCATAGGAAAAGCGCAGACATAAAAGGATGCACAATGGGAAGCCTAGGGGTATATTTACTACGTGCAAGTTTTTAGAAGTGGATATGTTGCCCATAGCAACCAGAGTCTACTTATCATTTATTAAGCACCTTCAGAAGATCATAGGCAAAATCGATTTGTTGCTAAGGGCAACATTCTACTTCTAAAATCACGCACTTTAGTAAATATACCCCTTTAGAGTCTATACCTCTTTCCCATTGAAAATTGGCCTGTCTCTGGGCCTAATTCAGACCTGATCGCTGCTCTGCAAATTTGCAGAGATCTGCGATCAGATAGTTGCCGCCCATAGAGAATGAAAACCCACCCCGTGCAAGTGTGCGAATGCATGCATATGCCGTGCAAAAACCTTGCCAGACAGCGGACATCTGCAAATCACTCACCATCGAATGATTTTTCCAGTCTGTGCGTAGCCCAGGACTTATTCCTACAGTGTGATAGAAACAGTCTGTTCGGGGCCGGAGCTGACGTCACACACTCTCTCAGAAAACGCTTTGGAACTCCTGCATTTTTCCTGACACTCCTAGAAAATTGCCAATTACCACCCACGCACGAACGTCTGCTTCCTGTCAATCACCTTGCGTACGCCTAGTGATCTAAATTTCCGCACCATTCTGATGCTGTTTGGCATTACGCCTGCGCATTGCGGTGCATACACATGCGCCGTCATTTGATAACCGGCCGCTGTGCGATTTTGCACAACAGCGATCAGGTCTGAATCAGGCCCTCTATCCAGCTAATATCCTCCAAAGAGTAACATGATCTAGAAGTCAGACGGGTATGTTGTCATTGACACCTATTCTCACAAGCCACACAGCACTAAAATACAGACAATGCACTAAAAGTAACACAAAAAACATACTGCCCTAAACACACTGTCCAAACAACACACACACAGAACATTAAAACACAGACACATGCTGCACTTAATACATACTCTTCAGAATCTGCACTAAACCATGGTTAAAAAAACACACACGAATCAGCACTGCGGGGATGGAGGGGCACACATGCCCTGGGGCACCGTATTTGAGGGGGCGACTGGTCTGTACACAGCAGGCAAGAATGGGGGGACCCCAGGGTCAGCACAACCCACTCAGAAAAAGTATGCAAAGCAGGGAGGTGCGGGCAGGAGAGGAGCTCTCCCTGCTCCGCTAGTCTGCTGAGTCCATTGCTGCTGCCTCTGCACCTGTCAAACTGTATGACAGGCAGTGGCAATGTCAGGGGGCTGCCTGAAGCTTCAGGCACAGTCCACTGCAGCTGTTGCTGATTCCCAGTGCCAGACTGAGGTAATGCACTACTGGGAAATAATTCCCATTAGAGATGAGCGGGTTCGGTTTCTCTGAATCCGAACCCGCACGAACTTCATGTTTTTTTTCACGGGTCCGAGCGACTCGGATCTTCCCGCCTTGCTCGGTTAACCCGAGCGCGCCCGAACGTCATCATGACGCTGTCGGATTCTCGCGAGACTCGGATTCTATATAAGGAGCCGCGCGTCGCCGCCATTTTCACACGTGCATTGAGATTGATAGGGAGAGGACGTGGCTGGCGTCCTCTCCATTTAGATTAGAAGAGAGAGAGAGAGAGAGAGATTGACCTGATTTACTGGAGCTTAGGAGTACTGTAGAACTGTAGAGAGTGCAGAGTTTACTAGTGACTGACCACAGTGACCACCAGACAGTGCAGTTTTATTTAATATATCCGTTCTCTGCCTGAAAAAAACGATACACAGTGACTCAGTCACATACCATATCTGTGTGCACTGCTCAGCCCAGTGTGCTGCATCATCTATGTATATATCTGACTGTGCTCAGCTCACACATCTTATAATTGTGGGGGAGACTGGGGAGCACTGCAGTGCCAGTTATAGGTTATAGCAGGAGCCAGGAGTACATATTATTATTAAAATTAAACAGTGCACACTTTTGCTGCAGGAGTGCCACTGCCAGTGTGACTGACCAGTGACCTGACCACACTGACCACCAGTATAGTTAGTAGTATAGTATACTATATTGTGATTGCCTGAAAAAGTTAAACACTCGTATCTGACTGTGCTCAGCTCACACATCTTATAATTGTGGGGGAGACTGGGGAGCACTGCAGTGCCAGTTATAGGTTATAGCAGGAGCCAGGAGTACATATTATTATTAAAATTAAACAGTGCACACTTTTGCTGCAGGAGTGCCACTGCCAGTGTGACTGACCAGTGACCTGACCACACTGACCACCAGTATAGTTAGTAGTATAGTATACTATATTGTGATTGCCTGAAAAAGTTAAACACTCGTCGTGTGACTTCACTTGTGTGGTGTTTTTTTTTTTATTCTATAAAAAACTCATTCTGCTGACAGACAGTGTCCAGCAGGTCCGTCATTATATAATATATACCTGTCCGGCTGCAGTAGTGATATATATATATTTTTTATATCATTATTTATCATCCAGTCGCAGCAGACACAGTACGGTAGTTCACGGCTGTAGCTACCTCTGTGTCGGCACTCGGCAGTCCGTCCATAATTGTATACCACCTACCCGTGGTTTTTTTTTCTTTCTTCTTTATACATACATACTACTACTACATCTCTTTATCAACCAGTCTATATTAGCAGCAGACACAGTACAGTACGGTAGTCCACGGCTGTAGCTACCTCTGTGTCGGCACTCGGCAGTCCGTCCATAATTGTATACCACCTACCCGTGGTTTTTTTTTCTTTCTTCTTTATACATACATACTACTACTACATCTCTTTATCAACCAGTCTATATTAGCAGCAGACACAGTACAGTACGGTAGTCCACGGCTGTAGCTACCTCTGTGTCGGCACTGGGCAGTCCGTCCATAATTGTATACCACCTACCCGTGGTTTTTTTTTCTTTCTTCTTTATACATACATACTACTACTACATCTCTTTATCAACCAGTCTATATTAGCAGCAGACACAGTACAGTACGGTAGTCCACGGCTGTAGCTACCTCTGTGTCGGCACTGGGCAGTCCGTCCATAATTGTATACCACCTACCCGTGGTTTTTTTTTCTTTCTTCTTTATACATACATACTACTACTACATCTCTTTATCAACCAGTCTATATTAGCAGCAGACACAGTACAGTACGGTAGTCCACGGCTGTAGCTACCTCTGTGTCGGCACTGGGCAGTCCGTCCATAATTGTATACCACCTACCCGTGGTTTTTTTTTCTTTCTTCTTTATACATACATACTACTACTACATCTCTTTATCAACCAGTCTATATTAGCAGCAGACACAGTACAGTACGGTAGTCCACGGCTGTAGCTACCTCTGTGTCGGCACTCGGCAGTCCGTCCATAATTGTATACCACCTACCCGTGTTTTTTTTTCTTTCTTCTTTATACATACATACTACTACTACATCTCTTTATCAACCAGTCTATATTAGCAGCAGACACAGTACAGTACGGTAGTCCATGGCTGTAGCTACCTCTGTGTCGGCACTCGGCAGTCCGTCCATAATTGTATACCACCTACCCGTGGTTTTTTTTTCTTTCTTCTTTATACATACATACTACTACTACATCTCTTTATCAACCAGTCTATATTAGCAGCAGACACAGTACAGTACGGTAGTCCACGGCTGTAGCTACCTCTGTGTCGGCACTGGGCAGTCCGTCCATAATTGTATACCACCTACCCGTGGTTTTTTTTTCTTTCTTCTTTATACATACATACTACTACTACATCTCTTTATCAACCAGTCTATATTAGCAGCAGACACAGTACAGTACGGTAGTCCACGGCTGTAGCTACCTCTGTGTCGGCACTGGGCAGTCCGTCCATAATTGTATACCACCTACCCGTGTTTTTTTTTTCTTTCTTCTTTATACATACATACTACTACTACATCTCTTTATCAACCAGTCTATATTAGCAGCAGACACAGTACAGTACGGTAGTCCATGGCTGTAGCTACCTCTGTGTCGGCACTCGGCAGTCCGTCCATAATTGTATACCACCTACCCGTGGTTTTTTTTTCTTTCTTCTTTATACATACATACTACTACTACATCTCTTTATCAACCAGTCTATATTAGCAGCAGACACAGTACAGTACGGTAGTCCACGGCTGTAGCTACCTCTGTGTCGGCACTCGGCAGTCCATCCATAATTGTATACTAGTATCCATCCATCTCCATTGTTTACCTGAGGTGCCTTTTAGTTGTGCCTATTAAAATATGGAGAACAAAAATGTTGAGGTTCCAAAATTAGGGAAAGATCAAGATCCACTTCCACCTCGTGCTGAAGCTGCTGCCACTAGTCATGGCCGAGACGATGAAATGCCAGCAACGTCGTCTGCCAAGGCCGATGCCCAATGTCATAGTACAGAGCATGTCAAATCCAAAACACCAAATATCAGTAAAAAAAGGACTCCAAAACCTAAAATAAAATTGTCGGAGGAGAAGCGTAAACTTGCCAATATGCCATTTACCACACGGAGTGGCAAGGAACGGCTGAGGCCCTGGCCTATGTTCATGGCTAGTGGTTCAGCTTCACATGAGGATGGAGGCACTCAGCCTCTCGCTAGAAAAATGAAAAGACTCAAGCTGGCAAAAGCAGTAGCACCGCAAAGAACTGTGCGTTCTTCGAAATCCCAAATCCACAAGGAGAGTCCAATTGTGTCGGTTGCGATGCCTGACCTTCCCAACACTGGACGTGAAGAGCATGCGCCTTCCACCATTTGCACGCCCCCTGCAAGTGCTGGAAGGAGCACCCGCAGTCCAGTTCCTGATAGTCAGATTGAAGATGTCAGTGTTGAAGTACACCAGGATGAGGAGGATATGGGTGTTGCTGGCGCTGGGGAGGAAATTGACCAGGAGGATTCTGATGGTGATGTGGTTTGTTTAAGTCAGGCACCCGGGGAGACACCTGTTGTCCGTGGGAGGAATAGGGCCGTTGACATGCCTGGTGAAAATACCAAAAAAATCAGCTCTTCGGTGTGGAAGTATTTCACCAGAAATGCGGACAACAGGTGTCAAGCCGTGTGTTCCCTTTGTCAAGCTGTAATAAGTAGGGGTAAGGACGTTAACCACCTCGGAACATCCTCCCTTATACGTCACCTGCAGCGCATTCATAATAAGTCAGTGACAAGTTCAAAAACTTGGGCCGACAGCGGAAGCAGTCCACTGACCAGTAAATCCCTTCCTCTTGTAACCAAGCTCACGCAAACCACCCCACCAACTCCCTCAGTGTCAACTTCCTCCTTCCCCAGGAATGCCAATAGTCCTGCAGGCCATGTCACTGGCAATTCTGACGAGTCCTCTCCTGCCTGGGATTCCTCCGATGCATCCTTGCGTGTAACGCCTACTGCTGCTGGCGCTGCTGTTGTTGCTGCTGGGAGTCGATGGTCATCCCAGAGGGGAAGTCGTAAGCCCACTTGTACTACTTCCAGTAAGCAATTGACTGTCCAACAGTCCTTTGCGAGGAAGATGAAATATCACAGCAGTCATCCTGTTGCAAAGCGGATAACTGAGTCCTTGACAACTATGTTGGTGTTAGACGTGCGTCCGGTATCCGCCGTTAGTTCACAGGGAACTAGACAATTTATTGAGGCAGTGTGCCCCCGTTACCAAATACCATCTAGGTTCCACTTCTGTAGGCAGGCGATACCGAGAATGTACACGGACGTCAGAAAAAGACTCACCAGTGTCCTAAAAAATGCAGTTGTACCCAATGTCCACTTAACCACGGACATGTGGACAAGTGGAGCAGGGCAGGGTCAGGACTATATGACTGTGACAGCCCACTGGGTAGATGTATGGACTCCCGCCGCAAGAACAGCAGCGGCGGCACCAGTAGCAGCATCTCGCAAACGCCAACTCTTTCCTAGGCAGGCTACGCTTTGTATCACCGCTTTCCAGAATACGCACACAGCTGAAAACCTCTTACGGCAACTGAGGAAGATCATCGCAGAATGGCTTACCCCAATTGGACTCTCCTGTGGATTTGTGGCATCGGACAACGCCAGCAATATTGTGTGTGCATTAAATATGGGCAAATTCCAGCACGTCCCATGTTTTGCACATACCTTGAATTTGGTGGTGCAGAATTTTTTAAAAAACGACAGGGGCGTGCAAGAGATGCTGTCGGTGGCCAGAAGAATTGCGGGACACTTTCGGCGTACAGGCACCACGTACAGAAGACTGGAGCACCACCAAAAACTACTGAACCTGCCCTGCCATCATCTGAAGCAAGAAGTGGTAACGAGGTGGAATTCAACCCTCTATATGCTTCAGAGGTTGGAGGAGCAGCAAAAGGCCATTCAAGCCTATACAATTGAGCACGATATAGGAGGTGGAATGCACCTGTCTCAAGTGCAGTGGAGAATGATTTCAACGTTGTGCAAGGTTCTGATGCCCTTTGAACTTGCCACACGTGAAGTCAGTTCAGACACTGCCAGCCTGAGTCAGGTCATTCCCCTCATCAGGCTTTTGCAGAAGAAGCTGGAGGCATTGAAGAAGGAGCTAAAAGGGAGCGATTCCGCTAGGCATGTGGGACTTGTGGATGCAGCCCTTAATTCGCTTAACAAGGATTCACGGGTGGTCAATCTGTTGAAATCAGAGCACTACATTTTGGCCACCGTGCTCGATCCTAGATTTAAAACCTACCTTGGATCTCTCTTTCCGGCAGACACAAGTCTGCTGGGGTGCAAAGACCTGCTGGTGACAAAATTGTCGCGGAACGCGACCTGTCAACATCTCCTTCACATTCTCCCGCAACTGGGGGTGCGAGGAAAAGGCTCAGAATTCCGAGCCCACCCGCTGGCGGTGATGCAGGGCAGTCTGGAGCGACTGCTGATGCTGACATCTGGTCCGGACTGAAGGACCTGACAACGATTACGGACATGTCGTCTACTGTCACTGCATATGATTCTCTCAACATTGAAAGAATGGTGGAGGATTATATGAGTGACCGCATCCAAGTAGGCACGTCACACAGTCCGTACTTATACTGGCAGGAAAAAGAGGCAATTTGGAGGCCCTTGCACAAACTGGCTTTATTCTACCTAAGTTGCCCTCCCACAAGTGTGTACTCCGAAAGAGTGTTTAGTGCCGCCGCTCACCTTGTCAGCAATCGGCGTACGAGGTTACATCCAGAAAATGTGGAGAAGATGATGTTCATTAAAATGAATTATAATCAATTCCTCCGCGGAGACATTGACCAGCAGCAATTGCCTCCACAAAGTACACAGGGAGCTGAGATGGTGGATTCCAGTGGGGACGAATTGATAATCTGTGAGGAGGGGGATGTACACGGTGATATATCGGAGGATGATGATGAGGTGGACATCTTGCCTCTGTAGAGCCAGTTTGTGCAAGGAGAGATTAATTGCTTCTTTTTTGGTGGGGGTCCAAACCAACCCGTCATATCAGTCACAGTCGTGTGGCAGACCCTGTCACTGAAATGATGGGTTGGTTAAAGTGTGCATGTCCTGTTTATACAACATAAGGGTGGGTGGGAGGGCCCAAGGACAATTCCATCTTGCACCTCTTTTTTCTTTTATTTTTCTTTGCGTCATGTGCTGTTTGGGGAGGGTTTTTTGGAAGGGACATCCTGCGTGACACTGCAGTGCCACTCCTAGATGGGCCCGGTGTTTGTGTCGGCCACTAGGGTCGCTAATCTTACTCACACAGCTACCTCATTGCGCCTCTTTTTTTCTTTGCGTCATGTGCTGTTTGGGGAGGGTTTTTTGGAAGGGACATCCTGCGTGACACTGCAGTGCCACTCCTAGATGGGCCAGGTGTTTGTGTCGGGCACTTGGGTCGCTGAGCTTAGTCACACAGCTACCTCATTGCACCTCTTTTTTTCTTTGCGTCATGTGCTGTTTGGGGAGTGTTTTTTGGAAGGGCCATCCTGCGTGACACTGCAGTGCCACTCCTAGATGGGCCAGGTGTTTGTGTCGGCCACTAGGGTCGCTTAGCTTAGTCATCCAGCGACCTCGGTGCAAATTTTAGGACTAAAAATAATATTGTGAGGTGTGAGGTATTCAGAATAGACTGAAAATGAGTGGAAATTATGGTTTTTGAGGTTAATAATAATATGGGATCAAAATGACCCCCAAATTCTATGATTTAAGCTGTTTTTTAGGGTTTTTTGAAAAAAACACCTGAATCCAAAACACACCCGAATCCGACAAAAAAAATTCGGTGAGGTTTTGCCAAAACGCGGTCGAACCCAAAACACGGCCGCGGAACCGAACCCAAAACCAAAACACAAAACCCAAAAAATTTCAGGCGCTCATCTCCCATGAGACTGTGCTAGGGGGTGAAAGAAAAATGTTTTGAGCTCTGATTGGAGAAGCCCATCACATGCTGCTCTGACCCATGGAGATCAGCAGCAGCAGACTCATGGGACAGACCCATCTCTCCCATGATTCTGTATCTCTGCTCTGCCAGGTGCCTGATGCTGCTTCCTGTGAGTATACTGTTGCATAATGTGGGGGCACTAGAAGTACGTGTATAAGGGTCACTACTACTGTGTGGCATTATGTGTATAGGAGGCACTACTGTGTGGCGTAACGTTTATAAATGGTACTACTCTGTAGTGTAATGAGAATAAGGGGCACTACTCTGTGTCTTAACGTGAATAAGGGACACTACTATGTGGTGTTTTGTGAGTCGGGCACTACGTGCAGTGTAATGTGCTACTGTGTGGCGTAACTTGAATTGGGGGTATTATTGTGTGGCCATGACCCATCTTTGTGAGACCACACCCCTTTTTTGGCACACGCTGTCCCTTTATAAAGGTATGTGAGGGAGAAGGATGGATATTAAATTTTTGTCATAAAAGGTGGTCTGTTATGGTTAAAAAAATTCTGAAAGGGCAGAATCTATAGTTATGGTGGATGTACAACAAATTACTGCCATACCCCGAGTGACAAAAATCCTAGTTTCAGCCCTGCCCTGGTAAACAGTAAACACATGTGCTGCACTAAAAAGCAAAGGAGCCAGTTTCTGAAACTATTATTCTCCGATATTCATAATTTACTCACAATTATATAGGAAAGCTATTTAACACAGGATATTTTGCAGATATCTACTGAGTTAAGCCATGTACTATCTTCAGATGATGTTAGTAGCTCCCCAGATCTCTCCACGCCTTCCGAAACTCATTTGATAACATGCAGAGGAACACTGCATCAACATAACACAATCTTTCATAGCTACCAACAGCAGCAGAAGAACAGATATTACCATTCTCCAGGACAGGTGCCCCATGGGAGCAGCTATCCCAGTATGAAAATATGGTACAGTCCCTGATATTACATCCCTTATCGCAGAGAATAACAGCAAATAAAATGTTATTTATGGGTTAAATTTTCCAAACGGTGCTTATAGACCTCATACCGAACTAAATAATACACTAAACTAAAACACACATGCTCTACACACCGTGCATTAACAGTACACTAAAATACTGCAACGATACATACTACACCAGATACATGCACTACACTAAACACCGTTAAATATTCCAAAATACAAACAAAACAGCTGAGTGTCTTTTCTTAACATTGCATACAGTACATGCAAAAATCCCAATGATTTTTCACCAAAGCAGAAAGAATAGAGCTAGGAGTAAAGGGCCCTAAACACTTGGCGATGCATTAAATTTTGACGATGATCGATCTGAATGATGCTCGATCATCGTCCAAATTGACTTGCATTGCAAAGCTACGGAGAACCAACGATGAACGTCCGTGCATCGTTCATTGTTGGTGCACACACACTGAGCGATATGAACTATTTCGTCATATTGGCAAGTGTGTAGAGCCCTTTAATCCGGTATCCGGACTCCAGGTCGACAGCACAAAGGTCGACACACCTTAGGTCGACGTCAATTGGTCGACACACCTTAGGTCGATATGGACAAAAGGTCGACATGGACAAAAGGTCGACAGGGACAAGGTCGACATGGAAAAAGGTCGACATGAGTTTTTCACGATTTTTTTCTTTTTTTGAACCTTTTCATACTTAACGATCCACGTGGACTACGATTGGAACGGTAAAGTATGCCGAGCGAAGCGGTAGCGGAGCGAAGGCACCATGCCCGAAGCATGGCGAGCGAAGCGAGCCATGTGAGGGGACGCGGTGCACTAATTGGGGTTCCCGGTCACTCTACGAAGAAAACGACACCAAAAAAACATAAAAAACTCATGTCGACCCTTTTCCACGTTGACCTTGTTCCTGTCGACCTTTTGTCCATGTCGACCTTTTATCCATGTCGACCTAAGGTGTGTCGACCAATTGGCGTTGACTTAAGGTGTGTCGACCTTTGTGCTGTCGACCCTGAGTCCCAGACCCCTTTAATCCGGGCATAGATCCGGGGTATTCAGTCATCATGTATACATTCAGAATATGGATAGTCAGAATATCAACATCATAATGTCTACACGGTCTGAATGTTAATATTTAATATGTCAACATTCACAATATGGACACTGACATAAAGTCGACACATGATTTTAAGGTCATTGTTAGGTTTGCATTTAAAAACCCATTGTGAGCACTCGTACTGCTGGCATTCTCAACATTATGTCAGTGTCAACATTCTGAATATATAAATAATATACCACACCCAGACATTTCACAGCTGCGAGTACAGTGACTGAGGCGGATGGTTGTTAATGCTTAAGGGAGTGAACAGTTTAAAAAAATGTGACAGCTTCAAAAGACGTTATAAATAAAATACTACCAAAAGTTCTTGGTCATTAAACTTCAACTGAATGTGATTTAAATCAGTAATGAATAATCTTCATTACTATAGCTATTTGCTGAACTACATATCTAATGATGCTTGGCCTGCAGTTACAAATTGAGATGGTCACTCTTTGGCTGATTAAGCATAGGGGATATGTACTAAGCCTTGAAAAGTGATAAATTTAGGGTGACCATATTATCCCTTTTACCTGGGACGCTCATGAATTACACAAGTTCTGTGGCTGACTAAATCCAGCTGAAATGCAGGCTTGAAGTTAGCCAGACACAGAACCTGTGTTATCCATGAGCGCCCCAAGTAAAAGGGATAATATGGTCACCCTAATAAATTTCATGGTGATAAAATACCAGCCAATCAGCTCCTAACTGCCATGTTAAGGGCTGAGTTTGAAAAATGTCAGGAGCTGGTTGGTTGGTACTTTATCACCGTGCAATTTATCACTTTTCAAGGCTTTTTTTTTTTTACTTGAAGCCCGAGGTGCGTGGCTTCATCACCCAGTGTCTGAGACCAAACGTGCTGGGGGCGTAGGTTCTTGGACCCTCTCCGAAAGGAGAAGGGCCCGTTACTCCCCTACCCCTCAGAGCCAAAAAGCCTACTGAGGGGAAAAAGGGACTGTGGGTCCCCCCTTGCCAAAGCGCAGAGGGACCCTCGTGTATCCCCAAGGTTGTCCGAAGCTTCCCCCTTGGGATCGAAAACAGCCTCTGGCCCTCCCCAAAAGGAGAGGGACTCGGCAACTAGGGGAGAGGGTGACCCATAAGGGTCTCACCTAAACCCCGAACAAAAAAACGTGATGTGACACACTACAAAACATAAATAAGTGCTGGTGTTGTGCAAGAGTGAAAAACACGTGCGTGCATAAATAAATAAATAAGCCCCAGCCAGAAGACCGGAGGGGGGGTATAAAAAATTATCCTTGCCCTAGCCAAAAGGCCAGGGCAAAGGAAAGTGGGTGCAGACAGGAAGGGTTGAAGTGTTAAGTGCATTTCCGGCACCCCTGTCCCTTCCAGTTCCAGGGGCACAAAACACCTCGAGCTTCTAGCTGCTCCCGACCTCTCAGCCAGACCAAGCTTCATACCCACTCTGTGCCAGGGTCAACCCCCAGTACGAAAGTAGATGCTAGACCAGGCCGTTCCCGCTTCACGTAAGGGGTCCTATTTCAACCCCTAAGAAGGTAGCGGATACTAAGCCCAGTTTTTCTCCACTCTCAACCAGAGGCATTGCCACACCCCCGCATGGTACTCCACAAGGTGTTTCTCCATTCCACACTAGGAACCTCTCATGCTCCTAGTGTAAGAACAGGTACTCCACCAAGTGTTTCCCTCGAGCAGATACTACACTTGATCTTAGCCAAAAGGCCGAGAAGCGATTAGTACATCTGGCCCATTGGGTGATATGAATAATAGTGATGAGCGGATTTAAGCAGTAAGCTGAGTATTGAGTCAAGTCAGTTATGTCACATGAAGTCCTATATAGCATCATGGTTTCCAATAATATACTGTACAGTCACTAGAACCAGTGGCATACATAAGTTACATTTTGAATTTAGCTCTTGCTTTGCATGACCTCTAATATCTCGTCTTGTACACATCATTCCATTCATTTTAGTTTCATCTCTCTCCTAGAACACATTTCTTTGCTTTCTCTCTGCACCTTTCTGTACTCCTTCCCCCATACTCCTATCCAGTGTCTCCTGTCTTCTCTGATTATCCACCTCTCTCCCTCCCTCCTTCCTTCTCTCACATCAGGCGGAGTTTCCAATCCCCAGCTGAGAGACCTCATTCTCATGCAGGAAAACACACACAGAGCTTGTTAGGAAGAGGTGAGGATGGTCCACAGCTGAGAGATCTGTGACTTCCCCTCAGCCCTCTAATAATCCCAGCAGGACCTGGGAGAAACAGGCAAGCTTCTGTACTCGTACCATCTCCATGACTAAGCCTGACGGGTGCTCCCCTTATAAGAACACCAACTTTCTGTCTGTTGGAGGCTTGTACCGTATAAGACGCCTGTTGCTTATGAATGAGTCTTGTCTCTGGGTGATCTGTTTTGAGGACCCTCAGTTACATTCTGCCACACGGGTCTGTCGTGATTATACAAAGCAGGATCAAAATCACAAGAGAAGATGCAGGTAATGTTTATTTTCCTAGTGTGTTCTTATTGTTGCTTGTATAAAAAAATAGTATCCTTTTACTGTTTTCTAATAATTAGTATATATATAGTATCCTTTTAGTGTCTTCTAATAAATAGGATGTAAGTGAGGTTATGGACAGTTTTATTGTACTTCCCATGGAGCAGGTTTCCCTTCTCCTGCTGAACCCTTTATGGACACTCCTAAAGTGATCCCAGAAGAGGAAACTCCCATAGGGATTGCTCCAAACCTCCTGAGTCGTGACTTGCTTTGGAGAGGTTAAACTGAATCCCAGCATTATTACTGAATGTGATGGTAATTCCTCTGTGTGTACTGACACAAACTATTTTTCCTCAAGTCTTGATGTACAGTCAGGGTGTGCCCTCCAGCCTGTGACTGTACAGATTCCCCTAGCCTTTGTAACAGAAACACAGGCACATTAATGAGAGCTCTTCTGTGGACGTTTAAATCGGCCTGCTTTATACTATGTGTGTCCATCCAGCCCCAGACTGCTGCCATAAAGGATAGCCAGGGTTAATCCTACAGCCTAGTCAAGAAAACAGCAAGCAGCCATCGAACCACTAAATATCCAATTATACATTAATGAATCCATCAGCCTGTCAGTGGTTCCTGACTATTACAAATCACAACTATGGACCATTCCCTAGTGTAAAAAAGAAAACATCAGAACATATGACAGTACAATTTAACCCTTGTTGCTGGTATTCTTGCCTAAACTTCTCAATAGAACAGCTGTTTGCTATACTTCCTCCCCAAACTGCTCAATACAAAGAATCCACTAACTGAACCTTAAATTTCCTCTCCAAACATTTCAGTACACCTGCACCAACTGAACCTTACAATTTCTCCCCAGGTACACTTCCACTAACTAACAACCCCACCCCCCGAAAATGCTCAATATACACCTCCTATAACAAGTCCTTGCGCTCAGCAAAACACCCTTCGTTAATTATACTTTACAGTGCCTCCCTAAACTGCTCAACACATACCTACCTATAAGACCATACAATTCCTCCATAGATTGCCCATCACAGCATTTCCACATACTGTACATAACAAGCCCATCCCAAACTGCTCAGTGCAAAGCCTCCAATAACAGAATCAGGGACCAATGTGGCTACACATGTAGGTGGTCATATGGCTGATAATAGAAAATGACTAATTGTTAACCATTAAGTATATTAAGAAATGTAATGTGCCTTTTCATATCACATGCATTTCATTGTATGGACTGTGACACGTTACTTTTAGTGAGAGATATTGAGTGAAGTTAGTTTTCAATACAGATTTTACTTTTCAGCAAGTAGCTTAACCACAAATGTTATTGGCTGAATGGATAGAATAGCGTGAGAACAAATGACTAGTGAATGGCTAACCACACGTTAGTGAACAGATGGTCTATTACAACGTATGGGTGGAACAGAGAGCTACAGAATTTGTATCACATATTAGTAGATATGGCCCCTGTAATATTGTTTAAAATCTCATGTGAACAGCATTATTTGAATTGTGAAAATAATTATTGTTAATGTTATGTATAAGCAGAATGTGCCCTTTTTACTAAGAGGTTATATGCTTTATAACCAGCGCTATTTGGCACTTACATTGAACCTCATCATATCTGAAAGTAGATAACGTAGAGAAATATCACTTTTCTTTACGGAATCTGCAAACATTTAACTATTTTGTCTTTCTTTGCCATATTGTATGGTGACAAAAAAATCATTAGATGTTATTGAATAACGATAACACTTTTGTGGCGTATAGCTTTTTGTGACATAGCGTCAGGATTACCTGCCTGTATGTGTACATACCTGTGGCGGGTTTAGTATGAAATGCCTACTTTTAAAAATGTTAAATGTCGGTATTTTGTCCATCGGTCAATGGTTGTTGGGATTTTGACCGTCGGGATTTTGATTGTAGGTAAATTGACCTCATCCCCCTACTGGGCTTCTGAGGTTCCAGGCTGCACAGAAGAGAGCTTGCGATATTTGTGATGTCTTGCACATGCACAGTGGGACCAGCTAGGAAGTAAAACGTTTGGAGAGGAAGATGAGATTGGCAACAGCACTGAGGATAAATTGGAGTGGAGAGAGGCATTTATCAGGAAGGCCAGATAGGATGAGATTACAGTAGTCCAATCTGGAGATGACCAGTGAGTGGATGAGGGTCTTAGTAGCATCCAGGGTGAGAAAGGGTCTGGTCCTGGAAATATTTTTGAGATGGAAATGGCAGGACTGTGAAAGGTACTGAATGTGTGGTTGGAAGGAGAGAGAGGCGTCAAGGATAACTTTAAGACAGCGCTCTTGGGGATCTATTCATGTGGTTCTGCAGCTATAGATTGTTACTTTTCATCAGTTTGATGCAATATATTGCTTTACGTAACAATTCATGTATACTTACTATTCGGCAAAGCAATGCGAAATCCAGGCCTCCAGCTATCCAGTCTTCTACAGAAGTCCTCTGTTTTAGCGTGGAGCAGAACAGCATGTCCTATCTGCACATGCACCGCGCCAGTACGTTCCACCAGTGGAGCTTCGGGCACGGAGGGAAGTAGTAGTGGGGAGTGGGTAAGGGAGGGAACAAGCAGGGGGTAGTTGGGAGTCAGTAGGGTAGGGAGTGGGCAGCAAGGAGTATGCTCTACACAGGAGCTCCTGCTGGCCACGCACTGAGGAGGACCACCCCAGTTCCACCAAAAGCACTCCCGTACTAAACACCCTGTTTAGTCCGGGAGTATGGGTATTCTCCAACTTAGCATCTTGCTGAATTGAATAGCTCATGTTGAATTAAATTGACCCCTTTGTTGGAAACAACACATGGGTCCAGGTTTCCAACAGATAAGATTTATCCCCTTTACCTATTATGCCAAGTGGCCAGATTACTTTTGGCGATACAATGGCATGCTAATGAGTCGTAACTTGTAAGATTAACATACTGTAGATGTATAGGAGTCATGTACCAACATGTCTAATCATAGTTAATAAAATAATAATGTCTACTTATTGTAATATCAAAGAGCGTGCAGCTTGAATATTTGTTCCTTAAAATTCCTTTCCAAACTGCTGAATACTATGCTTACCCTAAGAGTTCCGATTTCCCAAACCACTATTCACTGCTCCTAACCAAGCTTGATAACCCTTCCCAACGTAGGCCGTTCCTTACAGGTTCAATAAAACTATGCCTTACAGCTATTCCTCAAACTGATAATAAAAAAATCTCCCTTAAGTGCTCACTGCTTCCTTAAGTGTTTCCTACAGAAACTCCACTGGCTGGTAATTACAACCCCTCCCCTAACTGCTTTAATAAACTGAAATGATCAGCACTTCCCCAAAGCTTCTTACAATTGCTCCTATAGCTGTTCCTTACTATGGGGGTCATTCAGAGTTGTTCGCTAGCAGATTTCTTTTGCAGCGATCTTGCAAAAAAGCCACTTCTGCGCATGAGTATGCGGCGCAATGCGCACGCACGTCGTACTATTACAACGAACGATGTAGTTTCACACAAGGTCTAGCGAAGCTTTTCAGTCGCACTGGTTGCCACAGAGTGATTGACAGGAAGAGGGCGTTTCTGGGTGTCAACTAACCGTTTTCAGGGAGTGTTCGAAAAAACGCAGGCGTGCCAGGAAAAACACAGGCGTGGCTGCGCGAACGCAGGGTGTGTTCGTGACATCAAAACAGGAACTGAATAGGCTGAAGTCATCGCTGAGTAGGTCTGAAGCTACTCTGAAGCTGCACATAATTATTTTGTAGCCGCTCTGCGATCCTTTCATTCGCACTTCTGCTAAGCTAAAATACACTCCCAGTGGGAGGCGGCATAGCGTTTGCACGGCTGCTAAAAACTGCTAGCGAGCGATCAACTCGGAATGACCACCTATGCCTCCTCTAACTGCTCCCTCCAACTTCTCCCCTAGCTGTTTCTTACTTAGGGGTCTATTTACTAAGCTTTGGATGGAGATAGAGTTGCTGGAGATAAAGTACCAGCCAATCGGCTCCTAACTGTAATTTTTCAAACACAGCCTGTGACATGGCAGTTAGGAGCCGATTGGCTGGTACTTTATCTCCAGCGGCTTTATATCCATCCAAGGCTTTTTGTAAATAGACCCCTATGTCTCCTCTAAAGGGTTCGCTATAACTCCTCCCCTAGCTGTATCTTACTACTATAACTCCACCACTGTCTGTACATTACTATGCCTTCTCTAACTGCTCCCTACAGGTTGGGTATGGGTGGCCGGCACTTGGGATCCCGCTGGTCACCATACCAACGCTGGGTTCCCCGGAGTTTGAATGCCGGCGGTGAGGAAGGGGGGGGCGAGTGCAACAAAGCCCCTTGAGGGCTCGGTGGCGAGCATCCCTCTATGGGTGTTGTGGACACCCACGAGTGGGAATGGTCCCTGCTAGTCGGCATGCTTAATTCTAGGAGTTTTGGAAGTAAAGCGTTTTTAGCCTTCTGGATTATAACCACTTGAAGATACTGGAATCCATGTGAAAAGAGCACAGGTTCGTGTTTATATGTGTGTCCTCCTATTCAGTATATAGTGCTGCATTTCTGTGACATGTCGTCTGTAGCGCTGAAATAGAGATTTGCTTATCTGTTTGTTTACAAATCTGAACTCTGTGAAGCTGCTGAGGAAACATGAGACAGACACAGTGTCATTTTATTATTTTTTGGAAACAAAATTTGCAGACTAATTATTTTATTAACAAGTGTGTCTAATTCTCCTCCTAGCATGGTTTCGGGTGCATGCAGATCTCCCTGCTGACGGTGCTGAGCACATCAAAGTGCCACCAATAATACTATAGGACAGTTTTACCTGCAGGCCCCAGCTCAGAGCTCCCGCTCTGACTTATATTCTGCTTTATGTCATACAGTAGAGACAATGACATAACGGGAGCAGTCTGCTTTTGTATCACATGACCTCCTCTGCACAACACAGGGAAGTCACGAAGCATATCAAAGTAGAATGGAGAACTGTGAATTCTGTTTCACATGGTGTTCTTTCTCTGTGGGTTCTAGAATAAAGGTAAGTGGTGTTAGCCTGTTTGTAGGTAACTAGATTAGCCAGTGAGTGACGACAGGACAGGTGCTTACAGTAGGCTAATACTGGGTACACCTATATATCTCCATTTCATGCATTATACCCATATCTCCCTACATTGAGGCAGATGTATTAAGCCTTGGCAAGTGATAAAGTGGAGAGAGATAAACTACCAACCAATCAGCTCCTAACTCATATTTCAAACACAGCCTGTAATATGGCAGTTAGGAGCTGATTGACTGGCACCTTATTTCTCTCCTCTTTATCACTGTCCAAAGCTTATTACATTTCACCCTTTGACTGGGAGGATCAGGAAAGGGGCCATGACTGCATCAAGGAGTCTGTTAGATAAAGGGGAGGCCCCCTCTGGTCCTTCCAATCACACTCTGCTATGCAGATCAGTGGTCAATGGAACACACCAGTGAATTGCTCTGATGCCGAGTTTTATGGTGCCTGTATGGTATGATGCAGCTTCCATTTCATCACCATTGATACAATAGTATCCACTAGGGGGATACATACGAAATCCTGGCAGATTGGATGCCGGCTGTCAGTATCTCAACAGTACCATCCTGTCTACCGGAATACCGGCGGCGAGGCAGTGAGTCCCCTCGTGGGCTCACTGCACTCGCCATGCTTCGGAAATTTGCTGCGCTTCGCTCGCCACAAGTCCTATTCCCACTCGGTTGGTGGCGAGCGGACCGAGTGGGATTACGGGCGGGAGTCAGGACTCCGGCGTCGGCCTCCTGAATGCTGGGATCCCGAAAGCTGTAAATGGACTGCATCCCCCCCACTGGGATATCCAAGCACTTGGATATTATTTTGTAGCCTTTTCCTACCTTTTGCATGTCTAGAACTTTGTTTAATTTTCTCTTTGGCCATTCCAGCTTTCCAATGTTATTGGAGTAGGGGATCTTTTATCCATAACAGCTGATCTTTAATGATTCACTAGTATAGGCTAATTGAAAACCAATTGTTAGCCTAATATCTTGGAGCTTCCAGGGCACAGGGGTTGAATACTTATGCACGCAGCTGTTTTCAGGTTTTTGTTTGTTTTGTTTTTAACTGCAGACAAATAATGAAATCTGAATGTTAGCGTTCACTTTTAGAGCATCCTGGATTGAAATCAAAATGCTTTGTAGAACAATCTGTGTAAATGTCATTTGGAATACAGACAAATCTGTTGACTTTTTATGGGCGTTGAATACTTTTGTAAGCCACTGTATACAGTATGCCTCTTGTTTTTGAAGCATTTTGTAACATTGGTCAAAGTGTGAAGACGTATGCACTTTTCTGCACAAATATAACTGGATAGTGCAAACTGCTAGTAGTGCAAGGTCAAGGCCCTATCTCCAGGACCTAATAAGTGGTAGAGAACTGAATTCTCTTTGCATGTAGAAAATCAATTCAGTCCTATAAACGCGCCCTATCTGCCCCTATAAATTATGTCAGTAATCTCTTTTCACAAAATTATATTGTTTCTGGGCGAAGTTGCGCAAGAGCAGGAACATATAGTTACTTAATAACATTTCCATTGCATTTTTCATCAATGACCCTAAATGTCTCTCTCGATTACACCTAGTTACCATTTATGTGCTGGTCTGTTTAATGTTCTTCTTTATTATAAAAGCTCTAATTCTGCATGAAAGATGAATCACGTCTCTGTGGTTATGTAATACAGATTCTACCCCTGCAAAATCATGTTGGCATTTTGCCCTTGGTGCTAAAAATACGTAACTTCTATTTGCCCAACCAATAAATTGTCTAGTCAAATCAAAGTATAGAAACCAGCTGCACCTAATTCATATGCCTTGTCCTGGCTCTGTTTCAGCATGACAGGAGGAAGGGCAGATGTCTTCTATATATTAGTAAGAGGCCAGAATAATATGATGTCTGTGTATTAGGGAGAGGCGAGAGGTCTGTTTTGATGTCAATGTTCTAGAAACAGGCAAGTGGTGCATGTCCTGGTGTCTGTGTGTTAGGAGGAGGGGGGACATATATATGTCCTGATGTCTGTATATGAGAAAGGGTGAGGTACATGTCCTAATTTGGCAGGAGGGGAGTGGGAAGTTTCCCTGAACTCTGTGCCTGGTTATGTAGTGAAAGATACAGGAGTTAGGCAAAAAATTGGGTTACGCTCCTGGCCACTCAGAAAAGAAGGCAAGTATCCTGGAGCTGGCCAGCCACTCGCACCTCATCCACTTACGGAGCCAAAATGAGTGGTTGTGATGACTCGATTCACACTGAATCGCACCATCGTAGCCCCGTCCTCACTTTACAATGCCAGTAACCTGGGTATTGTATAGCCGGGCCACGATGACGCAGTTGCACCTCCACGTCCCCGCAACACTAACCTATGTCCCACCCCCTGCTGAGCCGATCTGGCTGCCTCCTTCCAGAGTGAGCAGACCGAAAGTTGGCAAGTATGGTGTTCTGTGTATTATGAGAAGGTTGAATGCGTTACATGGGCTGATATCTGTGTATTAGGAGGATAGCAGTGAGTGTTTTTTCCCCTGATGTTTCTGTATTAGGAGAATAGCAGTGTCTGTTAGGGGTTTGTGTTATGATGAGTTAATATGTACATGTCGTGATATCTGTTTATTAGGAGGTAATTAAATGCAAGAGCAGAGGTGTGACCACTAACACAACTGGCTAGTTTGTGTACTTTTACAACAGTCTTTGTTTTTGTTTTATTGCAGATAAAATGTAAACACACATTATTTCACAAGTCCAGAGCCTCATCATTACAACCACTTCGCTTCTGAGTATGCTGCTGGCCGGCCATGCCTTTCTTGGACTGGTACCTCCGGCGCTCGTTGGCAACGTGGCTGCTGTTACACAGCTTGGTCCTCATGTCCTTCTGCTTCCAGTCTGCTACAACTTTTCCCAAAGGCTGTCATTCCTCCCAGGAGGATGGCTACAAGACTCTGCGGTGCAGCAATGCCCAGCTCACAGAAGTACCCAGAGACATTCCCAATGACACTAATCGTCTATACTTAGACTTCAACCAAATCACCTACCTCCCTTCTGACGCTTTCCGAAACCTCCCGGTTCTTATGGAGCTAGACCTATCACACAATTCCTTGGGTCGTCTAGATGTTACAGCTTTCAGGGGCTTGAGTGACCACTTACATTCACTAGACCTGTCTTCAAACAAATTGGTGTCCGTCAACAAAGAAGTCTTTGCTAACCTGAAGGCCAGAACGAACCTCTCTGGCAACCCATGGATGTGTGACTGTGATCTTCAAGAACTTATTCGAATGGTGGAGTTGGACCCAAGTTCCTCCAGTGGGATTGTGTGTGCTAGTTCTGTGCTAGAGGAGCACGCTGGCAAGCCCTTCTTGCAGGTGGTGAAAGATATTGACCTATGCAATGCTTATAAGAGAACCACTGATGTGGCCATGCTTGTCACAATGTTTGGATGGTTTGCCATGGTGATTTCCTACTTGGTATATTATGTACGTCAGAACCAGGAGGATGCTCGACGTCACCTTGAGTACCTCAAATCCCTGCCAAGTAAGCAGATGCACACTGAGGAGCCTTCTACACTCAGCACTGTGGTATGACTCAGTGAGGGGAGTAAATGGAAGAGCACGTAATTTGTTATACTGGAAGGTGCTCCTATTGCAGATATCACACCCCCAGTTATTATCGAGAATCCCCATATTTTCAGATAATTTTACAAATGTCGTTGATTGTCAGTTAAGTTGATTAGTCCTCTATTTATATATATATATATATATATATATATATATATATATAAACTTTTTTTTGTAAAATGTATAAGACTGAATCATAAATACATCTAGAGTACTTATAGTGAAAGGAAACAAACTTCCAATTCTTGGTCTCACCTAATATTTAGGTTGACTTGTCCAAGTTTCTTTTATGTATCTTCATAAAGGGGTTAATACATTTTAGGTGAATTAATGTTATATTTTTTTCTCACAGAGACTTTAGGTATTATTAATCCCCAGCAACAAGACATAAAAAGGCATCGCAGATGCAGCCTGGCTTTGGCCTGTAGTTCTGTTTTCATGTCTATGAAGCTTCGGCTATTTGGATATTATATTAGGATTTCCCTGTTACTAAAAATTAGAGATGAGCGGATTCGGTTTTACTCGGTTTTACTCGGTTCTCAAAACCGAATCTTATTGGCTATCCAAAACACGTGACATCCGTGAGCCAATTAGATGCCGTTTTGAGAACCGAGTAAAACCGAGTAAAACCGAACCCGCTCATCTCTACTAAAAATAGCAAACTGTCTTGTCTTCATCTTTTCGGAGAATTAGAGTTGACCTTATTAGTGTTCTTGTATGTGCTATGTGCATTGTATGTATTTGTATCTGACCTACATCTAGGATATGGTTGCCTCCATTACACTCAGGGGCTCCGAGGAGTGGTGGACTAATTACCCGGGCCTGGAACTTTTGGAGGGTCAGCTGCTGAGGGTACCAGATGTGGCACTGCGTTGCGGTGTTTTGCATAGTATTTTCCATTGTCTTTTTCCAGAGGGGGCATGGTCATGCCTCCTAGAATTGGCCACGCCCCCTTCAGTACCCAATCTGCACAGCTGTCTCAGTAACCATGATCACACTGACACATTAATATTTTTTTTGCATTTGAAGTATTGAAACCTTAGATTCGCCAAGCAAGGGATTTAAACACACCACCAGGGCTGCCATCAGCAATTATTGGACCCAGGACTGAGGAAATTGTCAGGGCCCCTCTTCTCGGGATGAGGGCAGGGCAAGAGGAAAAGTGGTTGCACAGGACACAAGTGAAAAGTGGTTGATGGGGGATAAATGTTAGATTTAGGTGGGAGGACAGATATAATAAGAGGTGTAATAGGAGACCCAGGTAAAGGAAGTAGGGAAAAGGAAGACCACACACACAAAGGAAACAGAAAAAAAGAAACACTGGGGCAAGAGAGATATTCACACAGGTGACTGATGAGGCAGGGGGCTTTGAGACATACACACTGCTGGTGATTGGGGGGGGAAAGGTAGGGCCTGAGGGGGGATATGGCGACGGGGTGACTGAGCAGTCCCCCTTTGATGCAGAAGTCATATATTACACTTTTTCCCCTGAGATGTGGCTCACCTGCTGGAGCCCTGGAAACAGATCTTGCAGGTTGGTGTCGCTGCTCTCTCTGCTGTCCGAATTGGGGAGAGATAGTTACAGCAAATGCTGCATGCTCCCCATCCTCCTCCACTGACTTTTGTTTTGTTTTTTTTGTTTTTTTCTCAGTCCCATCAGTCTGCAGAGAGGGTAGCCCAGGACGGGCGGTAGCAGTGTACAGTGCATCCAGAAAGTATTCACCGTGCTTCACTTTTTCCACATAATGTTATGTTACAGCCTTATTCCAAAATTGAATAAATTCAATTTCCGCCTTAAAATTCTACACACAATACCCCATAATGACAACGCAAAATTTTTGCAAATTTCTTAAAAATAAAAAAACGAAGAAATCACATGTACATAAGTATTCACAGCCTTTGCTCAATACTTTGTTGATGCACCTTTGGCAGCAATTACAGCCTCAAGTCTCTTTGAATATGATGCCACAAGCTTGGCACACCTATCTTTGGGCAGTTTCGCCCATTCCTCTTTGCAGCACCTCTCAAGCTACAGCAGGTTGCATGGGAAGCGTCGGTACACAGCCATTTTCAGATCTCTCCAGAGATGTTGAATCGGATTCAAGTCTGGGCTCTGGCTGGGCCACTCAAGGACATTCACAGAGTTGTCCTGAAGCCACTCCTTTGATATCTTGGCTGTGTGCTTAGGGTCGTTGTCCTGCTAAAAGAAGAACCGTCGCCCCAGTCTGAGGTCAAGAGCGCTCTGAAGCAGGTTTTCATCCAGGATGTCTCTGTACATTACTGCATTCATCTTTCTCTCTATTCTGACTAGTCTCCCAGTTCCTGCCGCTGAAAAACATCCCCACAGCATGATGCTGTCACCACCATGATTCACTGTAGGAATGGTATTGGCCTGGTGATGAGCATCGCCTGGTTTCCTCCAAACATGACGCCTGGCATTTACACTAAAGAGTTCAATCTTTGCCTCATCAGACCAGAGAATTTTGTTTCTCATGGTCTGAGAGTCCTTCAGGCACATTTTGGCAAACTCCAGGTGGCCTGCCATGTGCTTTTACTAAGGAGTGGCTTCCGTCTGGCCACTCTACCATACAGGCCTGATTGGTGGATTGCTGCAGAGATGGTTGTCCTTCTGGAAGGTTCTCCTCTCTCCACAGAGGAATGCTGTAGCTCTGACAGAGTGACCATCTGGTTCTTGGTCACCTCCTTGACTAGGGCCCTTCTCCCCCGATCGCTCAGTTTAGACGGCTAGCTAGCTCTAGGAAGTCCTGGTGGTTCTTAACTTCTTCCATTTACGAATGATGGAGGCCACTGCGCTCATTGAGACCTTCAAAGCAGCAGATATTTTTCTGTACCCTTCCCCAGATTTGTGCCTCGAGACAATCCTGTTTCGGAGGTCTACAGACAATTCCTTTGACTTCATGTTTGGTTTGTGCTCAGACATGCACTATCAAGTGTGAGACCTTTATATATAGACAGGTGTGTGCCTTTCCAAATCATGTCCAATCAACTCAATTTACCACAAGTGGACTCCAATTAAGCTGTAGGAACATCTCAAGGATGATCAGTGAAAACAGGATGCACCTGAGCTCAATTTTGAGCTTCATGGCAAAGGCTGTGAATACTTATGTACATGTGATTTCTTAGTTTTTTTTATTTTTAATACATTTGCAAAAACCTAAACTTTTTCCACGTTGTCATTCTGGGGTATTGTGTGTAGAATTTTGAGGGAAACAATTATTTTATTCCATTTTGGAATAAGGATGTAACATAAAATGTGGAAAAAGTGAAGCGCTGTGAATACTTTCTGGATTCGCCTGCTGGTGCACCATCTGCAAAGACGGCAGTGCATTTGGAGCCAGCCATAAGCCAATCACCTGGAGCTGAATGTCTGCCTGCTGATGCGTCAGCTGCAAACAGCTGGCAGCCCCAATCTACACTACTGCCATCTGGGCCCCCTCTCTTTCTAGGCAGCCAGGTAGTCCTCCATAACCCTGCCAACAAAAAAGAGATGGATGTGACAGGCATGCTGTTTGTGATTCCTCTTCCTTTTGACCAAATAGCACAATCTACCTATAATGCAGGCAGGGCCTCTGAGGGTTGATACTCTTTATTCGGGTCTATGCTTCTGGAGAAGCCTGCAGGGGCCTGTGTCCACCCCGCCCATCTTCCCCCTAGAACAGTGATGGCTAACCTTGACACTCCAGCTGTTGTTGAACTACACATCCCAGCATGCCCTGCATCAGATTTAGCATGGCCAAATAACAAAACTGTAGTAGGGCATGCTGGGATGTGCAGTTCAACAACAGCTGGAGTGTCGAGGTTAGCCATCACTGCCCTAGAAGATGCTGTCAGCCCTCTCTCCCTGCGTGATGTGCAGCAGTGAGGAGGGGAGATAGTAGCGGGATCCCCTCTCCAGATCTGCCCCTCTGACCAACCTGCCCTGAGCCACCGGCACCCCCCTGTGCACATTGTATATATTTTTTTCGATCAGCTAGTGGGGAGGTGTGGCCAGTCCCCATCCTCAAGTTGGTCACGTCCCTCCAAGTACCGGTGACCGGAAGAGCTTTTGGCAGCCTGAATGCGGGCCATCAGTATGAACTGAATAAGGAGGCAGAGAACATAGATAATTCTCATATGAGGAAATACTATTTTATTACTATATTATGGGGAAAATTATTGGTAATTCTATTAAAAGTAATATTATTTATTAAGTATATTAATGTTGCAATATTGTTAAATGGTATAAAAAAATGTTTTATGACTTATTTTATGGATATATAAATGGTGCCCACATCATAATATAATGTTGCCCAATCCTAAAAAACATTTGTAAACCCCAATTAACCAATATTGTCTCTTTAATATAATTAATAAATTTGCTTTCTTAATAAAATGATGTAATTATTCCACCCTAATGCATTACCAATAGTATTTTCCTTATAAGAGAATTATCAATTGTCTCCTTATTTTATGCATTTTGATAGCCCTCATTTTAAGCATATTTACCTACTCTACTGTAACCTGCAGTGGACCTCCTATTTTTAGGGGGTCCCTCGCACTCCCGGAAGAGCAGGTTCTCATCCCGTATCTTGCCCACTTCCTAGTGAAGTGTGCAGGATGGGAAGAACAATGCCTGGAATTGCGGACTGTGAAGATGGTGCGGCACTTAGTGATACGATTGTATGCTTATCGTGTCATTGATTTTGGCCCCGCTCACAATTCATATATGTGCGATTTGTGACATTTTTCTGTGAGAGGGCATGGCCTAATTACGCAAATAGTCCATCATTGCCCCCATCACTGGCCGCCTGTATCTCCTCTCTGGGCTTCTTCTGGAGAGGAGATTTTTAAAGTAGGCAACTGTATTTTAGCAGTGGTATTTAGGTTACCGGCTGATGGGATCCGGGCGCACAGTATACCGGCGCTGGAATCCCAACACCCGGCATACCGACACCTTTTCTCCTTCTTGGGGAGAATAGATAGTGTGGCAAGCCCGCAAGGGGCTCATTTGCGCTCGCCCAGCTGTCGGTATGCTGGCGGTCGGGATTCCGGCGCCGGTATGCTGGCCGCCGGGAGCCCGGCCACCGGCATACCATACTACACCTGTATTTTAGGTGCATTGTGATCTTTCACCTAGTGTTTGGCCAGATAGATGAGGTTTTGTTGCAGTTTTGTGAAAACTTCGGCAGAAAACAGCACAAAACCTACGTAAAACAGTTATGGGATAAAAAAACTGCTCAATAGGGAATTCAGTGGTTTTTGTGCTTCACCCTGCGAGCAATATGCAGGGGTTTGAAAACCCTAGAAAAACCACTGCTTAGTAAAAAAAACACTGCTTAGTAAATTTACCCCTTTGCCTGGGCAAATGCTATAATATTTAAGCAAAAAAAAAAAAAAAATACACTAAAACTGAAGTTGCTAGTTATCCCAAGTAGTAGGATGACAAATACTGTATGTGTACTTTGTACATGGTCTGTGGCATTATATGGGTCAGAAACAACTGTACACCCTTTAGTTGTAACTGTAAGTTTTCTTTTTTTCTATACCCCCTTTAAATGTATTTTCCAACTGAACGTACAGGTTGAGTATCCCTTATCCAAAATGCTTGGGACCAGAGGTATTTTGGATATGGGATTTTTCAGTATTTTGGAATAATTGCATACCATAGTGAGATATCATGGTGATGGGACCTAAGTCTAAGCACAGAATGCATTTATGTTACATATACACCTTATACACACAGCCTGAAGGTAATTTTAGCCAATATTTTTGATAACTTTGTGTATTAAACAAAGTGTGTGTACATTCACATAATTCATTTATGTTTCATATACACCTTATACACACAGCCTGAAGTTTATTTAATACAATATTTTTAATAACTTTGTGTATTAAACAAAATTTGAGTACATTGAGCCACAGAAAACAAAGATTTCACGATCTCACTCTCACTCAAAAAAGTCCGTATTTCGGAATATTCCGTATTTCGGAATATGTGGATATGGGATACTCAACCTGTAGTTGCTTTCCACAAATAGGTTGGGAATAGATGTGGATAGGACAAAACCTGAAGCAAAGGTGCCTCTTGTAGATGGATGGATTCTGTGTGACACTGTAAAATGACATGTTACAGCACTGAAAAAGAAGCTGAGCGCGATAGAGGGGGTTTATTTTTTATTTATTTATGTAAAAGTCTTGCTTACAATACTTTACATTTTTATTTTTAAACTTTATCTTTTATCAATTGTTATGGCAATCTGATGCTAGCTAGCCTTAAGGTGCATGCACACTTGCCGAGAAAGTAAATGACTTCGCTCATTTTCACTCTTCCTGAGCGACGTCGTTTACTTTCTCGGCGTGTGTGTTTGCCGGCGGCGACGAGTGATGTGCAGCCCCGTGGGGCGTTAGCGACCTTCGTCGTCGGCTGTACATGCAGCTCAATTTGGACTGTCGTCCAAAAGCTGCATGCACGTCCCGGCCACTGCGTGACGTCACTAAGGGGTATAGACGTCATATTGCTCAGTATGTATGTACCCCCTGCCACCGACCGCCCCGACAGGGAAGGGAACACACTAGGCGACATCGTTCATAGAGCACATCGCCTAGTGTGTACCCACCATTAGATCAGTATTATGAGTGATCTATTGATGCAGATGTGCAGTGCAAGCTGGATTACATTTTCCCTACCACGATATGGCCATCCCAAGATGCTATGTACATTTTATTGGTTCCAGGCATAGCTAGTAAGATAATAAACATACAATGAAGTAATCTGGGCCCTACTCACTGGCCGACCCGCCGCCGAGCTGCCCGACGGCGGATACGGCCGACGAGCGACCCGGCGGCGGGGGGGCAGTGACGGGGGGAGTGAAGTTTCTTCACTCCCCCCGTCACGCGGCTCCATAGAACTGCAGGCAAATATGGACGAGATCGTCCATATTGTCCTGCATGCACAGCCGACGGGGGACCAGCGATGAACGAGCGCGGGACCGCGCATCTTTCATCGCTGGAGCCTCCACACTGAAAGATATGAACGAGTTCTCGTTCATTTATGAACGAGATCGTTCATATCTTTCAAAAAATCGGCCAGTGTGTAGGGCCTATAACAGACTGTGACTACTTTATTAATTATTATTATTATTTATACGGCACTACTAGGAGTCTGCAGCACCGTACAGAGTTCATAAACAGTATGAACAAATTAATAAAAAAGTGACTTACAGTGCAGGACATGGACAAGGTTTATAAACCTTACCGCAGCAGTGCTCATAATACAAATATGAGCAGAAGGCAGCCACACCCAAAGGTTTGATGCAGTTGTTGGCAGTGGGGAGGAGATGATGGTATCAGTGAGGAAAGAAAGAGCACATGAGGGAGAAGGGCCCTGCTTGTGAGAGTTTACCAAATCAAGATATTTTGATATTAGCCTGAAAAAATTATGTGTGCGTGTTTGAAATAGCCATCGTTATGTAAATATGGTAAAGTGGGCACAGACATAGTAACTACACAAAAGCAGAATTTGTATTAGAGTGCTATATATAAAAACAAAACCTGATTTTCCTTCGTGTGCAGTACACTCGGCAAACACCAGGGGTCAACACTGTAACTTCTTTTATTTTCTTGTTAATAATTTCTCTTTCTGCTCTAACCATAACCAGTAGATTTACATAGCATTAACATAATGAAATTTACATCTGAAAATATGAATTGCATATTGCGGATGGTGAGACAAGCCTATGCCTATAAGCATGAATGAAAATGAACTTTTCTGGGTTAGAGGAAATGCACCCTGCCCAATACAGTTTTCTACGTGTACTGAATTTTGGACATCACTGATTTTTTGTAAGCGGGTTCATGATCATTGATAATGACCAAAAACTGTGACTTTCTAATTTCCAAAGTACCCTGTACTAGAGATACACTAATGGCTGGTTGTACCAGGCCGTAGGAATCTGAAGTTAGTTCATTACTGCCGTTCATACAGTATCCAGTAACAATGAGGCTGTTGTGTTATATCATGGAATTGCTGGAATCTGTAGAAACCCAGCACTGTCTTGCCCTATCCTGATGATCTGCAGTCAGGAGATCACTGTATATTACATAAAAATCCCAGCACTGTCTGATCCTGCCCTGATTCTCTGCAACTGGACACTGGGTCTGCTTCAGAGGTGCATGTAGTGGCATACGCAGCTGTGATTATTGCTCACAGGGTACTAAATATGCTAATGACTCTGTCGCTGTCTTGTGCACAGAGACGACCACTGCCAGCGTGTCACATCCGCTTCTCACGCACATAAGCGGAAACATCTGACACACATCAATGGGACCATCGAACCTCAGAGCAAACCTATGCTGTTTCAGTATGATCACTTTTCCTAAGTCGTCAGGGTCTCCCCAGATGCGAATGAATTTGCAGTGGCTTGCTGGGGAATGCCCATAAAACTGCCCTGACATGCCCTTGTTTTTATAGCCACCCCTGCTACTTCCCCCAAACACTGACCACTTGTCACTTACTTTGTGAAAAAATCCTCTCTGCGTGCGCTATCGCTAACCAATTGCAGCAAAAATCGCAGTACTGCGTCCAAAATCAACATTGCATACATCTCTGAATCGGGCCTATTATGCAGAAACCCGGCACTTTCTGGGCACTTCCCATGTGGGATATTTATTTCATGTTTTACGGTAGGTTCTGATACTGTGGTAATAGTTACCAGACCCCTCCCTTGTACTAAGGTGAGGCTGTGCTTTCTGTGTAGAAAATGTGTGAAAAGAGAGAATGCAGAAAGTTTCTTGCCTTAATTACTAGATGATGATATATGAATAAAAATAGTTTTTTATTTAAATAAACCATGTAGCCTGTTCTTTCTATTTATTTAAATGTGTACATCAATTATGTTGTAATACTGTATATAAGTACTAATATGTAATGAAGCTTTACTGTTCTTGGGAAAATTAAGGTGAGTTTTATCCTCCCCTCTGATAGTTGCTATGAGTTACTACAATGATGATTTGCGCAGCAGTTTTTTTAAAACGGTCACTTATGGTATTTTGTTATTGAGGATAACTGCAATTGTATCTTATTAAAAATGTTTTTTACATATTATTTTTAATAAAATAACTGGAAAATGTTGGGGTGCCGAAAGGACAGGGGTGGTGGATACTAATTACTCAGGGTATTCCAGACCTTTGCCTCCCTACTGTGGTGTAGAATGAAGGAATAGCAAAGCTGGGTACACACTATACGATATATTGTGCAATCATACAACCAGTAGCTAAGCCGCACAACCATCTTATAGTGTGTAGACCCAATCATTGACACACGTTGTTTGTCGTGTCATCCCATCTAATATGCTACATATCAGAGGGGATGACACAATGTATGATGTGGTGCACATCGTGCAGGATCATATGGTCACACAATATGTTGGATTCTGAAGTTTGATTACATAGTGTGTACAGGAGCAACAATTAATGGGATACAATCCACGCTATATTGTGTAATTACTCAGAAGATGAAATATTGTATACACATCTATCTATCTAAAATTCTCATCAACAATAGTTGCTTTACCACATGGCCAGCAGAGCGTTAATAACCTTGGCACAGTTGGTGCACAGCAGGAAGCTAACAAGATTCCGGTGGGTATAAATAATGTATGTGGACAACATCGGGCTGAGAGATAAGGTGGCATATCGCTACAGCGCACAAAACCTCCAGGTAACTAAATCTTAACTGCAATCTTATGTTCCAGACATCCCTGCACTGTGAGGTCACTGTTGCTGTGCAGCCGGATATATCTATGTCACACACTCGGGAATCCCACCTCCCAATAGGATTCATTTTATCAACAGTTCTTGATGGTGTTAGATGCTCTGTAAACTATTATGTGCCTCCCAAGGTACACCATTAAAACTATCTTTGCTATAGTGTTGCCTAAAAAATGGTGGTTGTGTGCTTATATTGTATTGTTAGAAATGTCACAACCTTGCAGCTTCTTATAGCGTTTCAATATTCACTTGTGTGCGGGGGGGGGGGGGAATTTAGGGGTGAGGGCGCCCCTAAATACAACAGTAACGACCCCCCCCCCTCATAATTTTAAGATTTTCATTGATAAGTTTATTATGTGTACATATTTATGAAGTAGGGCATCTTACAGGGCAGTATGTGCCTGTCCTAGTGGAAATATTTAGCAGTTACTGGTACATTACAGGCTGACAGTGCCAAAATAAGCATCAAAGTGCCACCCTCCAGCAAGTGCCGCCCCTAGGTAAGTGCCTTATGTGCATAATGGGAAATTCGCCACTGCTTGTGTGCATATTAAATCATGTTGTATAGTCTTACATAACAATTTGCTGGCACATTGTTTAGGCCAGGGGTGGGGAACCTTTTTTCTACCAAGGGCCATTTGGATATTTATAAAATCCTTCGGGGGCCATACACAAGTTATCAACTTATAAATTAGCCTGCCCCAAGTCAGTAGTTATGCCCCCAGTCACTTGTTATGCCCGATTAGATTTGCCCCCAGTCAGTTGTTATGCCCCATTAGATATGCCCACTGTCAGTTGTTTTGGCCCATTAAATATGCCCCCTGTAGTTATGCCCCATTAGATATGCCCCCTGTAGTTATGCCCCATTAAATATGCCCCCTATTAGTGCCGCTTACACACACACACACACACACACACACACACACACATTAAAATAAAGAAAAAACCCCACAATGCTCACCAGCCCTGCGCCTGCTTCCGGACCGCTGCCCTCCCTCTCCTCAAAACTATGGGAGATGTCATGACGTCTCTCCCATAGCGCTGCACAGCCACACATGTACACTGCCTGAGCCAGAAGCTGGAGCTCAGGAGTGAGCTCCTGCCTCCGGCTGCTGCTGAGGAGCTGGGCGCCCGCTGGTGGTAAAATCTCAGTGGGCGCTCGGCATCTCCTCTCGTTTAGGTGAGCCTGGCCGGGCCGGATCAAGTGACTTTGAGGGCCTTATACGGCCCTCGGGCCTGAGGTTCCCCACCCCTGGTTTAGGCCATATAACCTGTCTTAGAAACGCCTGTCATGTAAAGTCTGGCATGCCTTCAAATATAAAGAATCTCTAATTCGATAAATGGAATAGTTTTATTTTTTATATTTACCGTACACTAAAGTGCAACTCCTGTCTAGTCCATACTTGTTAGACCCCCTTTTACACCAGGCTTTTGACCCGGGTTAATGCCGAGTTAATCCGGGTTGCGGCTCAATGTTAAAGGGTTTACCCAGGTCCAGTAACCCGGGAATCCAACCCGGCTAGCTTGCAGGGTTGGTCCTGGGAAGGACCCGGGTTGTGGTGCAGTGTAAACAGGTAAGACAGGCCAAGGCGACCTGGGACCCGTTTACAGCATAGGAAAGCGGGCGCTGCACACGTGACCACTGACGTCACCAACCCGGCAATTAGTCTGGTCCTGACGCCAGTCTGATCAGGGTCGCATCGGGGTTGGGGCCGGCTACAAAATTCTGGGTGCGACCCAACAATTTGGTGTATAAGTAGTATTAGAAGCACTAATTCCCCCCCCCCCCCCCCCCAACCAGTTCTCTCCATCAAGAATTCCTTAACAGCAGCCACCTTATTACACAAATAGGTGAATAATAATTAACATCACACTTCAATTTGTACGTCCAATCCCCTGCAGGTACACTTAGTAAACACTATTTTCAATGTGTCCTTTCAGCTGCAAGGCTAAGGGGCTCCTTGCATGATGCTAATCCTCTGGAAATTGTGCAGGATACGTACATGGTCACTGATGTGATCGCCATGCCTGAACTTCTCTTGTTCAGATAAGTGCCATTTGATACCACATCTTGCAGCAAAACGTATGCATTAGGACTGTCCTGTGGATTACACTGCCTCTCACTTGAACTGCAGACTTGTGCAAATATTCTAATGCTTGCAATTTGCAGAGCAGTTGCTTATGTCCACTCTGCTTGCAGTGTGGGGTTAGCAAATTGTACAAAGATACTAGTCTAATGAAATTAAGGCCTGCGCCTGTTTATATTTACAGATATGTTTTTTGTTTCTTTTGTTTTTTTACAAAATGTGTCTGACTACAAAAAAAACAAAGTTTAAGCCATAAACATTCAAATATGTTGTTAATCATGTTAAATTCAGGAGCAAAACAAACACGTTTCAGTTCTTGCACCTCTCATACAGAAAGGCACTGGGTGTGCACAACACTGGTGTTTCTAGAAGCATCCTCCAGTGTACATCAGCAGGCATTCCTCCTCCCTGCTCCTGGGAAGCTAGAAGTCTGCCTGGGTTTTGCAGAGAGGCAGAAAATCTCTCAAGAGGTGCATTGTGGAAATGAGTAAATGTCACATCAAAAGGCTAATCTACCACTTTAGAACCATCCCTTGTATTAAATGTTGATGGTTTTGCTCCTAGTACACTACCTTATTTGTGGCTGAAATAATCTGGAGAGCAAGATGAACCGCTACAAACACTTTATTATTTTTGCCACTTTTGTGATAGAAGCTAGTTTTACATTTTATACTTACAAAGTGCTGAATGTGCTATCATCGAAGGTCAAATAATATATGTTCTTATGTAAGGTAATGTTAACTTATCTAAAATAAAGAGGCAAGAATGTTGCTTTCCATAAAAAAGTCAGGAGAAGGTCAGAGGAATGGTCAGCTATTCTGCATCAGCTCAAATTATGCAAAATTAGCACCACAACTTGCAAGTGCCAGCTGACAACCACTCCTTTCATCACCGCAAGAGATAACAGTAGGGTAAAATCAGCCTACCCCGTGTATTGAAAGGGAGCAAATAAACAGCCCCCAGATTGTTACACCAAAAAACAATGGTACTGTCTCTCAACCAATTACCCTACAATTCTGGAGAAACAATGATGAGAGAAAGCTCCAGAAACAGCAATTCCATCCTGATCAAGCCATCAACCACCTACTGCAGTGGTTCACAAACTCTTTTGAGTCACTGCGCCCTAGAGTACCCAAATTTTTTTCATAGCATCCCTAGGCCAAAGTTTCTTATTGGGAAATGTAAAAACAATTATATTAAAGGGTTGGGTACAGGATCCCGGCAGTCAAAATCCCGACGCCGGAATCCTGACTGTGATCGTGCTGGCAGAGAATGAGGAACGAAGCACCTTGCAGGCTTGGTGGCTCACTTAACTCGCCACAGGTTCTGTTCCCGCTCCATGGGTGTCATGGACACCCAGGAGTGGGAAGAGCTGTGGCGGCGCTGCCGGCATTCTGGCGTCTGTATTTTGACTGCCAGGATTCCAACTACATCCCGTGTTAAATTAAGTAAATTGTGTTTATATGTCATACTTAATTTTAGTTTAATTATGTGGTAAGGGACAGGATTTGCTTCTGTTTTTCCACATATTTTATGACTGGCAGACACCAGCACTGGTTGTGCCTATTACATTGACCATAAAATATTTTAATTGGTTCTCTACCACCAACCCGAGGCTCCACTGCAAGTGTCCCGAGGCACCCCAGGGTGCCACGGAGCATAGTTTGAGAACCACTGACCTACTATATTCTTAAGGCCAAGAAATAACACTCCAAGAACCATAAAGATATGTATTAAAACTAGAGAAACCGGCTGCATCCATAAAGAGCTGAAAACAAGTTATAAAGGGGTTTAGACAGCACAATACATGTTCCATTAAAATCTAACAGAAAGACAGGCGCAAAAATTGTGCAGCAATCAGAGGCCAGCCAGAACCCATTGAAGCTTGTGATAAAGCCTCCTACCTATGTGAAATTGAATAATCCCAACAAAGCTTTCTCTGGACACAAATTCACATTCCATAACGATAAGACTAGCATTACATCAGGCAATTTGAGGATCTTCTTTGGTGAATGTTGACAGCAACACTTTATCGTTTGTGTGTGTGAGGGTGTGTGTGTACATGTGGTAGGGAATATAGATTGTAAGCTCCACTGGGGCAGGGACTGATGTGAATGGCCAAGTATTCTCTGTAAAGCGCTGCGGAATATGTTTGCGCTATATAAATAACTGGTAATAATAATAATAATAATCTTATCAGTTTTAATGCCCATGTATGACAACTGCACATGTGGTATCCAAATATTTGTAAAGCAGATGTTAAAGTGGAGGAATCCACTCTTGCTCCAGCACTCTTTCATCGGCAGCAAAGTTGCTTCTTTCCTCCTTCACACAAACATAGAGTGGCAAGAAAAACTTACCCACATACTGGACAGCTTTATTTTTACACTGCAATATAGATTTCAGTTTGAACACACCCCACCCAAATCTAAATCTCTCTGCACATCTCTCTATCTGCCCCACCTGCAGTGCACATGGTTTTGCCCAGTTGTGTGCCTGATGACTTACAAATCGGGTCCTCAATCACATAAAGTAAGAGTGGTGAGTGCATATAAGACATAGGTATCTTTCATAAAATTAGTGGACCTTTCAGGCAAGGGCTTCCCCTCCAATTATGGTCACCCTAGGATGATGGGAGCTTTCCTTTACCCTGGGATGATTGGTCTGGCTGTGGCACCACAAGTCTCTGCAATCTCTTTAATGCAGTTTGTTTTTCTGCAAACCTTCTTTCACATGCAGATTGTCTCCCTTACTTGTTCGTTGTTTCATGCTTTCATACTTTATGTATCTTTCTGAGGATGAGTGTCTGCTTAGCGCCACACTCCTGCTTGCACATTTTTCCATCGTGGATTCTTCCTTTTCTTCATTTGTCCTCAGTCACATCCCACTAGCATTCCATAAGACCTTCTCCCATGGCTTCACATTTTTGTCTCCTGTAACTTAAAACTCCTAAGGCTTATCTTACTTTTCCTGCATCCCGGAAGCTGTAGTCCCAGGCAGCTGCAACTGGGACATTGGAACATGGTACAGTACATAGCAATTGCGGAGTATCACTTGTAGACGGGCCATTAGATATAGCACATGCAACAAGGGCTACAGCCTCATCAAATATGGCTTGCAGAGAAAAGGGCAAACATTCACAATGGTTGGAGCAAGCTGGACCAACAAAAAGAAAGTCGTTGAGGTAGTGAACTATACCAGACAATCCATTGCACTAGCACCATTGAAGGAAGGTGCTAAAGCAATCAAAAATGCACAGGATATCGAACAGCCCATTGATAGGCAATTGTCCAAATAAAAGCTGTCATCCAGCCGTAAACCTACAAACCTGGATGTAAAATCAAAGGAGGAATGTGGACTCAACGTCAACCTTAGCCAACAAGGCTTCCACACCAAAGGAACACACTATAGTGATGATTCAAAGATTGATAGCTCAGACCTCTTCTGGAATCTACTCATTAACAGACTCACATTATGGGTAAGAAAGATGCTGGATAAAGTGATAACTGCCTGGCTTCATCTTTGGGAGCCACACCAGCTAGAAAAAGATCAAAGTTGGGGCAGAAGGCCCAACCATTTGCCCCAAATGCATCTCCTTCTTGACATTGTCTTTATCAACATTGGGCAATTGAACAGCAGACCACATTGACGATTTTCTGCTTCCTCCCGCAAAGCATATCAGTCCAGCCACTTGGACACTCAGGACCCAGATCGTCTGGGTGCCAGGGTAACTGTAGTAGACCAGACTCTCTGGACCTTTGGGCTAATCTTTAATATGGTGAAAGGCAATTCAGTGCTGACCGAGGTGTAGAAAACAACACTGCATTCCTAGATTACACATGCCACTACTGAAGGCATAGACCTACTCACCAATTCCTTCTAAGACTTTATAGTGAGGGGGAAAATATCAACATAGTTGCCACTCCTAGTTCTTTTCTGCATCCTAGCATGAAACCTGTAGAGAACCAGGGTGTTTGAGCAATACACCATATCCACAGTGTCTACCACACCTTCCACGCTACTGTGGCTGGCTGTCATGATGAGTGTCTAGGATGCTCATTGATGGTATTTTTTGCACGCTTACAGATTGCAGTTTTACACATCTATGCCATTGGACTGCCCCTATTGGTATATTTGATTTGGTACGCACATCATTATGGGTATAGGTCAATGGGTCGACAATAAATGGTCAACATGCACAAGGCAGACATGGTAAAAAGGTTGACAGGGTCAAAAGGTCAACATGACAATGGTTGACACATGAAAAGGTAGGTCAATATGCGTTTTATTGAAAAAAAAATTGTGTTAATTTTCAGCACGTGGGACCCCCCAATTAGTGTGCCACGTCCCCTTGCATGGCGAGCAAATTTTGGGCACTGTGCCTTTGTGCACTCTGCACAGGTTACTATGCCCAATCGTAGTCACATAGATGGTAAAGTAAGGAAAAAAAAGCCTCACATTGACCATTGTCATGTCAACCATTTGAACCTGTCAACCATTTGGTGTAGACCTGTCGACCTTTTGACTGTCGACTTATCAACCAGATACCATCATTATTAGATCTTTCTAAAAACAGGTGTATTTATGTGTATGCCTTACTCTGCACAGGCTGCAGTTCTGTCTGCATGCCCTCAATAAACTTTGTCTACCACCGAGTTATGGCCCAAGCAATCCCTTCAGTTGTCTATGCTTGGTTCTGGGTCATGCACAATGGGGGTAATTCCAAGTTGATCGCAGCAGGAAATTTTTTAGCAGTTGGGCAAAACCATGTGCACTGCAGGTGTGGCAGATATAACATTTGCAGAGAGAGTTAGATTTGGGTGGGTTATTTTATTTCTGTGCAGGGTAATACTGGCTGCTTTATTTTTACACTGCAATTTAGATTTCAGATTGAACACACCACACCCAAATCTAACTCTCTCTGCACATGTTATATCTGCCTCCCCTGCAGTGCACATGGTTTTGCCCAGTTGCTAACAGAATTACTGCTGCGATCAACTTGGAATTACCCCCAATGTAAGAACAATAAAGGTATATGTGCAAAACTCTGCAACATAAGCACACCCCTATGCCAGCAGTGGCTAACCTGCATGCAACTCTTTCTTCCACCGCATGCGGCTTGGCTCCCACTGCCTGGCACACTGTTCCCGAGCGCAGCAGCAGCATTTCTAAGGGTTGCTGGTTCGTGAGCCAATCAGAGCTTGTGGACCGGCAGCAGCAAACCCTGATTGGCTTCTGTACAGAAAGCTCTGATTGGCTCACCGGCCGGCGCCATAATTAAAATGCATAGTAGACTTGTAGGGGATGCGAGCGCTCTCCTCTTCTCAGGCTCAGATGCGGTCGGCAACTGTAGCCACCCAGGCCAGCCTGCAGCAGCCCAGCGACAGCAGTGGTGAGCATTATTGGGGGCATTATTTGTATGTGGCACTGTATTGGGGCATTATTTGTATGTGGCACTGTACAGGGGCATTACATGTATGTGGCACTGTACAACGTGACTAAAATAGGGTTGTGACACAAGGCCATACTTCTACAAATGTCATTCTGAAAGGTATGCGCACAAAAATGGTGTGTGGCTTTGTGACAACTAGGCCCATATTTTTGCACGATGATAACGCCTCTTTCACATCACTACAGATCTTTTCTGGCTCTTTGCCTCTGACTTGTTGGCCCCCTCTGCCCTATGCAAAAGTTCAAAGGAAAAACACCATGAAGTGTTCATGGACTAGTCAGCTTTAACTCCACAGAACTCAGTCATCTCTATTTCACATTATGTCAATGCTGCACAAAATATGCGGCTGGAAGAAGGGTATCCGGTCTTTAGGTCAACATCACTAAGGTCGACATGACACATGAAAAGGTCGACATGAGTTTAAAAAAAATGTGTTTTTTTATTTTACTTTTTCATACTTTACGATCCACGTGGACTACGAATGGGAATAGTAACCTGTGCCAAGTGCAGAGGAGCGAGGCACCTTGCCCGAAGCAAGGATGTGGGGATGCGGTGCACTAATTGGGGTTCCCAGTCACTTTACGAAAGAAAACGACACCAACATTTAAAAAACAACAACTCATGTTGACCTTTTCCCATGTCAACGTAATGACCGTGTCGACCTATTTCAGGTGTTGACCTAACGACTGTCGACCTAGTTACTGTCGACCCAATGATCCACACTCGGAAGAAGCACCCTTAAAATGTAACTGTCATCTATCGCAGTGGAGGTAGGGATATTGTAAATATCTATTTTCATGGGAACACAATACAGGTTGAGTATCCCATATCCAAATATTCTGAAATACAGAATATTCCGAAATACGGAATTTTTTGAGTGAGAGTGAGATAGTGAAATCTTTGTTTTCTGATGGCAAAATGTACACAAACTTTGTTTAATACACAAAGTTATTAAAAATATTGTATTAATTGACCTTCAGGCTGTGTGTATAAGGTATATATTAAACATAAATGAATTGTGTGAATGTACACACACTTTGTTTAATGCACAAAGTTTTTAAAACTTTTGTCTAGAATTACCTTCAACATTGAGGCACTCATGCTAGGCCCTTGATAGGGTTTACAGTCCCCACTGTGTGCATACTGCAGATGACAGATATACATAGGGAGGGGGATCCGAATACCAGCGCTGACCAATTCAATTAGTGGGTATTACCCCTCACGTTAAATCACAGAGATGCATTTCTCCTTGCAGTTTCAGGAGCTGCGAGGAAAAGTCTGCAATAAAAGGTAGCCTCTGAGGTTTATCACACTTCGAAACCCATTGATTCCACATGCATTACTGCAAGGTGAAACAGCTGTTTGATTGAATAGCTCTGAACATGAATATGGAACTTTTCTCAGAGCGGCACACCCTACCATACTTCCCAACTGTCCCTATTCCAGGTCGCAGTGTCCCGCGGGCGGAGGGGGGGGGAGGGGCATTTGGGGCTGCTTGGGAGAGTCAGTGATCACCGCTGCTCTGTAAAGCTGCTCTGCAAAGCAGCCAGTGGTCACTGAATTAGATGCTGTGCGCACGCACGGCATCTAAACAGCGCGGGGAGTGAGGCAGGGGCTGCCCAACTGCTCAAGGAGCGCCCCCAAAATGATGAAAAAGGCCCTTGTGTAGAGGCCCCATCCCTTCTTCTGAAGCCCCACCGCATTAAAGGATTCAAAAGTTGGGAGGTATACCCTAGAGCTAGTTGGATTCCCCCTTATGGTCTGACTTTAAGTAGGATGTAGCTGCAGGCGCGTTCGTGTTTTTGGTGGTGGAGTGTTTCCGACTTTATGCAAATGCTGCTACAAAGCCCTCCCCCTTGTGCAGAGCCGGCCCTAACCAATATGATGCCCTAGGCAAGATTTTGGCTGGTGCCCCCTAGCACCGCCGCTAGCTCTGCAGGACATGCCTGGCATGAGTCCACTGGCAGCTCTGCTAACGTTGGGCACCTTTTGTTTATGAAAATGCATCTTATTTGCATTACTATGTGGCTAGGATGCACAAGCAGCTTCTGCTGATTAAAATTATATGCAGCATGCCTATATTCTGTGTGCGACTGCGGCTGTATCTGCAAACGAAATGCTACGTTACAGTAATTTTCAGGAATACACTGCAACGTAGCATTTAGTATGCAGATGCAGCTGCAGTCGCACACAGAATATAGGCATGCCACATATCATTTTAATCAGCAGAAACTGCTGGTGCCCCTAAGCATACCAAATGCCCTAGGCATTTGCCTAGTTTGCCTATACCTAAGGCCGGCTCTGCCCTTGTGTATATCTGTGCATACAAAAGTGCAAGGACTAAAATGGCCACATCCAGCATCTGTAGATGCTGTAATACTGTCTTTAGACATCACCATTGGTTGCACCAATGAAACCTGCTCCAACCTTGTGGCAATTGCAGTTCATCAGTCTCAGTGTGGCCTCCTATATGAGGGGCTTTGCGTCTGTATAATCAGCCACCTACACTTACACACCCACAACACTCCCATAACATGCCTATGAGACTGACCAGTTTTAGCCTCAATTTTAGAATTGATGCATAGTGACAAATGAAATACACCAATATATACCAATATACATGGACCGTCCCCCTTTTTACATCCTGGGGATCCTTCATTTTTGTGAGTATCCCCTGTAAATGACTGTTTTTAGGGGGATTTCCAGCAACGTTATTTTGGTAAAATAATGCGACTGCTAGATGGAAAAGAATCTATTACACTCAGACAGGGCTTTAATTGTCTGCACTTTGTAAGCTTCATTCTGGCACCATCTTCTATCCATTAACCTCTTCACCAGCGGGAGGGTGGGGGTTAGACATATGCTGCATTAGCAGAGTGCTGCTGACAAATAAATGACTACTGGAGAACTAATAGGTGCCGTGCTGAAGGGATTCTCTCTGTATATCATATTGTGCTGACCTGATAGACCCTTTTATTGCTAGTGAATGAGCAGAGGCCTGTTATTCTGCTGGTGTCACGGAATGCACTGTCACAGAATTAATTACAGATGTGCTAGTCGCTGTTAGAGTGAAGATTATCTGCTTGGAGCTCAGGAAAATGATGCCTTTATCATAATTATTATTGAAAAGATAATACCCACATCTATTGACCAGAGTTACATATTATGTGAATTATTTGTATTATAGGATTTATTTGGTACTAGCTGAATACTAGTGATGTGCAACGGACATTTTTCGGGTTTTGTGTTTTGGTTTTGGATTCGGTTCCGCGGCCGTGTTTTGGATTCGGACGCGTTTTGGCAAAACCTCACCGAAATTTTTTTGTCGGATTCGGGTGTGTTTTGGATTCGGGTTTTTTTCAAAAACCCCTAAAAAACAGCTTAAATCATAGAATTCGGGGGTCATTTTGATCCCATAGTATTATTAACCTCAATTACCATAATTTCCACTCATTTCCAGTCTATTCTGAACACCTCACACTTCACAATATTATTTTTAGTCCTACAATTTGCACCAAGGTCGCTGGATGACTAAGCTAAGCGACCCAAGTGGCCGACACAAACACCTGGCCCATCTAGGAGTGGCACTGCAGTGTCAGACAGGATGGCCGATTTAAAAAATAGTCCCCAAACAGCACATGATGCAAAGAAAAAAAGAGGCGCACCAAGGTGGCTGTTTGACTAAGCTAAGCGACACAAGTGGCCGACACAAACACCTGGCCCATCTAGGAGTGGCACTGCAGTGTCAATCAAGACAGGATGGCACTTCCAAAAAATTGTCCCCAAACAGCACATGATCCAAAGAAAAAAAGAGGCGCACCAAGGTGGCTGTTTGACTAAGCTAAGCGACACAAGTGGCCTACACAAACACCTGGCCCATCTAGGAGTGGCACTGCAGTGTCAATCAAGACAGGATGGCACTTCCAAAAAATTGTCCCCAAACAGCACATGATGCAAAGAAAAAAAGAGGTGCACCAAGGTGGCTGTGTGACTAAGCTAAGCGACACAAGTGGCCGACACAAACACCTGGCCCATCTAGGAGTGGCACTGCAGTGTCAATCAAGACAGGATGGCACTTCCAAAAAATTGTCCCCAAACAGCACATGATGCAAAGAAAAAAAGAGGCGCACCAAGGTGGCTGTGTGACTAAGCTAAGCGACACAAGTGGCCGACACAAACACCTGGCCCATCTAGGAGTGGCACTGCAGTGTCAATCAAGACAGGATGGCACTTCCAAAAAATTGTCCCCAAACAGCACATGATGCAAAGAAAAATGAAAGAAAAAAGAGGTGCAAGATGGAATTGTCCTTGGGCCCTCCCACCCACCCTTATGTTGTATAAACAGGACATGCACACTTTAACAAACCCATCATTTCAGCGACAGGGTCTGCCACACGACTGTGACTGAAATGACTGGTTGGTTTGTGCCCCCACCAAAAAAGAAGCAATCAATCTCTCCTTGCACAAACTGGCTCTACAGAGGCAAGATGTCCACCTCATCATCATCCTCCGATTCCTCACCCCTTTCACTGTGTACATCCCCCTCCTCACAGATTATTAATTCGTCCCCACTGGAATCCACCATCTCAGGTCCCCGTGTACTTTCTGGAGGCAATTGCTGCTGGTGAATGTCTCCACGGAGGAATTGATTATAATTCATTTTGATGAACATCATCTTCTCCACATTTTCTGGAAGTAACCTCGTACGCCGATTGCTGACAAGGTGAGCGGCTGCACTAAACACTCTTTCGGAGTACACACTGGAGGGAGGGCAACTTAGGTAGAATAAAGCCAGTTTGTGCAAGGGCCTCCAAATTGCCTCTTTTTCCTGCCAGTATACGTACGGACTGTCTGACGTGCCTACTTGGATGCGGTCACTCATATAATCCTCCACCATTCTTTCCATGGTGAGAGAATCATATGCAGTGACAGTAGACGACATGTCAGTAATCATTGGCAGGTCCTTCAGTCCGGACCAGATGTCAGCACTCGCTCCAGACTGCCCTGCATCACCGCCAGCGGGTGGGCTAGGAATTCTTAGCCTTTTCCTCGCATCCCCAGTTGCGGGAGAATGTGAAGGAGGAGATGTTGACGGGTCACGTTCCGCTTGACTTGACAATTTTCTCACCAGCAGGTCTTTGAACCTCTGCAGACTTGTGTCTGCCGGAAAGAGAGATACAACGTAGGTTTTAAATCTAAGATCGAGCACGGTGGCCAAAATGTAGTGCTCTGATTTCAACAGATTGACCACCCGTGAATCCTGGTTAAGCGAATTAAGGGCTCCATCCACAAGTCCCACATGCCTAGCGGAATCGCTCTGTTTTAGCTCCTCCTTCAATGTCTCCAGCTTCTTCTGCAAAAGCCTGATGAGGGAATGACCTGACTCAGGCTGGCAGTGTCTGAACTGACTTCACGTGTGGCAAGTTCAAAGGGTTGCAGAACCTTGCACAACGTTGAAATCATTCTCCACTGCGCTTGAGTCAGGTGCATTCCCCCTCCTTTGCCTATATCGTGGGCAGATGTATAGGCTTGAATGGCCTTTTGCTGCTCCTCCATCCTCTGAAGCATATAGAGGGTTGAATTCCACCTCGTTACCACCTCTTGCTTCAGATGATGGCAGGGCAGGTTCAGGAATGTTTGGTGGTGCTCCAGTCTTCTGTACGCGGTGCCTGAATGCCGAAAGTGGCCCGCAATTCTTCGGGCCACCGACAGCATCTCTTGCACGCCCCTGTCGTTTTTTAAATAATTCTGCACCACCAAATTCAATGTATGTGCAAAACATGGGACGTGCTGGAATTTGCCCAGATGTAATGCACGCACAATATTGCTGGCGTTGTCCGATGTCACAAATCCCCAGGAGAGTCCAATTGGGGTTAGCCATTCTGTGATGATCTTCCTCAGTTGCCGTAAGAGGTTGTCAGCTGTGTGCCTATTCTGGAAAGCGGTGATACAAAGCGTAGCCTGCCTAGGAACGAGTTGGCGTTTGCGAGATGCTGCTACTGGTGCCGCCGCTGCTGTTCTTGCTGCGGGAGGCAATACATCTACCCAGTGGGCTGTCACAGTCATATAGTCCTGAGTCTGCCCTGCTCCACTTGTCCACATGTCCGTGGTTAAGTGGACATTGGGTACAACTGCATTTTTTAGGACACTGGTGAGTCTTTTTCTGAGGTCTGTGTACATTTTCGGTATCGCCTGCCTAGAGAAATGGAACCTAGATGGTATTTGGTACCGGGGACACAGTACCTCAATCAAGTCTATAGTTGCCTCTGAATTAACGATGGATACCGGAACCACGTTTCTCACCGCCCAGGCTGCGAAGGCCTGAGTTATCTGCTTTGCAGCAGGATGACTGCTGTGATATTTCATCTTCCTCGCAAAGGACTGTTGGACAGTCAATTGCTTACTGGAAGTAGTACAAGTGGTCTTCCGACTTCCCCTCTTGGATGCCGATCGACTCCCAGCAGCAACAACAGTAGCGCCAGCAGCAGTAGGCGTTACACTCAAGGATGCATCGGAGGAATCCCAGGCAGGAGAGGACTCGTCAGACTTGACAGTGACATGGCCTGCAGGACTATTGGCTTTCCTGGGTAAGGAGGAAATTGACACTGAGGGAGTTGGTGGTGTGGTTTGCAGGAGCTTGGTTACAAGAGGAAGGGATTTAGTGGTCAGTGGACTGCTTCCGCTGTCACCCAAAGTTTTTGAACTTGTCACTGACTTATGATGAATGCGCTGCAGGTGACGTATAAGGGAGGATGTTCCGAGGTGGTTAACGTCCTTACCCCTACTTATTACAGCTTGACAAAGGCAACACACGGCTTGACACCTGTTGTCCGCATTTGTGTTGAAATAATTCCACACCGAAGAGCTGATTTTTTTTTGTATTTTGACCAGGCATGTCAATGGTGTCTCCCTGGGTGCCTGACTTAAACAAACCACCTCACCATCAGAATCCTCCTTGTCAATTTCCTCCCCAGCGCCAGCAACACCCATATCCTCATCCTGGTGTACTTCAACAGTGACATCTTCAATTTGACTATCAGGAACTGGACTGCGGGTGCTCCTTCCAGCACTTGCAGTGGGCGTGCAAATGGTGGAATGCGCAAGCTCTTCCCGTCCAGTGTTGGGAAGGTCAGGCATCGCAACCGACACAATTGGACTCTCCTTGGGGATTTGTGATTTAGAAGAACGCACAGTTCTTTGCTGTGCTTTTGCCAGCTTAAGTCTTTTCTTTTTTCTAGCGAGAGGATGAGTGCTTCCATCCTCATGTGAAGCTGAACCACTAGCCATGAACATAGGCCAGGGCCTCAGCCGTTCCTTGCCACTCCGTGTCGTAAATGGCATATTGGCAAGTTTACGCTTCTCCTCAGACGATTTTAATTTTGATTTTTGGGTCATTTTACTGAACTTTTGTTTTTTGGATTTTACATGCTCTCTACTATGACATTGGGCATCGGCCTTGGCAGACGACGTTGATGGCATTTCATCGTCTCGGCCATGACTAGTGGCAGCAGCTTCAGCACGAGGTGGAAGTGGATCTTGATCTTTCCCTATTTTAACCTCCACATTTTTGTTCTCCATTTTTTAATGTGTGGAATTATATGACAGTATCAATAGCAATGGCCTACTACTATATTTACTGCGCAAAACTAAAATGCACCACAGGTATAGAATGTAGATGGATAGTATACTTAATGGATGACGACACAGAGGTAGGTACAGCAGTGGCCTACCGTACTGCTATATATACTATACTGGTGGACACTGTCAGCAAACTGCAAAACTAAAATGCACCACAGGTATAGAATGTAGATGGATAGTATACTTAATGGATGACGACACAGAGGTAGGTACAGCAGTGGCCTACCGTACTGCTATATATAGTATACTGGTGGACACTGTGTCAGCAAACTGCAAAACTAAAATGCACCACAGGTATAGAATGTAGATGGATAGTATACTTAATGGATGACGAGTGACGACACAGAGGTAGGTACAGCAGTGGCCTACCGTACTGCTATATATAGTATACTGGTGGACACTGTGTCAGCAAACTGCAAAACTAAAATGCACCACAGGTATAGAATGTAGATGGATAATAGTATACTTAATGGATGACGAGTGACGACACAGAGGTAGGTACAGCAGTGGCCTACCGTACTGCTATATATAGTATACTGGTGGACACTGTGTCAGCAAACTGCAAAACTAAAATGCACCACAGGTATAGAATGTAGATGGATAGTATACTTAATGGATGACGAGTGACGACACAGAGGTAGGTACAGCAGTGGCCTACCGTACTGCTATATATGGTATACTGGTGGACACTGTGTCAGCAAACTGCAAAACTAAAATGCACCACAGGTGTAGAATGTAGATGGATAATAGTATACTTAATGGATGACGAGTGACAACACAGAGGTAGGTACAGCAGTGGCCTACCGTACTGCTATATATAGTATACTGGTGGACACTGGGTCAGCAAACTGCAAAACTAAAATGCACCACAGGTATAGAATGTAGATGGATAGTATACTTAATGGATGACGAGTGACGACACAGAGGTAGGTACAGCAGTGGCCTACCGTACTGCTATATATAGTATACTGGTGGACACTGTGAGCAAACTGCAAAACTAAAATGAACCACAGGTATAGAATGTAGATGGATAGTATACTTAATGGATGACGAGTGACGACACAAAGGTAGGTACAGCAGTGGCCTACCGTACTGCTATATATAGTATACTGGTGGACACTGTGTCAGCAAACTGCAAAACTAAAATGCACCACAGGTATAGAATGTAGATGGATAATAGTATACTTAATGGATGACGAGTGACGACACAGAGGTAGGTACAGCAGTGGCCTACCGTACTGCTATATATAGTATACTGGTGGACACTGTGTCAGCAAACTGCAAAACTAAAATGCACCACAGGTATAGAATGTAGATGGATAATAGTATACTTAATGGATGACGAGTGACGACACAGAGGTAGGTACAGCAGTGGCCTACCGTACTGCTATATATAGTATACTGGTGGACACTGTGTCAGCAAACTGCAAAACTAAAATGCACCACAGGTATAGAATGTAGATGGATAGTATACTTAATGGATGACGAGTGACGACACAAAGGTAGGTACAGCAGTGGCCTACCGTACTGCTATATATAGTATACTGGTGGACACTGTGTCAGCAAACTGCAAAACTAAAATGCACCACAGGTATAGAATGTAGATGGATAGTATACTTAATGGATGACGACACAGAGGTAGGTACAGCAGTGCACTCTGCACTGTACTCCTCCTATATAATATTAATTATACTGGTGGTCCCCAGTCCCCACAATAAAGCAGCACACTGAGCACAGATATGGAGTGTTTTTCTTCAGGCAGACAACGTATACTGGTGGTCACTGTCAGCAAAACTCTGCACTGTACTCCTGCTATAGCTGCTCCCCAGTCCCCACAATTAAGCAGTGTGAGCACTCAGCACAGATATATTATGCAGCACACTGAGTACAGATATGGTATGGAGCGTTTTTTTTCAGGCAGAGAACGGATAAAAACTGGTGGTCACTTATGAGCAAAACTCTGCACTGTACTCCTCCTAACAGCTGCTCCCCAATCCTCCCCACAATTAAGCAATAAACCAATCAACTTCTACAATAAACGGAGAGGACGCCAGCCACGTCCTCTCCCTATCATCTCCAATTCACGAGTGAGAAAATGGCGGCGACGCGCGGCTGCTTATATAGAATCCGAATCTCGCGAGAATCCGACAGCGGGACGATGACGTTCGGGCGCGCTCGGGTTAGCCGAGCAAGGCGGGAAGGTTCTAACCTGCCTCGGACCCGTGTAAAAAAGGTGAAGTTCGGGGGGGTTCGGTTTCCGAGAAACCGAACCCGCTCATCACTACTGAATACCCATGCTTTGCTATGAAATTTAAAGAATAATGCCAATCTTTGTCAGGCCGCACCTCTGAGCTTCCCCGGATTGATGCTGTCAAAATGCTGGTGCTAAAGAGAATAATCTGCCTCCTTTTCTGACCCGTCCCGCCTCTGATGCTGCCCTGCTCAGTGCTGTAAATTCTGGGACGACAGGCCAAGCTCCACCCACTGTATGTTAAATATGTTAGGTTTGCAGGCTGACTCTATGTCAAGAGGGCCCTAGGTCTCCTTGCTTAGCTTCAAATCTAAAGTATGTCTCTGCCCCACACGTGTGTTCATCTGCCCTTACCAGTAGGCGCCTCTGCTCCTACCCATGTGTGCCTCGGCCCCTACCCGTGGGTGCCTCTATCCTAACCCGTGGGTGCCACTGCCCTTACCCATGTGTGCCTCTATCCTTACCCGTGTATGCCTCTGCCCCTACACGTGTGTGCCACTGCCACTGCCCCTACCCGTGAGTGCCTCTGCCCCTACCCGTCTGTGCCTCTGCCCCTACCCGTGTGTGCCTCTGCCCCTACCCGTGGGTGCCTCTATCCTTACCTGTGTGTGCCTCTGCCCCAACCCATGGCCCATGGATGCCTCTGCCCCTACCCGTGTGTGCCTCTGACCCTACCCGTGTGTGCCTCTGCTCTTACACATTGGTGCCTCTGCCCCTACCCATGCTTGCCTCTGTGTAAATTGCTCCAGGCATTCTAGAGTTATGCTGAAAACTTTGGATTTTTACGTCACCCCCTTCCCACCCCCACCCTCGGGGGTGCTAGGGGCGTCTTACTCCCACAGTATGTTTTTTTCAGATTGTAAATCATATGTGTACCAAGATTGGTGTAAATTGCTCCAGGCATCCCAGAATTATGCCTGAAAACTGTGGATTTTTACATGTCACCCCCACCCCTAGGGATGCTAAGGGCGTCCCACCCACACAGAATTTTTTTCCAGATTGTAAGTCATATGTGTACCAAGTCAGGTGAAAATTGCACCAGGCATTCCAGGCAAAGAATCAGTGAGTGAAGCCCTGACGTCATCCCACCTGCGCCAAACGGGTGTGAAGACGGGAGCGCGTGTACCAGCATAGGGACCAGCCGGCAGGACGCGATCCGCAAGAAAGAAATACAGTCTGGACGTGACTAAAAGGTAGGCAGCAATAGGGATAGTTAGTTATACTTTCCCACTGCAGCCGCAGTACGGACCAAAGTGCCGGCATTTACAAAAAGGACTCCCGCACAGGACTTCTCACATTAGCACGAAAGTGCTGTAAACATTGCTCATCAACCGTTTTTTCTTTTCACAGGTGTTTGCAAATAATCTTTTATAATTTTATTAATTCATTTATACATTTAAGCGCTCCTGTCATTCTGTTTTATTGTTACTATTTCTTAAAGGAGCAGCTCCACAATACTTCCAAAGCGCGGGTTATCCATCACATCTATTCCAGAGTTATGCTGGAACACACACACACACACACACGCACGCACGCACGCACGCACACACACACACACACACACACACACACACTTTATAAATATATATATAATATATATATATATATATATGTATATATATAAATGGAAAAAATAAAGTGCAGAAGAGCGCCTAATAGTGTTATATATTGAGATAATATTGTATCACCAGTTCACCCTGTGAGGTGTGCAATGTGCAGAATTTAAAAAAAGAACTTAGCCTCCTTAAGGACAGCTTCAATCGGATGACACTTTAGGGCATGTAAATTAGAAAACAAAAAGCAAACATAGTGTGTACTGTTTTCACAAAATTAACATCCGCATAAAACTCTAAAATTAGGAACCTTGCTGGTCCCAATGACCATACAGGAGTTTATCAAATTATAAATATAAACAAAGTTTAATACAAAAAGTCCGGATGCAAATACAGGTAGAAAACGTACAAGATAAAAACAAATAGATAGCTTATCTATCCACAATTGGAGATGTCGGGTAAGCAGCAAATCCCAGTCTCATAACCAGATGTTCAAATTAAGATCCTGAAGCAAATGCAGGTAGCATACGTACAAGATAAAAACATAAAAACGGCTTATCTGTCCACTGTTAGAAGTATCGGCTGAGCAGCAAATCCCAATTCCAACGCGTTTCGTCTTTTGGCAGAGGGCTTCTTCCCCTTTGCACATTGCACACCTCACAGGGTGAACTGGTGATACAATATTATCTCAATATATAACACTATGAGGCGCTCTTCTGTACTTTATTTTTTACCTATTTCTCCCATTTACTGGGCACGAGCTGCCACCCATTGATTGATGGGGTGTGTTTCAATATTTTAATTATCCTATAACATTTTATTAGTGTGTCTTAATTAGGACTGACCTAGGCGCTATATTTCACTTTCCTTATATATATATATATATATATATATATATATATATATATATATTTATTAGTGATGAGCGGGTTCGGTTTCTCGAGATCCGAACCCCCCCGAACTTCACCCATTTTACACGGTTCCGAGGCAGACTCGGATCCTGCCGCCTTGCACGGTTAACCCGAGCGCGCCCGGACATCATCATCCCGCTGTCGGATTCTCGCGAGATTCGTATTCTATATAAGGAGCCGCGCGTCGCCGCCATTTTCACTCGTGCATTGGCGATGATAGGGAGAGGACATGCAGCATTCTCTCAGTTTCTGTGTTCAGTGTGCTGCAAATATCTGTGCTCAGTGTGCTGCAAATATCTGTGCTCCGTGTGCTTGCAAATATCTGTGCACAGTGTGCTGAAAATATCTGCGTTCTCTGCCTGAAAAATGCTCCATATCTGTGCTGCATTGTAGTATATAGTAGGAGGACAGTGCAGAATTTTGCTGACCACCAGTATTATATAGCAGTACGGTACAGTAGTCCACTGCTCTACCTACCTCTGTGTCGTCAAGTATACTATCCATCCATACCTGTGATGCATTTTAGTTGTGCGCAGTATATATAGTAGGACAGTGCAGAATTTTGCTGACCACCAGTATATAATATATAGCAGTACAGTACAGTAGTCCACTGCTCTACCTACCTCTGTGTCGTCAAGTATACTATCCATACCTGTGGTGCATTTTAGTTGTGCGCAGTATATATAGTAGGAGGACAGTGCAGAATTTTGCTGACCACCAGTATATAATATATAGCAGTACGGTACAGTAGGCCACTGCTTTACCTACCTCTGTGTCGTCGAAGTATACTATGCATCCATACCTGTGGTGCAT